>NW_026067967.1:2977514-3269496 GCF_014885135.2 Alexandromys fortis | reverse complement strand
GGGGGGGGGGGGGGGGGGGGGGGGGGGGGGGGGGGGGGGGGGGGGAAAGGGGGGAGGGGGAGGGAAATGGGAGGCGGGGAGGAGGCGGAAATCTTTTTTTTTTTTCAATAAAAAAATTATATTTAAAAAAAAGATGGATTTGAGGGTTTTCTGCATTTCTTTTTCTATCTTCCCTGTATGTCCTATTGAATAAATCTATTTTTCTGCAAAAAAAAAAAACCACAAATTAGTTGTTTGACTTCTCTACAGAATCTCTAAGTGCCAAGCAAAATCATGCATCATAATGCCCTTTCTACTTGATACAGTAGTTAGCTGAGTGTTTTCACTAAAATAGTATCCTGCGTTAGTTCGTTTCTGAGAAGTTAATGTAATTTTAAGAAATACAAAATAAATCCAGTTCAATATGAAGAACATATGCAAAATTGTATCTTATCCCTATGATCTATTGCACAAACATGTTTCTAATATTTTATGATAAATGAATAAATATTGCACAAATCATACATCAATCATTAGAAATATATTTAAGTATGTATTTGGTGGCAAAACACCATTATTATCTCCAAATTTTTTTCAGAGAGATAAAAATGCTGTATCAACTTCTGTTATAGTTTGGCTATAGCTAACTCTATCTATTTATGCCTTATCTTGTCTAACCAGCTGCATGCCTCTGAAAAAGAAAATAATGTGTGTTGAACCATGTTTACCCTTTATAGGCTCATGCAAACGAATAAATACCATTATATCTAAATGTCCCAAAATATGAAGAGGCTTTCTGTGGTGATATTCTGTTTGTGCTTTAACAAATAAAGCTTGCCTGAAGATCAGAAAGGAGTTAGCCACACTAGTTGGCCATAGAGGCCAGGCCATAGTGGCACACACCTTTAATCCTAAAACTCGGGAGACAGAGGCAGGTGGATCTCTGTGAGTTCAAGGCCACCCTGGGCTACGTAGGATTGAATGACTCTAAAGGAGAAACAGAACCAAGTGGTAGGGGCACATACCTTTAATCCCAGCACTAGGGAGGTGGAGATGGGAAGAGATGTGGCTGGGTGGAGGGAGGAATATAAGGCAGGAGGAGCCAGGAGCTCAGCCTTCAGTCTGAGAGGATACCCCATTCGGTTTGAGGATTTCATAGAGGTAAGAACTAATGGCCGGCTGCTCTGCTGCTCTGATGTTTCAGTTTTCAACCCCTAATATCTGATTCTCGGTTTTTATGTTTAAGACCAATTAAAATTTACATTACAGCTTACAAAACCCGACTTTAATGGGATAATTCCATCAGCTGGGAACTTCACTCTCTAATTTGAGTTGAGTGAGGAAAACAATTGCCAGACAAATATGTTCTTGATCATTTAAAATGCAACGGGTGAAAGCTAGCCAGATAGACTTTATTCATCTAAATTTAACAACCACTGTGTAGACATCGTCTAGTCTCTGAAGACAGAAATCCAGAATGTCTCTTTCAATACTTAAGATCCCTGCCAGGGCATATTGACCTCTAATTCAATATCCACAGTATCACAGAATGGGATCAAATCTTCAAGGAAGCCAGCTTTTTTTTTATTTATTAAAGATTTCTGTCTCTTCCCCACCGCCACTCTCCCCTTTCCCTCCCCCTCCCCCAACCAAGTCCCCCTCCCTCGTCAATCAAAAACAAAACAAAAAAAAAATCAGTTGCTCTAAATCCTAAGTGCTTAAATTCATAGCAAATAGGACTTTAAAAGTTGCCTATAAGGTTTCAGGGACAGAAATCAACAAAGAACAGCTTCCCAGCACCTATACACTTTTCATGTGAATCATAAGACGTAAGTAACCAACTACTACTTCATACCAGAGGACCCAAGTCTCAGTTCCTCCATGGACTAGGGGAGTAAACTTATGTGACTGAATAGTTACTCTCTGTTTATAAAATTATGCTAATCATTCTCTACCTATCTGATAGGATTATTAAGGGTGGGTAAATTAATGAGTACATCCTCGCTATACAGTACACATTGGATAAATTTTACTGAATTAAAATATGACTTTCTCATAATTTTATTCTTTATAACTCTCAGTGGCACCCACAGCAACATCTCTTTGCAGGGCTGGAGGCCTCTGATTTTAAGGAAGACCAATGGTTCACCTGTTTCTGGAGGCAAATCACTGACAGATATTTCACAGAAAAATGCAGGAACCTGACTATAGTGAAATTTCCCAACAGCAAAGATGGAAAGGTGCTGGATATTCATCCAGATAATATAAAAGTGACGTTCATTATGGCTTTAATTAAATTCTGCTGGGTTGCTTTAATCTCCCCAGTTATCTGTCTTTGAAGTCTGCTATAAGGTCAGAAACTTAATCTAGCCATAAAAACTAAATAGACTGTGATGTCTCCCTATCGGAAAGTGCTAATGCTCTTTGCTTATCACTGAGGAATAATCTTTTCTCTGTATACACCTCTCACGACTTTAGCCAGCAACCTTGCTTGTACTTTCCTCAGACTGATTTTAATCAGTTTTTTCCTGCCAGACTTCCCCTAAAAGTTGACTTTTGTACTCATTCATATCTACAAATTTTAAAGCAATATGGAGAATATTTGTATCATTTCATCCTTTTGGAAACTTAAATAAATTATGTTTGCTATCCTTATAGGCCCTTGTCTACATAACATATACAATATTAAAACATATATAATCTATTAAATTTCTGGGAGCTATATAATTATATCATAAAATAGTCTATAAACTTAAAATGCCGTATGTGTGTGTGTGTGTGTGTGTGTGTGTGTGTGTGATGTATGCTTCCCCTCTGTATGCTGTGATTACTATTAGTTAATAAAGAAAATGCTTTGGACTGGACAAAACTTTAGCTGGTAAGCCAGAGCCATGTGGCAATACAAAGATTAATAGAAACAGATTAAATTAATATGTAAGAGTTAGCCAATAAGAAGTTAGAGCTGAAGGGCCAAACAATGTTTTAATTAATACAGTTTCTGTGTGATTATTTTGGAGCCAAGCAGCCGGGAACTAACTAGCAGCCTTACTCCAACATATGTGTGTGTGTGTTTAAGCACAAAACATCTTTCCTATGCCTTAGAGAAAGTTACTAAAAGTACCATTTGCTCATGTCTTCTTGCAAATGTAAAGAGCTAGAAATCACCATCGTCCACATTTTAACTAATGTTCATAAAACATCCATTTTACATATTTCTAAAGGAGAGAGTGGAGGTGTGGCAGAGCATGCCCCCAGAGGCTATGAGCTGACATACTTGAATGCTTATTCACCAGGGAGTAGAAAAGTTTGAGAAGGATTAAGGTGTAGTTTGTTGGAGGAAGTGTGTCACTGGGAGTGGTTGGGCCTTGAGATTTCAAAATCCCACACCAAACCAAATCTCTCTCTCTCTCTCTCTCTCTCTCTCTCTCTCTCTCTCTCTCTCTCTCTCTCTCTCTCTCTCTCTCTCTCTCTCTCTCTCTCTCTCCTTTCCTCTCTTTCTCCCTTGCCTGGGGATCAGGTTGGAATACTCTAAGCTATTGTTCCAGCACCATGTCCCACCATGACTATCTTGGACTAGTCTTCTAAAACTGTAAGTGGGGCCCTGATTAAATGATTTCTTGTTGAGTTCAAGGACATACTGTTCTAAAAAGTGAGTGGGTTCCAGGACAGACACCAAAGCTATAGAGAACCCCCTGTCTCAAAGAACAACAACAACAAAGATATATTGTGTAAGAGTTGCCTTGGACATTGTGTACTTCACAGCAAGAGAGCAATAACCAAGAGAGCCATACAGTGTGTCAGCTAGATGTTCCTTGACCTTCTAAGTATCCAAATGCTGTCTCTTCTAAGACTTAGCAGTAAACTACCATTACTAATGTGCTTTTCTTCTTCTTTGAGCCTTACAACAACGATGTTAGAGGCAGAACTCATTGAATAATCTGTACTGTAAAGAGCTTTCATAATGCTATGTTAGTAAAAAGTTATTGCTAGATAACTTCATTAGAATTTGTTCTAGAACAGAAGGCATTGTACCGTGGAATTTGAATTACCTACATTCAACCCAATGTTGCAACAAATAATGTGCAAATAATAGGGTCAATAAGATAGCTCAGTTAGTAAAGGTCTTAAGCCTGATACCTAAGTTCTTGTGTTCAAGAACAAAGATCCAACTAGTGGGAGAAAATAGCCAAGTCTTACAAGTTGGCCTCTGATCTAACACATTCACTGCAATATGCATGAAAACACATACATACACAAGTACACATAGACATACACACACATACACTCACACAAATTTTCTTTTAATTTGTTCATATTGATCATTTCATTAACCTCTTTGTATTTAAGATGATTCTATACACTGTGAATAATGAGACTACTGAGAAAATTGAATGAGATGAAGTTTGGTATTTTTCCTATGCATTAATATGTTGACAAAAGTAAGAAAAGGAATTCAATCGTGTGTTATTTAGTCAACAAGGTTCCCTTTAAACTTTTTTCTTTTATTTTATATTTAAAAGTTTTCATACACTATTTTATCATGTCATGCCCTACACCTCCTATCTTAACTGTTTTATCTTCCTAACCACAACTTCAATCTATGTATGTATGTATGTATGTATGTATGTATCTATCTATCTATCTATCTATCTATCTATCTACATCTATCATCTATCTATCTATCTATCTACATCTATCATCTATCTATCATGTATCTATCTATCATCTATCTATCATCTATCTATCTATCTACATCTATCATCTATCTACATCTATCATCTATCTATTATCTATCTATCTATTATCTATCTATCATCTATCTATTATCTATCTATCTATTTATCTATCTATTCATCATCTCCTGCTCTTTTATATCAACATTTGGGAAACGACATAAAAGGAAACACTGAAAATGAAAAGAAAGGTATCATAACACTCAACTAAGGTTTATAAGACAGATGCTATGTGCTTAAACACATACACACACACACACACCTATATAAAAATGGTGAGCCGGGATCCAGGTAGGTCTTTATTTTCCTTTCTTTCCTCAAATACAAATTCTCAAGTCTCATCTCCAGTCCTGTAGCAGACTGCTTCCAGAAGTCCATCTTTCTACCCTACCTCCTATGGCCAACTCCCAGGAAGACCTGGGGAAATGGATCAAACTGTCCTTCCTGTTCTCCATTACAATGTCTCCATTCTCACCCTCAGCCTAGTAACAACCTGTTCATACCCGCCCCTCCCCACAACTCAACTTAATTCACTAAAAACTCCAACTCTTGGCTCAGTCCTAAGATCCCTCTAGCCCTGCCATTCCTGTCTTTCCAAATAACTCATTCCAAACCCATCTCTATAACTCTCTGTCACCCACTGACCTGCCCACACACTCCCTACAAGAAAACCCATAACCACCATACACTCCTAAGATCCAGGGGCCAACAGAAATGAAGGAACAGAACCATACAACAAAGACAAAGCTAGAAATTAACTCCTACAATAGCAATCCTCCTAGCCCCAGATGCCTAGACACTAGCACAGAAACACAGTAAGAGACAAGACAATATTCCTCTGCCAGATCATACTACAGCAGCCTTTGAGAAATATAGTATAGCTGACTCACTGAGCAAGGACTTAAAAACAGATACTATGAATATATTCAAGGACTTAAAAGAAGATGCGAATAAATCCCAATTACAAGTTTTGGTAGGTTTTCTTGACTTGATCCATGGTAACAGCAGAGCTATTATACTATAATATAGTCATGAAAGATATATTCTACTGAGAAAACTGGTTAAAGGGCATATGGGAATTATCTGCTTGTCTCCATGGTGATCCATCTGCATATCTCCATAGTAACTGCATTTGTTTTCCACCAACTGTTGTTGTACAAAGGCTACAATTTCTCCACACCTTTGACAAGATTGTTTAATTGTTGCAGCCGTTGTTATAATACCCACTCTTACAGTGACATTGTGATTTTTGAGAGGTGTTTTTCTCATGATTCATGACACTGAATATTTTATATTATATGTTGGCTTTGTTTTCATTTTTAAAAAAACATATTCAAGTTGTTTTATTTCTTACTGAGTTTAAGTGAAGGATTATCAAGGGTGTGGTTTCTAAATTCTCTCTCCCATTCTGTTGGCTGCTTCTTCATTCTGCTGAATGTCAAATGTCGGCTTTATTATTGAGAAGCTTCGCAGTTTGATATATTCTGACTTATGCATTTTCGTTTGTTTTTCTCTGCTTTGGTTTTATAGGTAGTGCATCATTCTAGGATAGATGTCATAAAAGAGAAAATCTACCAGTGTGTATATTATCTCAATTACACCACATAAATAAGATCTAGAGCTGTTTTGAGCAACAGCCCCTTTAAGTGGCAATATTAAATGGTGTACAGGGAGGATACGAAGCTAAATCGCACACATGTATCTTTACCACAGAAAGCAGAGCCTTTTGAAGCCTATGATCATGTGTTATTCTCTCTTTTCTCAGTCGTCAAGTTGTATGATAGAGCACATGCCTTTTGCAATTGAAGTCTTTCTTTAATTAAAAAAATTAAAATTTAATATTTTGTGGTGAGTAACTTTCTGTAAAATTAACATAAAAATGACTTCAAATACTCCTTTTTGATACATTGTCTTTAACAAAACTGGAAGTTATTGAAGTTTACAGCCTGAACCTTATTACAATCTGCACTTTTCAGTTACAGAGAAATAAATTTGGATCAAATCATTTTGATTTTTATAATTAGTGACTTGAGCATCTTGTACCTCATGCAATTTTGATTACCTGTAGAGTGCCATTGCCCAGAATATCTTCCCACTTAGCGTTTCTTGCTAATAGTAGAAATGTCATAGCTTTCCAATTATAACAAGCCCCATTAAGGACTATAGCGTTAGGAAAGAACAGAAGGTCAAAGCCACGATTGCTTAAGCTATCACACAGCTGCACACTCCCCACGCCCCCGATACACACACACGAGTGCACACATGGATGATGATACTTTTGCAGCGCTGGAACTTTTGCGTGCTCATGTTTCAGAAAATGCCACATTAAACAAAAGAACTTGGAGAACCAGATGCCTTTCCTTTGGTTCCTAGCCATTCAGAAACTAGGAAATAGTTTCTATTCCCCTAACAGTGAGCCAGAACATTACAAATTTCGAAGCACACAATCAGAGTTTCTACAACTTATAATGAAAAAAAGCTGTTCTCTTGGTGAGAGCCTCTGCTCAACACTGAATGCCGGCACTGCCCCACTAAAGGCTTCATTCTTCACAGGCTCCAGGCCAACAGAAAGTTGGTCCTAGATTTTAGCGCCAGTTTGACTACACAGTTAAGATCTTCCTGTGGAAGATAAATTCCGAAGCCAGAAGGCAAACTTTGTTCACTATACATCTTTCTATATTTAATTTTTTATATTTTCGATGGTTTTTCACTTCATTACTTCTATCATTATGTATTTTGAGAGGATGACTGTTCAATTGTTTACTTTTCACATTTCTTAATGTGAAACTTTACGGCACATACAGATAATCTTATTCTCCTCTAATTATGTAAATCTATAGGTGTCTCCAGATTTTAGTATAAGCATTTAAATTTTTAAATTTTATCAACAGCGTCCTAAGCTATGTTCCCCTGTACTTGCTATATGTTTACCATGGAATGCAAACACCAACGAAAACAAGATAGAATGAAAAATGTAAAAAAAAAACCAGAAAATAATCAAAAATTTGACTAAATGGCAAAAATAAGTCTTGACTTTTCTATTTGTTTTTATTAAGAATGAATTAAATTTTCCAGGAAATGTCACAGTGTGGATGAACAGGTACAAGCATGGCCCAACTATACGCTGCCTACAAAAGACTCACTCCACTTTTAAGGTCCCTTATAGACTGAAAGTAAAGTGGGGGGAAAAGCCTCGTGCACGTGGAAATGAGAAGAAACGCAAGAGCGATACCCATTTCAAACCAAATGGACAAAAGAGCCCAAAACTTCTAAGAAAAAGCAGGTGACTTTATGATTATGTAGTGTTGGCTAACTTAACAAAGTATTTTATAATACCACCTTCAAGACACAAGTTGTTAATAAGAGAATTGTTTAATTTTTCAACTTTTCAGTATTTGAGTTTTTTAAGTATCATAACCCTATTGATGGTGAGTTGGTTATTTGCAGCATCCAACTAGTCGAACCTTTTTAAACCTCAAGGGTTATGTTATAGGAGTTATTCTTAAGAACAAATTTTCATACCTCCAGCAGTGACTGCACCATGTAATTTTTCATTTGTATAATTAGATTCATTTAGCACAGATGCTCGTCTCTCAGGTGAGAGTTCCACTTTTCATTCACTCGGCTTATCTTCTCCTCAATCTTCCAACACGGCCATTGTTAGCATATTAGCTCTCTATGGCTTTGAAATCAAAGTAGCACAAACCGAGTACCTTCAGTAAGACCTAGCATCCCACTCTTTTAGAGTCTAGATGCTGTACATATGCAGCAATGCTTTCTTACAGTGTCTGTGAGGGGAATTCTGCCCATGCCTCTCTGAACCTCTGGTGGATTTTAGGCCGTCTTTGAAATTCCCTATTTCCTGGATGCCTTATCTGATCTCATGTTTGTGCGTGCCACGCTGCATTTAGAATTTCCTTCCCAAAAAAATGACACAATAAGTATGCAATTTTTAATTTATTAAATAATATTCATTGTACATCTATCATCTTTAGAAGAGTTGTTTTGGTTGTGCCCAAATCTTGTAAATGCTATAACTATGGATGAGAAGCAAAGATTGTTTGTTTGTGTGTTTGTTTGTTTTTAACTAAAAAATGCATTTCAATTATTCTTCATTGCCAAAAAAGAAATACCAAAAGTTGGTGACTTAGAAGAGAAAAGATCTGTATTCGTTGCAGGAGGTAAATCCCTGTGGTGTTTTGAATAGGTATGGCCCGCATACTCGTATTTAAATGCTTAGCTCGTGGGAAGTGGCACTATTAGGAAGTGTGGCGTTGTTGGAGTAGGTGTGGCCTTATTTTAGGAACTGTGTCACTGTGGAGGCAGGCTTCGAGGTCTCATGTATGCACAGGCAACCCCCAGTGTAACAGTTCACTTCTGTTGTCTGTGGATCAAGATGTAGGATACTCAGTGCCTTCTCTAGCGCCATGTATTCCTGTATGCTGCCATGCTTTTTCCCCATGGCACTAATGACTAAACCTTTGAAACTGTAGGACAGCCCCAATTAAATATTTTCCTTTGTAAGGGTTGCTGTGGACATGTCATCTCTTCACAGCACTAGAAACCTTAAGTAAGACAATCCCCAAACACCAGACATGACATGGAGTAAAACTGACTCATGTTGGGGTAGTAGGCAGAGTGGAGCTAATAGTTGCTTAGACAGCACTCAAAGCTAAAATCCGTTTTCTGTCATTATGGTATTTTTACTACAATCTCTTGTGTCTTTTATTTTTAAAATGTGGGGGCGGGGGAAATGTTTAGGTGTATTTGGCTTTTGTACAGTAGGCCCTTGACACTCGTCTAAGATTTGTATATACATCTACTCAGAAACCATTGTGAATGCCCTCCTTCATAAATAGATAATTTCCCCGGCCCCTTTTCACTTCCTAAAATTACATTCCTGTCTGAAGTAATGAGTTTCCTGGCACAGCTTCAAAATTTAATCACAGTTTTCAACATTTACTGAAGTTTTATCTCTCCCTTGTCAGAAATATTTCATAAATAAAACATTTTTATAACCTTGGATGAATTTATAAGTATACAAGAAAAGGAGAGAACAGCCCCACCGCACTGAGATATGATGGACTAATATCATTCACGATCTCTGTAACTCACAGCTAGGTTCTTAGCTTTATGCTTCAGCAAGGGAATGTTCTGTCATTGGAGCGCTTATCAAGTATTGTGGCTGCCTAGTTTTTACCAGAATTATCTGTTACCAAATTATTGCACCTACATTGTCTGGCACAGTTGGCTTACAATACTATTTGTTGAACTGCTTAATAAAAAGTTCAAATAGCATTTTTAAAGTTTGACTAAATTAAAACATTAAAATGAACTAAGTGAAACTTACACTTTATCATATTGATAGCGTGTGGATTATGCCATGTCACTATGATAGATATCTATGTATATATGAGTAGTTTGATAAGCTACAAAATATTTTGACTGGGTGTTTTTTATGAAGCATGATATAAACATAACTTAAAATGTTTCACCCTTCTGACAATCTATAATACTTTCTTCAAATATTTGCTGTCTATTCTCTTCAAATAACCTACACAAAGATTATTTGCAGAGAACTCTTTGAAACATAAAGTTCCAAGGTCTGAACTGAGTAGTTTATGAAGAATTCGACATTGGCTAAAGGCTGTTCTCCCGTTTAATGCGCAACAAAATCTCCCATTCTTATTCTGCTTCTGCTTGATAGATTTATAAACTACACCGTAATCATATTCACCACCACCAATATCTTCTATGGCCCGCCCACTTCCAGTGACCCCCCTTATTACTATGAATTAGGCCCCTCTTCCACTTTCACATCATTTTGTGTAGATTTCTTGCAAGAAACCACAGACTGCAATGTGTTCATAGTTGAAATAGCCATGTAATGGCCAGAAGATAGTTCTCTAACCACCCCACCCCTATCTTCATTTTCTCTTATTAGTAAAACCAGGTTGAGGTCTACTTTAACAAATGTCACAGTAGATAAGCCAGTTTGTTTGGGAATTGATTGAGTTTATAAACTGATTTCCATCCTTTGACTTTCACTGTCTTTACCAGTGGAATTTGTTTCTTGGACATCTAGTTTTATCTAGTTTATTTTAGTTCAGTAAGAAAATTTATTTCTCTTTATTGTTGAGTTTATATAATTTACATTTGAGTTTATTATTGGGAGAATCATACTCATTCCTGTAATTTCCATTGTTATTTTTCTATTTGCTTAAGGGACTGATCTTTTCTTTCTCCTCTAATACAATAGGGGAATGCTGATTTGCTGTAGTGGACATGGCAGACTCTTTCCTTACTCTTCAGTATTCATTTCTCTTCTGAAATTCATTCTTTCATGTAGCCTCAAAATTCAGGTGATTGCCTATCTTCTGCAGCCCTGGCTTAAGGTAAGGCTCTGCCTTATTTTATGCTTGCTTTGCCATGTCTGAAATCTCCATCAAATAGTTTTGCCAGATATATAATCTTGTTTGACAATTATTTACTTTCAGGGCTTGATTTGTGTTGATAAGTTTTTCCTGGATTTTATTGGATCGGTGATGAGTGATATCATAGTATTCTGCTATTTGCCATTGTTAGGTAAGTGGTGTTTTCTAGGTAACTTTCAATGTTCTTTTTTTTTCCTTTGTGTGTTTGACACCATGGCCATGATATGTCATAGATTCATTTCTAGCCATGCATGTTTGGAGTTCTATGATCCTTGTGTTTCCAACTCAGTTTCTTCCTCTAATTGCCCTTCCTAATCCTTAAGACAAAATATTCTCTTATATTTTTCTGGGTCTATAGTTTATTTTATTGTGCCTATTTAAAACAATTAATCCCATCAACTATAACTTGAAAGAACATTCAACATAATCTGCCTCTGACTTGCAGATGCTATGTGGCCAGACAATTTCCACTACTGAATAGCCGGAATGGACCATGTTCCTTCAAATTATATGCTAAATAAATCTTTTCTCCTATAAGTTGCTTCTAATCAGGTATTTGATCTCAATGAAAAAATAATTAATATGTAATGATTAAGTGCTATATTGTAAACATCATAGGATCAAGGAACAAAAAGAGGATATTAATGAAAAACTGGTAAAACCTATGTGATGTACACTTTAATTGCAATTAACACGCTAATGTTAAATTCTTGGTTATTACACAGATCCCATGATAATGCGAGGTGTTAAATATAAGGAGGAATGAATAGAAGATGTGCATAAGCTTGATTACATATTTGCAAATTTCTTGTAGACCTAACATTGTCCAAAGCAAGAAGAGTTTGGCTAAAGTAGAAGATTCATGTAATCACAATACACAACTAAAACTGAAGTTTAAAAAAAAAATAAATGTAAGTGAAGACCAAATCTTAGAAAAGGGTTTGGCATGGAAAAGAAAGGTCATCATAGCAGCAAAATCTTTAATCCTGATTTTTAAGATTTAGTTAAAATATAATTGAATAATTTTTTCTCTCCTCTTTCCTACACCCACTACTCCAAATGTATGGCCTTTTCTTTAACCATTGCTGTGAATGATGCATCCACACAAATCAACATATAAATACAACCTACTGAGTCGGTTCAGTGTTTCCGAGAGCTCTCAGCAACTGTTAATTGCCTGCAGCTTCTTCATTTACAGGTGAGGCCCTGTGAGATTTCCCCGCCCCCCCCCCCCATCTACATCAAAACACCTTTTGGAATCAGCATGCCAGTGTCTACATGCTCATAAAACAGGCAAACCTTCAAGAGCGCAGTTGCTCAGACATTGCAAAATCCAAGGAAAGATTTCAAGGGCTCATTTAGAAAGCCCTTGTCTTTGTTGACAAGGCCCTAGCAGGCAGTATCAAAACCTAAATAAATGTCCATGTACCCCACCAAACATATGTAACTAAAGCTTTCTTTCCCACAAGGTCAGAGATTTACTGTGACTGACCTTAGTTATAAGAATATATACTGGACTGGGATCATTAAGGAAGTTTAATTTTCTTTATTGATTTTGAAGAAGTACTTAAATTCACCTTTAAATATCCTTCTCCCCTACCATTATAAAATTCTAAAGGTCTTTAGGGCTTTCAATCGCATTGCACAAAATAAATTTCCTTTAGTGTTTTTCTACTTAGCATTTAAGGTGTAATAACATTATGGTCACTGACAATTTCCCCAGAGTCTAACCTATTATCACACATGGCTCTTTATTTTTTTTTTTCCAAGAGTGAGTTTGGAAGAGTAACTGACTGCCGTCCAAGAACAGTCAGGACCTGCAGTGTGAATCTAAAATGCCAGCCTTGTTCTCACAGCCTGACTTCTGGAGGTTCTTAGGTACTCTGATCAATATCTGAGTAATTAAAATTGCTCATGATCAAAGTTCTGACCTGTGCCTTGGTCTTGCTTATCAGTAAAAGCATGTCTTGATCTCCTTGTCCACAGCCATCCGGAGGTTTGTATAGCAATATCACTGAGGTCCTGCCTTCCTCCTGCCCTTGCTGTGTCTGCTGTGTCAGCCAAAGTCAGGCTGCAAATGCTCTTGGCTGCCGCAGCTCATTTCCAACCAGCACTACCTTCTCTCTGCTTCTTTTCAGCTTCTCAAATCGTTTTGCAAACTGTCGTCTTAAATCTGCCAATATTACACTTCTTCAGCCCTCTCTAGTTGGTTCCTCCTCCTTGAATCTGTAAAAACAGATAATTAAATCCAACAATCTAATGCTGCCTTTCAAGTGTTTGTAGGGAAAATGTGTCTTTTGGGTTTTTTTCAGAGTCCCTCATAGTCCTCATTATTTAGTGAGTCCCAGCATGCTTGGAAAGTCCCAATTTCCTATCCATAAAACAATAATAAATATGTCCTTCAATGACGGAATCTGAGTCTTGGTGAGGGTTTGCATACTTAATAATAGACTCAAGACTAAAATCATCATATCCCCCAGTCTCAGGTTTTAAATGGTAATAAAAAGTCTGGAATGTTTTCTAGGCTGCTCTTCTAAGCCTACCATTCCCCACTTTGTTGCACTATATAGCTATCATTTTAGTAGTATTTATCAATCACAGCATAAACTTCTCAGCATGCAATACTGTTAAGCATTACAGTAGCAACTAATATTTTACTTATTAGATCCACACATTTCTGCCAAGGTAAGATAATACAAAGTCAGACAACAGTGTTTACTGAATTACATAGAATAGTAAAATAAAGAGAATACAGAAATTTGCAAATTTTCTGAGCTGGCAACTTTTACCCTCTTGTTTGGTTTGCCTTCTCATTTCAGTGTAACTGATCAGACATTTAATTCACCTCAACTTCTCACTTAGCATGAACTTGCATACTGAAGCATAATAAATAATGGATAATAGCATAATCTTATCAAAGTAGAGTAAAGATCAAAGCCTTAAGAAAGAGCTGTCCAGAATTTTGCATAATCATATTAATCAAAGATGAAAACATAAGATAACTGTGTTGAGAAAAAAGGGCAGAACTATACTCATATGTTGTATTCTGTTTTATCAATTATGTATTTTTGTCTTTTAACCCAACAGACTTATGCATGAAAGAAAATTGCAGCATGCTACATTTAAATAAAGATGAGAAATAACATAAATCAATTTACCAGTTAGGAAGATAAGTTATGGAGAAGTTGAATATTCTTCTTTACTAAATGCATATTAAGCAAGTTATCCAAGAGTGAACATGAATCAGACCAGCTCCAAACTCATGGATTGAGCATCCATCAGGCCATGATTGGACTTATTTACAGTTTCTCAGTTTTACAGCTTTCAATAAATAGACTTTTTTTGTTCTATTCTTAGTGTTTTAACTGTGTTATTTCATGGGGATTTTCTTTGCTGTTCATGTCTATTTGGTGTTCTGTATGCTACTTATATAGTGGGTTTGTCTTTCCTTAGCTTGGGGAAGCTTTTGTCTATGGTCTTCTTGAAGATCTGGTCCATACCATTGAGAATCTTCTCCCTCTTCTATGCCTACAACTCAATGGTTTGGTCTTTTCATGGCACCCCATATTTTCAGTATGTTCTTTTTCCGCATTTGTGGGATTTCTTTTGAGCTTTTCCTATTACTTGCTTATTTGGTCTAAATCTGCTTCTTATTCAAGTCTCGACAGTCTGCCTTCTGCTTGCTTCATTCTACTTGCAAGGCTTTTCTTTCAGTTTTCTACTTTAGCTATAAAGATTTTCAGTTGCATTTTCATTCAAGCTTGAATCCTCTTCATCTGTCTCCCTACTGAATCTTATCTCAAGTACTGGATTGTCTTCATCATCTCTATCTGTCTTTTGTTTGTGTTTTCTTGAGCATCTCTCAGATCTTTGTTCTAAAGTTTGTCCTCCTTAATTCCATTAAGCTGTTTCTTTGTGGTGTCTTTAAACTCCTTGAATTCTTTGATGAGGTGTATGAGTGTTTTTACTTCTGTGTCCTGGTGTTTATCTAAGTAACTCTCATTAGCAAGCATTTCAATAAGGCTAGGAGACCTTGGAAAGAAAAAATGAACTTTATCTTTCATATTTTTATGTTTTTTAAAAGGAGATCTGGACACAAGGGCTTTTAATTTTTTGAAATTTAGTGGTATTTTTGCCAGGGCCTTCAAATCCTTATAAACTAGGTTTTGATTTTCAAATCTTGCAGGCAAATGTATGGATCTAGAAAACATCATATTGAGTGAGGTTAACTCAGACCGAGAAAGACAAATATAATATGTACTCACTCATAAGTGGTTTTTAGACATAAAGCTAAGAAAAAATCAACCTACAATTCACAACCCCAGAGAACCTAGACACCAAAGAGGACCCTAAGAGAGACATACATAGATCTAATCTAAATGGGAAGTAGAAAAAGACAAAATCTCCTGAGTAAATTGGAAGCATGAGGAACATGGGAGAGTGTAGAAGCAGAGGGGGGAGAGGAAGGGAGGGGAGTGAAGAAAAATATATAGCTCAATAAAAACAATGAAGAAAAGAAAACCCTAGGTTTTACAATCCATCCACAAAAAGTCAAAAACAACAAGGAGCTTAAATGATAATACCCAAAAAATCAGCAAGCATTTAATATACTTTAGTCGTGAATATAAAAATTCAAGTAGTTTCACAGATGATGTCTGATTTAATACTCACCTTAACTTAGTGAAATAAGTTGCTTTATTGCGACATATCATGAGAAAAGAAACAAACTGCACACCTAGCCTGGTTGTAGCTAAACAGTTTGTAAGTGACTAAAGACACCACATGGGAAACTAAATACGCTTGCTTTCAACCCCTGCTGTCTTCTGGGAGCTGTGTTTATAATGGATTATGTTATATGCTAGTCATTACTTGTGCCCTTTCCTCTTTTTCCCTTCTACATCTGAAGATGAAGATCTATCTATAGACAAGACTCAAGTCTGCTGTTGTGATACCATTAAAAGGGTGTCACTCCACAAATCAACTTCTTCAACATCTATCTCTCTTTACACATTAAATCAGTATTCTAAGCAAATACGTGTGTTTTCCCATGCCTCCTTCAATTCAATAAAAACACAAGTAAGTATCTCCTCTCTATCTTGGTTAATTGTTTGGTAATACAGACTGTGCCCTCTTTATCATTTACCAAAGTTCCCGAAGCCCTCAGAAATTCACTCTAGTCCACATACATTTTGCATATTGATGTCTCCCTAGACTATAACTCTGCATCTATGATGTTTCAGGAATCTCCAACACCTCAGAATTTAATTGCCTGCTGTGCTAGAGTAGTTTCAGCTGCCACCCACTATCATATATAAAGCCAAACTCTTTTCCCTATTGAATGACCAACCAAAGTGGAAGCGCAATCGCAACAATATGGACATTTTCCAACATGCATATCAGAACTTTTCAAGCCTATGTCTATTGTTTACTTCCAAAGCAATGTCCATTTTTTTCCAGGTGTTTATAATGGCAGAACCCTACTTCCTAGTACTAAAAGTTACGGGAGCCTGAAATTTTAGAATTTGACATCCCCAACTGTTTATGTGTGTCCTAATCTTTGAACTGTTCCCATATATCAATACATCATAGTAATTCTACTTCATAAACATATTCAAATCTATCCTCTTTTTCTAATTGTAGGGCAAATAATCTTGACTGTCATCATCCACAAATATGTGCATACACTAATTTCTTATTGTTGTCATGGCAAGTTGCCACAAATTTAGAAGCTGAAACATGATTTTTTCATCTTTTTAAATTTATTTTACATACCGACCACAGTTTCCTCTCCCTCTCCTCCTCACACTTCCTCGCCTTCCCTCCCTCCCCATCCACTCCTCATCTGTCTCCACTTAGCTGGGTTAAGGCCTCCCATGGGAATCAACAAGGCAAGGTGCATCAAACTGAGACAGGATCAAGCTCCTCCCCTCTGCATCAAGGCTGAACAAGGCACCCCACCATAGGGAATAGGCTCCAAAGAGCCAGCTCATGCATCAGGTCCTGGTGTCACCCCTTGGAGCCCCACAAAAGACCAAGCCACACAATCATCACCCAGATGCAGAGAGCCTAGACTGGTCCCAAGCAGGTTTTCCAACTCTCAGTCCAGTGTCTTGTTCCCAGAAGCTGAGGTCTGCTGTCTCTGCGGGCTTCCCCATCATGATCCTGACTTCTCTGGATACAATACCTCCACCTTCTCTTCAGCTGGACTCCTGGAGCTAGGCCCAGTGCCCAGCTGTGGTCCTCTGCATCTGTCTCTATTTGATACAGGATGAAGGCTCCGGGATGACAACCAGGAAGTCTCTAATATGATGACAGAGAAAGGCTAGCCCAGGCACACTCTCCACCACTGCCAGAAGTCCCAGCTGTGGTCATCCTTGTGTGCTCCCAGGAGCCTCCCTGGCACCAGGTCTCTCCCCAACCCCACAATGGCACCCTCTATCAAGACATCTCCTCTGTCACTTCCTCGCTCAGTACCACCCACAACTCAACCACCCTTATGCCACATATTCCCATTCCACCCTTCCCAGTTCCTCTACTCTCAATTTGCCCACAGAATGCCACCCACTTCCTCTTCCCAGGGATATCCATGTGTCCCTTCTAGGGTCCTCCCCATCACCCAGCCTCTCTGGAGCTGAGGACTATAATCTGGTTATCCTTTGCTTTATATGCAATATTCACTTATGAGTGAGTATATACCACGTTTGTCTTTCTGGGTCTGGGTTACCTCGCTCAGCCCCTCAACCAAAGAATAAAGGAAGAAAATATGGCATATCTACACAATGGAGTATTACTCAGCAGAAAAAAAAATAATGACATCATGAAATTTACAGGCAAATGGATGGAACTAGACACAACTTTTTATAAAATTTTGTAAGTAATTTCTTGGTGATGAAAAGCAGAAGCAGTAGGTTATCCTCTAGAATCTATTTCTTCGTCAGCCTCAAATAATGGCTATTTTTAATTACTCAGCACAAATTCCCTCCTGTTGAGTGGGCCTGAAACACAATTAGGTAGAGATCTTTCATGAATGCCTCTAAGCCAAAATGAAGTGATCAGTTGGGTGATGTTCCTTTATATAAATTCCATTTCTATGTCTTCCCCACCTTCTTGAGGCCACTGGTATTTATGGATTGTGGCCTTTTTTTTTCCCAGTTTTGAATGCAAGTAGTGAAGTGAAACATCTCTCTAATCCATGCTTGTTCCTCGTATATATCTCTCTCATTATGTCCAAGAAAATTGCTTGACTTTAAAGGATATGTCTGATTAAATCAGCTCGGTGAAACTGTCTGAACTAATCGCCGCATTCGAAGGTCCTTTCACTTCCCCTCCTCTACATCCTATGTACGGCTGCGACAGATTCATAGAACTTGTCTTAGATAGGGAGAGGTCATGAATCTAGATACTGTAAGGCAGTGTCAAGATTAGTCAACAGTCTTCTAACTGATGTCTCCTCGCTTCAATGCATCTGTCCACCACCAAAACCCTCTTGCCTGCTGAAAATAACTTTCCTAAAAATCTCTCAGTATCTTTTGACTAATATCAAGATAAAGCACCAAGTATGTAGTCTGCACCGAGCCCAGAAGGGGAGAATCCAAGCAAGAGGAATCCCTTGCTTTTATTGTAATGTTAAAGAATTCTGGGGATCTCCAAAACAAAATCCGCATCTGAGATGTGCAACTCCCCTTAGCTTGTGAGCCTTCTCTGAGGACAAACCGCTTGCTTAGCTTCACTTCTAATGATTGCAGTAGTCCCTCCTTATACAGCAAACCGAGCCATCTTAAATTCCTTTAAATAGCATGTAACATAGGATGAGTCAACAGAAAGTGTTTCGGATGTAGTACATACATTTATGACTCATTTCTCTGTAGTTTGAATATGAAATGCTCCCCATGGGCTTAGGATTTTAAGACTCATTTTACCAACTGCTGGAGTTATTTGGGGAGTTAGTCGAGACATTAGCAACATGGGCATAGCTAGAGTAAGGACATCGAAGGGGGTGTGCCTCCCTTCTCCCTGATTTCCATTCCCTTCTTCCCTCTTAACTCATTGGCTGCCACAAGGGGAAGAGCTCTCCTCCACACGCTGTCACCATCAAGATGTCCCTATCTCAGTTCAATTCTAGGAGCTGAGACCATGAACTTAAATTGGGAATTCGAACCAAAGTGAGCCTTTCCCTATATTAAACTGCCTCTGCCAAGTATTCGCCATGGCAATCACAGTTTCACTAGCAGATTCTACAGGGACTCCCTGGCTCATCTGAATCCAACACAGCCTCAAACTCCAAAATTAAATGCTGCATTACAACTAAGGGGTTCAGGATAATCAGAAGAGGAAGAGAAATTTTAAATGCACAGAAAGTAAAAGCTTCAACTATCTTTTGATTTGCTTGCATTCTACTTCCCAAGCAATCCCATAGAGGTGTTTGTGGGTAAAGAACATGATGCTTACAGCAGCCAGAATGAAGGGATGTAACTTTCCCTTTCCCTTAGGCTTCCTGCAGTTCCTATAGGACGGTGCCAGCCTTTAAGGAGCAGATCCACAGAAATGAAAGAAGATCGTGAGACAGGAAGTGGAAACATCACTCTATAGAGTTGTGTGTGAACTCTAGGCTCACTCTATCCAGCTAAGGCACAAATCCGACAACCAGGAACACAGAAGCCTAACTGAACTAAAGAATTTTTGCCTAGTCATAAACTGCCCATGTGCTGGAGCGCTTTGGAGACAAATGGAGCACTCTACAAAGGCTTTGAAACCTGAATTGGCCGGAACCACTAGTTCTAAACTAGTAGCTAAGGAATGCAGAAAAACCAGATCATTCAGCTTTTCCTGATGAAGACTGTATAAGCATTCTGAAAACAAGTATAATTTTACTTTAACAATTAGGCATGTGACTACCACTCTGGGGCATTTGTTACGAATAACTGAAGATATAAACTCACACATAGCAAAAGTAATTTTATCCCTAAGTATTAATCGTACTATTATTTGTAATATTGAAGAGATACACACAAGAAAGATGTCTGTCATCATAAGAATGATTAAGCAGATTATCACATAACCGTATCATAATGCTACACAACTATCAAAAGTATCAGCCTATGAATAACAAGCCCCTACATGAATCTTCAGATAATTACACTACACAAAAAAGTCAGGCCCCAAATTTCACATGCTATATGTTTTAGTCACATAATTTTGAAATAACAAAGTTATGAAAATGGATCCCATATTGCAAGCTGCCAAAGTATGAAAGGGTATGAAAATGGTAGAGAAGGCGGATGGAAGGAGAATGGCGGTTGTATTTTGATAATCTTCTATATATTGACTATCACTGGAAATATGCTACTGGTGATATCTCATAATTGCTTTCTTTTTTTTTTTTTTTTTTTTGGACACAGGATCTGGCTGACCTGTAACTCTCTGTGTAGATCAGGCTGACTACAAACTCACAGAGACCTTCCTATCTGTGATTCCCACATGCTGGGATTATAGGTATGAACTACCATGCCAGGATCTTTTTTAATGTAATATTTACATTATTTATTTTTATGCATAGAGGTGTTTTGACTGCATATGTGTCTGGGCACCACATGTGTGAAGTGTCCAGGGAGGCTGGAAGGCACTGGGTTCCCTGGGACTGATGTTACCGACGCTGGGAGCTGTCAATTGGCTGCCAGGAATCAAACGCTCCTCTAGAAGAGCAGGCAGTGTTCTCGCCCACCGAGCCTTCTTTCCAGCCGCATTGTAATTCATAAGATGGAATCATGGTTCTTTATTAAATGATGCAAATATCACATAGGCTCTGAGAATGAACACTATTTTTAAAATTTGAAAAAAAAAAACAGGGCAAGAGGAGGGCACTGGTGTAGACATTCAAGTATGGCTCCTCATTAGGAAGGCATTACCAAGTAATTCAGGATAACTCCCTAACTTCCAAAACCTTATTCTTAGGGAGAGCTTTACAGAACTGCTTTATCAACACTGCCAGGGTGTGTCCAATAGCACCGCTGGGGTATGTCCAACAACTTTCAGCTTTGATTTTGGCTCTTCCCTGGAAAATATTTTCTGAGGTATGTCTTGATTCAGAAAATTCAGGAATGTAAGGGGCACAGGGGTTCACAGCTCACATTCCGTTATCTGTGTTCTCAGTTCCCACCAAGTAGAGTCTCTAATTTACAGCAGGAATGTGGAACAAAGAAGAAGGAAAGAGGAATAAACTGCAAAGTTTTCAAAGTTTCCAATTTGAAAGCAGGAACTGTGAAATAATTCTAGGACTTTTATAGGCAAAAACCTCATTTTTATCTTCCCAAAGAAAACAGGTTTATTTTTTAATTGAAAATAGTTTTTTATACAATATACTCTGATTATAATTTCCCCTCACTCACAGATACATACATGTGTATACACACACACACACACACACACACACACACGAAAAGCCCAAAACCAGAAACCATAATATATATACAAAGGGCACGTGAACTTAAAAACATAAATAAAGCCCTGACAAAGCATTATGAGACAAAGAACCAATAAAATTGGCATTGACTCTCTTGTGGCCTTAGCCACCTACAGCTGGGCATGGAGCCTGGCCTTCAGAGTGATTTGTGAGCCTAGTGAAATTCCACTGGGTGAAATTAATTTTTCGTTTGCACACAGTCATCGACTGGAGATGGCTTCTGGGTTACAGGTAGGGGCTCGTGTGTGTCTACTTCCACTCTCAGTACTAGGGACCCATCTGGCCTAGACCTGTGCAGCCCTGTGCATGCTGCTGCAGCCTCTGCAAATCCACATGCGCGTCAGTCAGTTCTGCTGTGCTAAGCAGGCCTTCTTTCATTGGTATTCTCCATCCCCTCTGGCTCTTAAATTTTTCAGCCTCCTGTTCTGCCGGTTCCCCTGAACATTTAGGGGAGAGATTTGACCCTATTTAGAACTGAGTGTTCCAAGGTCTCACACTTTCTGCACGTTATCCAGCTGTGGGTCTCTGTATGTGTTTTCACCTATTGCAAGAGGAAGCTTCTCCGCCAATGACTGAGCAAGACACTGGTCTAGGAGTAGAGCAGAACGTTGTTAGGTGTCATTTTATTGCTACGTTCCCTTAACGGAACTGTAGTATTTGGTATTCCTCTCGGTCGCTGGCCTATCTAGTCTCAGGTTTTTCCATTTTGTTTAGAGAACCTTAGGTCCATCAGACAGTGGCTGACTGCACTCACAAGCTTTGTGCTACTGCCTTACCAGCACATCCTGCAAATGGTCACAGCTGTAGGCTGAATGTAGATTTACAGAACAGTTAGTGTTCACCTTTCTCCGTTGGTAGAATATTGGATGCGAGTACTAGAGGTGGAGGCTCGGGGAGGGACCAACTCGACTTCTCCATACTGAATGATTTGTGCATGAGTTTTCTTCAGTATTTGGGCCTTACCCTCGGTTTGTGGAGAACAACCAGTAGCCTTGGTAATAGGCTGAGTAGTTTCGGGCTTCCAATGAGCTCCCCTCAGTCAATAACTTGATCAGATGTAATTCACTCCAAGAACTAAAAGATTTATCTTACAAAGATAACAATAATAAAAATTAAAAAGTTTGAAGTCCTTTCCCACATTTTAATTTATATGATTTTTTTCTTGAAATCCTTTACCTGGGGAAACATACCTGATTTCCTGTCTTATTTTCCCCTTCTGCTCCATCAGGGATACAATAAGAGCGAGATTGCTATGAGGCTTAACTATGCGCTAAAGCCTAAATTTTACCCTCTCATATGGTGGTGGCTGCCCTTCAGCTTGGCCAATGCTCCACTGTTAGAGTTGAGCCACTCATTGGCTCGGTCTTCTGACTCCTCCACGGGTTATTTCCCCTTAATCATCCCTGCGTGACAGTTAAGGACCAAGGGAATTCTGAGTATCAAGCTGCTACCCACTATTATACAGGCTCTCTAAACGCAGAAGTTAGAGAGAGCAAGCAGGGAAACCTTTAAAAGTATGGTTAACTTTCAAAGTATTGCTTTACTCTGCTTCTATTTCATTTCTACAACCCCACTAGCCTCTAGGACTTCCTCTCTGGGGTTATAAGGGATAAAATTTCTAACATCATCAAGTCCTAGAATTTAGAAGCAATGTAGAAGAGAAGAAGACACTGCTCAACGAGTTCATATACACTGGAGCAGCAAGCACAGGGCCTACATGGGTCTACCCTTGTCCTCTGTGTATATTAGAGCTTTCCACTTAGTAGTTTGGAGACTCCTGAATGTGTAAACAAGTGGGTCTCTGATTCTTGTGCCTTCCCTTGGGGCGCCTTTCCTTCTGTTGGTTTGCCTTGGTCAACTTTGATGTAATGTCCTTTTTGTTTTTTGTTTTAAAACAAACAAACAAAAAAACACTACACTGCCTAGGCTCCCACAAAGCCAGTTTGGATGCTCACCTTACTAGACCTGGATGGAGGTGGGTGGTCCTTGGACTTCCCACAGGGCAGGGAACCCTGATTGCTCTTTGGGCTGACGAGGGAGGGGGACTTGATTGGGAGAGGGGAAGGGAAATGGGAGGCGGTGGCGGGGAAGAGACAGAAATCTTTAATAAATAACACTATTGAGAGAAAAATCGTCTAAGAATCTTTAATTCTCAGCAATAGATGACAATTGTGGTTGACAGGAATTCTGCTTGTGGAGACTGAAACTGAGTCAAAGGGGAAAAAACTCAGGAATTTTTATGGGGATTACTGATTCTAGAGAAACGCAAACACAGAGTTATTGGGAAGAAATAAACAGATAAAACATTTAAAGCTTTTGTGTCAGCATAATAATTGATTTTTATTTTCCTCTCCTCAATATCCTATGCTTAATAAATCTATTAATGTACTTAAAATAAAAAGGGACAAAACAAAAGGAAAATGTCACAGAGATATATTTTAGTTGCTTGAGATCTGACAGGCAGAGAAAGAGGTGGTGAGAATGACTTTTATTTTTCCTTCTCTTGCTCTCGGCTTTTACAGGAGCTGCCTTGGAAACATTTTCCCTTCTCCTTCTAGTCCACAGGTAAGTACTCTTCTATCCATAGGCTAATATTTTTTGTACTTTATTAAGATGCATTGTAATTGCAATCTCCTTAATTGCTTCCTAATTGGTTCTTTCCTCCCCTCGGTGTATTTTTCATGCATTATTGAATTCCAACTGGCTTTCTGGAACTCATTTTGTATTCCTTCCAGACAGCTCTTCCAAAGTGAAACTGTGTGTCTCCTGGTCCCTTGATCACACAGGAAATGGCACAGTGGTGTTGAAAGATCACGGTTTGGAACTGTAAACCTTCTGATACAGCTACAGGGGACACGACAGCATCATCAATCACCCTGAATATTTGCTTTCATCCACAGTCACCTTCATACACGGAAATTACTTACTAACAGTTTCTCACAACACTATCTTTGATGATAGTTCCTTATAGTTGTTATTACTTCCATTCAACATGGGAAACATCTAAGATCAGAATGATTAAATATCGCTCTTCCCAGAGTCGAACAGCTAACCTAGACCTATATGTAAGTCTCTCGATGCTAATCTCTGTACTCCACCCACCACTATCCAGTGCGTGTGTAACAATACACGTGACAGATGAGTAACCATTTAACCTCATTATTGTCCCACATGTTTTTCAAGAAAGTATTTCTCTTTCAATCGCTAAGTCGTTTAGTAATAATAATGTGTCATGGAATGATTAATCGTCTGGAGTGAGGCCTGACCTGGCCACAGCTTCTCCATTGGTAAAACTAATTAAGAGCCTACTTTCTTCCCTGAGATGTTCTGATCTTCAGGTATATGTACATTATTTTTATAGATACGGAATTTCTAGGTGGCACAAGATCATTGAGCTATACAATTGATATGTAAACATATGTGTGTGTTCATGTTCATATGTATGTATGTACACTTATATGTGGGTGCCTGTGGAGTTCAGAGAACAAACTTGGGTATCATTCTTCAGGCACTATCACCTTTAAGTCAGAGTCTTTTATTGACATGGAGTTCACCAAATAAGCCAGCTCAGTGGTGTCCAGAAAGTTCCAGGGATTAACCTGACTCTGCCTCCCAATTGCTGTGGTTGAAAGGGATCACCATCACGCCTGACTTTTGCTTTGTATATGTTTAGGATTGAATTTCATTTATTTAATTGTAAAACAGGCCCCTTATTTAATGAAACTATACAGTTGTCAATATTTATTTCTAATTACATTCAACTAGCTTAAAGTTCTATGCAATTATATGTTTGGAATTCTTTTCGGAAAAAGGCAATATATTATAATAATATTTTATAGAAGTAAAATTTCTGGGGGCAAACCATTATACTATATAATTGATAAGACACATGCATACATGTGTGCATTTCATGATATATATTTCCTTTTTCATATTTACATTATAGATTTATAATTATTTTATTATATTTAATTAATCATATTAATAATTTAATTAACAATTCTTTATGTTTAAATATATGTTTTTAAAACATAGTATATATTCATCCCATCAAAAAGATCAGGGAATTTAAAACCCTCAGGCCATATTGGTTTATGCTGTTCTGTTGACATCAATATAGACTCCTATGAACCAATCACAAGGAGGTACTGTGCCTTTGTAAGTCAAGATGAGCAGAACTTTCAGATGCACCCAGCACTTGGAGTCATTTTCCTAAGAGTTTGAACCACATGCACCTTTGTTCTCAAATTACCTTTGCCTCCTCTGTATGTATGGTAAACCACATTGGCACGGAAAGGTTCTATGTGGTTAATAGAGTGTCTCAGATGCAAACCTGTAGAGTTCTCTGTTTTTATTAAGGAGATTTTGCCACTGCTTCTGGCACTATAAAAATTTTTGGTGAGGAAGAGATGGCTTAGCAGTTGAGAGAACACTCTGTCTTTTTTTAAAACAACTGATAACAGATTTCCTCTCATACAACGCATCCACTCCTTACAGCTCCCCCACCACCTCCCTTTGCCCCTAGATCCCCTCCCTACTATTTCCCTTCAGAAAAGAGCAGACCTCTGCGAGACAAAATAGTATAAAACAAGACATTGTAAGACAAGGCAAAAGCTTTTATACTGAGCATACTGTGTCTGAGCCCGTTTGGGTCCAACACAGATTCTCTAACTAGACTGGAACGGAGTCGCGAGAAATAATCAGACACAGCTTACACCGTCATCATGGTAAAGGCCAGAATCATCCTTTATTGTCCAAACATCTTATATACCCACACCAAATGAGCGGGAATGTTGCCTAGGCAACCAGGTGCCTGGTCTCTGGTCATCTGGTCATCTGGTGCATCTAGCAGTCAGGTAGGCCCTGAATTAGCATCTCTATAAGACAACCTCCAAATTGCATAAGAAAAGAAGCCCCAAACATCCTGACCAGTTTCAGTCAACACCTCTTCTCAGGTAATCCACACTCTAACAAAAGAAGCTAGGAGCAAGACATCCTGGCTTTTGTTAAGGGCACAGACAGCTATGTAATCAGCTCAAACCGGGGCAATGGTTTTTGTGTAATCTCGAAATATGCGCCCACATACTGGGACTGGACAAGGCAACCCAAGAGGGAAAGAATCCCAAGAGCATACTAAAGAACTAGAGACATACCAGCTCCCACTGTTAGGAGTCCCACAAAAGCATCAACTGACCGCCATGGCACATAAACTGAGGACCTGGTGCTGACCCACGGAGGTACCATGGTTGCTGCTTCAGTGTTTGAGAGCCCATATGATCCCTGCTTAGTAGATTCAGTGGGCTGCATGATCCTGGTGTATCTCATCCCATAAGACCTCTACAATCCTTCCTTTCCCTCTTCCATGGGGTTTCTTGAGGTTCCCTGAAGTGCAAGAAGAAGGACTTGATGGTGACCTCCAGTTTAGATATTCCCTAAGCATAGTGTCTTCCTGTGTGTAAAAATTCCTTCTGCTACTTGTTTTAGCTACCACTCATAACCTGTGAATGGAGATACTGTCTCTGTTGGACATTTTAAATGATACTTTGGTGAATGGATCGCATTTCCTGTACTACTTAGTTATAATTTCAAATAAACAAATGAAATACATACTTCGCAACATGTCATTGCTCTGAAATAATCTTCATAAAAGTAAACAGAAAATGCTTGCTTGTTTTATGTTTTCCCTGATTTTATATTAATACATTGTTGTCAAAATAACCTACAAAGTATTAAATTATTGTTTTCCTAGTTCTATTATGGATATAGTGATCTTTGTGGGCTTCATAAGTTCCAATCCCTAGTGGTAGTTGTTGTCTTGCATGATCCAACCATTTTACTTTGGTTGGCACGAGCCCACTTAAAGAAACCCTAGATGGTGTGCAAACATCTCTAGGATTTGCTGAGAGCATATTACTCCCAAAACAAGATATTCCAGGCTCTGTCCAGACACAAAGCTGTGCTGCTAGTATCCTCGCATCTAAAATAGTGCTTAGAAATTACAAAGAGTCATAAGACAAAGGGAGGAAATAAACATTTAAAAGAAAACATAAAAATACTGCTTTTCCTTCCCCCTCCAATGGGCGGTCATAGAAATGCTACCTCCTATTTTACATTTTGTGTTTTCATGTTATGTTGATAGCTTTGATTGATAATATATCATCAAACGAACGTACAACTTATTGTACTCTTAAAACACTAAAGGAAAATTTAAGATTTCTTACTGACACTTTTTATTGTTAGTAGATGTCAAGGCATATGCACTAATATCATTTAAAATCATTTCCTTATGAGTTCATGCAACAAAATAGATGCATCAAAAGACAAATGGAGGGATAGGTAGATATTATTATTTCATTTTCCAGCTTTGGAGATAGCTTTAAAATGTCTTCTATTTTGTTTCAATTATGCAAAATTTTTACATGATCCATATGCCTATACCTACTACCATACTTAATTCCTTTTAAAAACGTTCAATGAAGTGCTTTCATGTTAAAGATAAAATACCTCCCCTCGAAAAATAGTTAGTACTATATTCTTTGATCCCCATAACAGTACTTCACAAACCCTTGAACACACAATTTTTTGTAAAATACTTCTAAATTTTATTTTATATGTATTTCATACCTTTATGTATGTATGGGCGTCATATATGTGTTTCATGCCCACAGAGACCAAAGAGGATTTTTGGTCCCCTGTAATTGGAGTTACAGATAGTTGTGAATTACAATGTTGATGCTGAAGTCCAAATACATCTGAGTCCTCTGTAAGAGTGGTATGTATGTTTTACTATCTGAGCCAATCCCAAAACACAATTATGATAATGACTGATAAAATGTTTTGATTCCTATTTTTGCAAGAATTCTGGTAATAACCTGAACTGAACACCTCATTTTCTATACCAAATAAATTTCAAGTGTTTCACCATAATGCCAAGCACAGGTCACATCTGCCAATATATAACATTTTCATACAGAATGAATGGACACGTTCTGATTTCCCCTCATATCCATCCTGCGTGCCCCATTGGTTATTTCAGTCAACACTCCAAACAGAATCTGCATTATAATGTCTCGGAGAAGGTCAGAATCATTTCTTACCTGGTTACAGAGACTAGAACCTGTGAGTTCTCATCAAACTGCTTCCCCCGTCTCAGTTTCCAGGCTTTATCATAGCTCTACTCCAGGGATGAACGGGTGATAAGACCTGAGAAAATCAAGATGGGATTAAGTTATTATTTTTTGCCTTGAAAAGATGATAAAAGATAAATAAACAAGCAACCTTTTACCAGATCAAATGAACCATATTCTAGATGAAAACCAACTAAAGTTGCTTACTAAAATCTTTAGTGATTGTAAGCGAAAGCCTAGACTTGTCCATCAACTCGGAAGTCATTCTTGTGCTTCAATATAAAAGAATCAAATGATCCTCACTGTGCTGCTAATTCTGTAATTCATAATCAGCCCTCTCCATTGCTTTTTATTAAGATAGGGACCCTTTCCACTGGTCTGTGTACAAACACTAGACGAGCCAATGAAAACAGGAATACTATGAGGAGAAAAATGGCAATTTTTCACCAAAACTAGATGAATAGCTTGCATCACCTAGCTAGTAAACAGGAGCACATAACTGATTTTTGCTTATATGATCAGAAAGGTTTGAACTAAGAGAAAAGAGATGAGTTGGAAATGGTACAAATAACAATAATAATAACAATACAAACCATAATACAACCTTTGATGATCGGTGTATACCAAATTTTGATTATGTACACTTTATATGATTTAATGTATTTAATCACAAAATTGCTGTGAAGTAAAAACATTTCTAGAATATAAGTAAAGATGGAGCAACAAAAAAAAATCATCTTAAAGCAAAGAAGTCACAACGCTAACCAGGGAGGACAGTGGGGAACTACAAGCTTCTGACATGGTATACAGAAGAATGGCCTACTGTGATCTGATAATGAGAGAGAAAATGTATCTTCCAAAAAACTTCAGTTTTTGCAAACCTAACAAAATGTCATTTATGCCTAGTTTTCTCTTTTTGAAGGATGTGCTATCAGCTTTTCTTATTCAAAACCTTCATTTAAACTGAAGTCCCTGAAAGTGAAGAATAATTCGTCCATCTAGCTGTGTCCGTGCCAGACCAGAACAAATCACTTCTATATTCTTATGCCCACCATCTCAACTCGGTCTTTATCTTCCTCTTGTCTATCTCCATTTCTAAAACTGAAAGATCTACCATTCCAGTGGACAGTGCAGACTGTCAGGAAGGAAACAGTATTTATAAATAAGCAGACACATCCATAGTCTCACCATGAAACAAGCTGAAACCACAAGGTGACCGTGCAAGTTTACCCTAAGCATGCAAACACTATATACCTAGAATTCAGTTGGCACTGAATTAATTCTTTATTCAAATTTCAAGCTGTTCCACTATATGAGATTTAGCAGTCTACCCTCCTGACAGTTCCTAAGAAAGAAACACAGAGACCCTACGCATGCTACTTAGTTTCTCCTGATCCCTGCTTAACATCTTTTGCATCTGTGAAGACGTATGTTCCTGTCATTATCTGTATCTTATTATCCAAGATGATTCCTTGAAGCATCTTGGTATTTATCTACCAGGAGAATTCCTTAACACACGATATATTAATTGATGTCATCCCTGGTATGCCAGTATTGACTTCTAAATAACTTCATTCATATTATTTGAGAATTCAAGGATGAAAACAAAGTACATTTTCTTCTACCTGGTTTCACCTATTGTAAAATCTAAAATTAGGTGAAGGTCTGATTTTTCAGGGATGGTGATTTTAATAGTGTCCCTTTTGTCCCCATGTTGTTCCGGGATGTCACTCAGGACAGCTAGCCCATTGCAGTTCTAACTTGGACATTGTGCTAACCCTTTCATTCCACCCTTCTTTCCTAGATTTTGAATCTTTTTGTTTATCTTGTGCTGTGCACGGCACAGTTTCTCCAGCTACCATAGACTTACCTTCATCATCTTAAGATTCACATTCATTTTGCATGATACTTTGAATCATTTACCAGACCACCCAAAACAACCCAGCTTTGTGGCAAGAAAAGGCAGCAGGGGTGAAGGAAAGCTTCACAGCCAAGAATAGAGCAATTGGGGATCTCTTGTGGGATATTTGTGTATTCTTTGAAGATATATTGATGTGATTGATGTAATAAAAAGGTTAAGGGTCAATATCTAGGCAGGAGGTATAGGCAAGTTTTGCAGGGAAAGGATGAGGAAGAGAAATCTAGGCTTGCAAGAAGAGCCAGGAGATAAGGAGAGGAGACAGGAGGTGTAAGATGGAAGAGAGGTAGTCACACATAATAAAACAGAGATTAATATAAATAGGTTAATTTAAGTTATAAGAGCAAGTTGGAGATAAGCCTAAGTCAAAAATCAAACTTTCATAACTAGTAAGTGATTTTTGTGAGTTGGTGTCCCAAAGAAAAATGCAGCTACATATGATGTTGTGTGTGGGTTTCAAATATCCAAACACAGAGTCTGAGGAAGCTAAGAAAGGTTCTAGACAAGGAGCCAGATGTCCTTTGCTAGTTCTGTAGTCTCCGGCAGGCTGCTGTTTAGCAGCGTACAGAGACACAGCTGAAGCCAACCACTAGCACTATGCACCAGCGCCATACACTAAATTGAGTCACCTGGTGACTGACATGCAGTTAAGATTTGTCTCATGCAATAAGAGAATGCTGCAGTCTCTTAGTAGGGCAAGGTGCAGACACACACACACACACACACACACACAATCCCTTAAAAGGTATAATATATTTAAAAACATGCTTAGATACCAAAGAAAGAAAATGGGTATGAGCAGTCATAGAAAAAATAAATAGTTTAAAAGTAAAAGTAATAAAGTCTTTAAAATGAACATAAAGTAATATAAAAATAAGCCACATCAGGATGGAAAATATTATAAACACAGAAAGTCTGGACCTTATTATGTTTTGTTAATTTTTAATTTTATGAATGCTAGGGAACAAAAAATGGCAGCTGCTGAGAGATATGGGAATGTGAAAATAAAATCTACTAAGTTCAACCAGCCTATATATTCTAAGACTAAGTAGTTAAAGTTACAGATATATATATATATATGCCCCTAGGTAAAATTGATCAGTTGCATCCCATAGCTATACATATATTGGAGAACAGACAAGAGGTCCGATGTGGGGTTGGTGAAGACTTCTTTTCATTCAGTAGGCTGCCTTTTTTCTTACTGTGTCCTTTGCTTTACAGAAACTTCTCAGTTTTGGGGAGGTACCGTTTATTTATTGTTGCTCTCAGTGTCTGTGCTACTGGGATTATATTTAGGAAGTGGCTTCCTTTGCCCATGCATTGAAGACTACTTCTCACTGTCTCTTCTATAAGATTCAGTGTGTTCAGTTTTATACAGAGGTCTTTAATCCGTTTGGACTTGAGTTTGCCTGGCATGGATGACTTCTTCTTAGCATACATTCTCCCAGAAATTTTTTTCTGACTACTGAACTGAAACCACTGCCTGTTACCATACCACAACTATGGTCTTCTTATATAACAAATAAGCTCATCAATTTTGATGGCATCCAAAATATGAATATATATTTATATTGGTTAAATAATGATATCACAAAATGTACACATATTCATTCTCAAAACTTGTGATTATGTCATCTAATAAGTCACTGAAATATGATTAAATTAAAATTAAATTGAAAGATTGGAGGTGGACATATGATTCTGAAGTTAATGGGCATCTTCCTTACAATCACAGGCTTCTTATAAGGCAAAGAAGCAAAAGTCAAAAGGAAATTTTGTAAGGTACTATACTGTTAATTTTGAAGATGGAGTAAGGGTTCATGAGCCAATGATTACAAGTACTCTCTGGAGCTAGAAGAGTCTGGAAAAGAAAATTTCCTCTATATTCCCTAAATAATACAGCTTTTCTGATACTTTTACTTTAGAACTTTTGACCTCCAGAAATATAATAAAGTTTTATGACTTTAGGCTACTAATTTCATATAGTAGAAGCATAAAGAAACGACTCAGTTTTTACAACTAGAAATAGACTGACCCATAGGGGGAAAAAAGCAAACAACTGATACGTGGCTTTAGAATTAAGTAATGAGCAGAGGATAAAAGGATTTTAGGGCTCATAAATGGTAAATTCAAGATCTGCAGTCTGATAGCTTCTGGCTCTTTTATTTAACAATGTGTCACTAGAAAGATATAAACCCAGGGAAGGGTTGAACAAAGAAAATACTGCCTGATAAAAGGGAAGTTCTCAACCTATCCAACCTGAAAAATAAACTAAATTTAGGAGACTGACTGTCAGGAAGGAAAGCAAGAACGTGGGAGGATGACCTATTGCTAGTACCTTAGAAGGATCAAAGCCCAAAACTATCAATCACACAGAAGGGGTAAGTCAAGTGGCTCATGGGTTCTTTCGTACATCTGAACATATATGGGATCATCCAGAAAAGAGTCATGAAGAGGCTCCCTGACTAGTGGGGGAAATTTATGAGATGACACGAATTTTCCAGAAGCTCTTGATGATGTTGCATTAGCATAAAAACTGCGATCTTGGACTACAAATGATAATGAATGGATAAAATGGAAAGAATGTGTAGTTCTCTAAATTCTACAGTTATGAACCCCTAGGTAAAATTGCTCAGTTGCATCCAGTAGATATAATTCATGATAGAGGAAAGATCATTTAGAAAATATAGCTCCCAGCTCTAAGAGCAAGTCAACAAAGAACATGGAATAGAGCACTGGACCCAGAATTTATGACAGCTTCTTAGAGTGGCAATGGGTATCTAATACCTCATAGACAGTGGGCTCTATTGAAGATTTTACTTGACTTACTCAATGCTATACCTCTACCATCAAGAAGAATTGTCATGTTATTTTGGAATTGGATGAATATTTATGAAAATAGTGAATCAATATGTTAATTAGCATGATATGCTCAAATATATAACTATGAGAACATGTAAAAGCCTAAGACAAACAATTCTCATATTTAATTCTAAGCATTTATGTACATCTTTAAAAGTATGAAAAAATATACTACTATTGCAGAAATACTTGTATCTTTATATTATGTTAAATAATTTTTTTTTGATTTTTCGAGACAGAGTTTTTCCATACCTTTTGGTTCCTGTCCTGGAACTAGCTCTTGTAGACCAGGCTGGCCTCGAACTCACAGAGATCTGCCTGCCTCTGCCTCCTGAGTGCTGGGATTAAAGGCGTGCCGCCACCACTGCCCGGCTTAACTGAATTGTTTTAAAGAAGTAATTTACATGTATTATGAATATTTAATCCTGAAATATCCCAAATATGGCCAAGATAAAGAGATAAATGGCTGATATATTACTATATTAGTACACTGCTTCATATTTTGGATGTCATCAAAATTGATGAGCTTATTTGTTATTACTTTTCAAAAATGTTGGAATTGTCCATTGTTGATATTCTAATTTTTATAGCAGAAATTTTCTAGAAATTGCTTTTCTGTTGTGAGGAGACAAGAGATAATCTGGAACTTGCATCATATTAAATCTTTCCACACAGATATAAGTTTAACCAGTCTATGGAGCCCAACTTGATTTTCCAAATCCGGTAGCTCCATCTGGGGGTCACTACTTAGAAATGCTATGGAGTCTTTGTACATAGAAATTACACCAACTCATTACAAAGATTCTCCCTAACGTGAAGTAGATATAAGTTAGATAGAGGAATACATAGGTAGGTATGAAGATAGATAGATAGATGGATAGATAGATAGATAGATAGATAGATAGATAGATAGATAGATAGACAGACAGACAGACAGACAGACAGACAGACAGGCATGTACACCTATTGGAAAAATAATTTAGTTCTCAAAAGCAATTTGATGAAATGTTAGATTAGTTTATGATACGCATTGAAAAAATTCTAAGTATATGGAAAAACTGTATGTAAGGAAGAATTGACTTTGATTTCTTTCCTCTTTGTGTTCTGAAATTTCAAATTGATTAAGAATAAGCCACACTAGGAATCTAATGACAGATAAACAGATAAGGAAAATGTTATGTTTATTCACACACTGTAATTTTTAGCCATAAAGAAGAATAAAGTTTGGTGGTTGCAAGAAAGTGGATGAGGGTGGAGACCAACATGTTAAGTGATTGAAGTCAATTGCAGAAAGACAAATGTGACCTTTTCTCTCATTTGTAGTTTTAAGACTTTATATAGATGTATGAAATCATTAGTATATATGACACAAAAATGAGATTAAAACTGTCTAAGGGGACAAAGGGGACCAACAGAAGAGGGAAGGGGAAGGAAGGGAAGGAAAAGAGGAGGTGTGAGAAGGAACATGCTCGGCTCACAATATTTGTACAAAAGCTTGAAAAAACATAAATATGTGACTGAAACTGCAAATAGATATTAAATAGATATTTTAAAAAGTTGTTTACTTGTCTCAGATAATTTCTTTTAAAATACTTCTTTTATTTTTGATTTTATAATAAAGTACATCATTCCATCCTTCCGTTTCTTCATTCTAAATGCTTCCACGTACACCTCATTGCTTTCCATTGGTTCATGGCCTCTTTTTTCATTAGTTGTTGTGACATGCAGATATGTATATGTGTAGATATATACACATATACATATCTATTCATAAATATAACCTCCTCAGTCTGTATAATGTTACTTATACTTATTCTTTCAGGAATGACTATTCAAAAGAATTCTCAATGAATATATATATATATATATGTATATATATATATATATCAAGTGTGCTAGAACTAACTCTTGATTAAAAGAATGGATAGATGATGATAGATAGATAGATAGATAGATAGATAGATAGATGATAGATAGATAGGTAATCATTGAGAATATATATCATATTACTGTCCTGTGGATAATATAGTCATTATATATTTATTGCATATGTATATACTATATCTTGTATGTTTTTTGAGAATACATATACCTATAGATATATATCAAGTGCCCTAGAGATACCTCTTGATTAAAAGTAAACAGAATAAGGTAGCATAATCCTTATTTTGTGTTTCTCAATGACATCTGTTTATCTTCAGTAAAAATTCAGTGGAACTTGTGAGAGAGCAGGCCGACCACCTCGCCAGAGCAGCGCAATGGAGTCAATCCTGTTAGCACAGGTGTGGGTGAGCCAGACCCAACGTTGTAAGCGTAATAGAGCTGCCCTCATTTCTCATCTATCTTGTGGTGGCAAGGGGGAGGGGAAGAAGTCCCTGCCACGCGCACCTATCAAGTCCCGAGGCAGGTGGGAGAGCTCGCCCTGTGGTCATAAGAGTGGGAGAGTCCTTCCTGACTTCCACCAGCTGCAACACTTGGGAGAGTAGGCACTTCTCATCAGGGCAATACAATAGAGCCAACACTGTTAGGGCGGGTATGCGTGAGTCAGCCTCAAATCTGTGAGAACTTTCCCCATTTCCTACCTAATGGAGCAACCCTACAGCTGCCCAGGTCCAGATCCAGCGTTCTGACTTGGCCTGCTCCAACATCTACCCCATCTATGATCTGCTGGAGCCTGTGAAGGGACTGGACTTGCAGACCCAAAGCTGCAGGATATCTGCAATTCGCGGTAGAGGGCAGTCCAATGGGAGACCAGCGTCGATCATGTAGCAGAGACAAGATGTCTCAAACCAGACCAACGACTCTTTGCAATGACCACTTGAAAGTATCAATGCATGGGCAAAGATATATACAGTATGACTTGTTGGATCACACTGCAGCTTCCAGGATGAGAGTTTTAATTTTCCCCTTTTTTATTTTACCTTTTCCCTTATTTCTCTTGAATTTTATTTTTTTTTTGGGGGGGGGTGCAGGAGCAGAGGACAAATGCAAAGGGACGAGGAATGAATAGAATTGAGATACGTGATGTCCAAGACACATATAACAAATTTTTATAAACTTAAAAAGAATCAGGGGAAGGAAAGGGAAATCTATCTTAGCTATATCAAACTCAAAAGCAAGTTGATGATAATTCCATTACTATTGCCAAGTTACACCAAACACCATTTAGCATCTTTTTAATTTTAATTTTTATTTCATGTGTATGAGTGTTTTGTCCTGTATGCATTTATGTGTACATGACTGTTCGGTGCCCACTGAGTCCAGAAGAGGGACTGCATCCCCAGAACTAGAGTGGCAGATGTTTGTGAACTGCCATGTGGGCGTGTGAAACTGACTGTGGGTATTCTGTGAGAGAAGCAAGTGCCCTTAACTAATGAGTCCTCTCTCCATAACAAGGACAGTAGTTTAAAACAGCACAGTCGAGAAAATGTAGTCCTGTGGTATGCAATGCCTAACTATGGGACCTAACCCCTGTAACTGCAGTGAAATCTAACCATCATTTTCCTCAGGTTCAGGGCCCAGCTGTGTAGATGAATGGCTGACTTGGCGGACTTTGAGTTTTGTTCACAAGTACTGATTCTGAGAGGTCCTGCTCCTACAGACAACCCTTGGCAGCTGCCAGGTCCCACCTCTGCAATGTTACTGTCTGGAGATGTCACTTCCAGACACAATAGCCTTCCGACAGGATAAGTGATTTCCTTAAAAAATACAAGATAGAGATTTACACAAGTTGGAAGCTACATTCTCTTGTATCAAGTGTCTGAAGTAGGATTTTTTTTTAATTTTCACAGTAATTCAATGGCTAGACGTACTCCCACAGTCCCAGGCCACACTCAAAGGGAAGGGATTAAATAAGATGAATCAGAGGAAAGAACAATTACTAGGTGGATTGAGGTGATGGCTTAGTGGGTAAAGCACCCCCTCCACAAACATGAGGCCCTGCATTCAGACGCCACCCACATAAAGCCAGGAAAGGTGGTAGGGGTCTGTAACCCCAGCATCAGGTTGTAGAAACAGCCAAATCAGCTGGGAGCTCTCTGGAGAGCTACAAGTTCAGGGAGAGATCCTCTCTGAAGAAAAAAATAAAGTGAATATAAATATAATAAGACACCTAATGGCAACTTTGGCACAAAGATAAGCATATTTACACACATACATGTGTGCACACGCAAATGGCACACACATGCATGCACACTCACACACACATACGCACTCACCTACATATAATAATTGGAGTATATTTTAAAGATAACCCATGAAAACTTCTTACTCAGATTTGAGGTCCTTATAATGATTAATATTACCATGAGCATCACTGGGTTACAGTGACCAGGTTCTTTTTAACCACCACATGAGACTAAACGTTACTTTAAAGTTATTTTGATACAATTAACATCTGCTATCAATTTACTTTAAGTAAAGCAATTACTCTTCGCAATGGCATAGACCTCATCACTTAGAAAGACTATAAGGCAAAGACTTAAGTAACCCAAAGTAAGAATTCCACTCTGTTTCAGTGGCTGTGCCCATCACGGCTTTGACCTCTTTGCTCGTTTTCTAACTCCTCCCACGCTTCACCTCGACTTTGGGAGCTCAGTCCAGTGCTCTGCTGCAGGTTGCTGCTTCTGTTTGCATCAACTGTTGGATGAAAGTTCTATGGTGATATTCATCAGTCTGACTACAGGACTAAGCCAGTTCAGACACTCTCTCCTTTATGGCTTAGGGTCTAGGCTGGGGTCATCCTTGTGGATTGTTAGGAATTTCTCTAATGTCAGTCGGGTTTCTTGATGGGGACACCCACTGAAACAGTTTACCTGAGCTAATGGGAGCTCACCAACTCCAGCCTGACAGGGAAGGAACCAGCATAGGACCAAACTAGTCCTTTTGAACGTGGTTGACAGTAGTGTGGCTGGGGAAGACTGTGGGGCCACTGGCAGTGGCACCAGGATTTATCCCTGCTGCTTGTAATGATTTTTTAGAACCCATTATTCTCTTTGAATGGATACCTTGCTCAGCCTAGATATAGTAGGGAGGGGGCCTTAGACCTTCCCCAAAGCAATGTGCCTTACCCTCTCTGAGGAGTGGATTGGGGGTGGGGAGGGGTAAGTGGAGGGAATGGGGGAGGGAACAGAATGGGAACTAAGATTGGTATGTAAAATAAAAAAAAGGTTGTTTTCTTTAAATAAATAAATAAGTAAATAAATAAATAAAATTCTACTCAAAGACTGCAGCATAAAAATTCTGTCCAAGTTTCCAGGCTTTGGTTTCAGTCTCTAATACGATAATATCTGCTCTTAACTATGTCCCTAGCAGCCTTGTTTATGCTGTAAATTCTTGTCTTTCTAGCTACTATAACTGTAAAATTCATTTCCATAAAATAATTTCACTTTCCTCTTCCCCCTTTTATTCCTCCCTGCTTCCTTCCCTTTCCACATCTTTCTCCCTCATAAATAGGCAGACACAACGACAGACAGGGGGACCTGACTAATGACCACATGATGGTGATAATATCTCGTGCAATCACTCAAGATGACCGAAGAGCTGAAATACGGTAGTTTATTCACAGATGAAATGGGAAATTACAGCGACCAGTATCAAGAACTTAGCCTTCTCCCTTATATGCTAATAATATATTTTTTTCTAAATGGAGCTGGCTACCTAACTTTCCTGAATTTATAGAAGCAATGTAAAAGAAGATAATGGTAGTCACTTGATCAGAGTTATAAATATTTGATTACCCCTAGCCGAGTAGCTATTGTCAACTGACAGCTTCTGTGAAGCAAAGAGTCCGTTTTCTTTAAGAGTGTAGTCTGTGGTAAGCTGACCATGTTCCATTGGAAGGTCACACATTCAAGAGTGTGTGGGAAAATTGCACTTGAAGGGCTGAAAGATAAAAGAGGACAAAAAAGTGTGTGGGTATAAAAAATATGGGGATTGACCTGGGAGTGTTGGAGGGTGGGGCAAGTATCAGTAAAATCCACTGAACAAAACTGTCAAAGAACTAATAAAATTATAGTATAAATAAATACTTTATTACCGAACATTGATGGTAAAATTGTAAGTACCATCATCATTGCTATGAGCATAGGTTCTCATTTTCAATTAGGACAGACACTTTGTGGACAAAAGAAGATGATAGTAGTTCCGTATTTGCTATTTGTAACGTGTTTCCTACAAATTGGAAATACAGAAATTAACAGCTACTAAGGGGGCTTTGAGATGGAAAGAATAAACGCAGTTTGAAACACCCAATGATCATTTCCCTTTCAATCAATGTGTTCTCACATTTGTTCACATGTTAATTATTGTGGCAAGGCTTTTCAAGTTAGCTTAGTGGATTTAGCCACATTTCACACCAGATGTGTGTTCACTTAAGATGTTTTATATGTAAATATTGACAATATTTCTTTGGGGGCATTTTAGCAATGCTATGCCTCAGTTGGGTTTAACAAATCATTTGTTCCCTTTTCCTCAGCTGACAGAGGAAGTGACATCGTTAGCTTGTAAATCACGGCATGGCGCCTTAAGAGCAGTAGATGGATAAAGAGGTAAGCCTGGGAAACACTTATGCTCGTTAAAGGTGAACACCCTACCTGGAGATCCTGTCTTCATAAACATAGGCTTTTAGTCTTCTCTTCAGTAACTCTATGAATGGAGGTTATGAATAGATACATGATTTATAAACCTTGTCTTAGCATGCCTGACAGGATACAGCAGGGAACACCAACGTAACGTTGTGCAGTTGTAAATACCAGTGGACTGAGAGTCGCGCTATGATTGTCGTGGCTTCCTGCTTGTCACCTCGTGATCTTGAAACGGTATTTAACTTGTCTCTGAGCCTTGATACCTTTCAGATGAATAAAGTAACATAAAATACTTCTAAAAGTTTAAGGATTACTAAAAACAATTTCCTGGGTCTGGAGAGATGGCTCTCATAGCTTAAAACACTGGCTGCTTTTACAGAGAACCTGGATTTGATGGCCAGCATGATGGTACACAGCACTCTATAACTCCAGTTCCAGGGGAATCAGATGCTTTCTTTTGGTCTCTGTGGACACTACACACACACGACGCACAGATATTCATGCAGTCAACACTCATACACATAAATAAATCAAAATATTGTAATTCCCTTCAAATTCTGTATTTCATAAAATACAGATCATAATACTTCCCAAGTAAATTCATTATTTATGTTTCCTATTAATGGTTGGATGTGGAATAGTAAGTGGCAACATATTTACTAAATTATCAAGAAATCCCTGTAGGAAAATTCCATGGAAATAAAAGAATAGGTATTTAAAATAAAGGAAGAATAAAGAAAAGGCCATGGCCAAAACAAACTGTTCAGGGATGGCATTTTAAAATAAAGTGTATAACTTCCCAATAAAAATATTTATCATTATCCCAAATAACTGATTGATTTCAAGGCTAGAGTCAGACCAGTAAGCCCTCCTTTTGTCTTTTTCTCTCTCCCTTATGGAAGGGTGATATTCAGACCTGAGGCAGTTAAATGTAAGGAAGTAAGATCTTACTCAGTTGCAAACTCAAGAACTGGGATTGAACAAAGCAATATTAGAATTTCAGTTTTACAATTAGCCAAAAAGTTCACAGCAGTTTAAAACCCAAAAAAATCTGAACTGGTGGGATTATTTTTTATCTCCTTATGTATGCCCAAATCCTGTCCTCCAAAGTGTATTGTATAGGTCTTCTTTTTCCTGCGAATAAATCTGTCTTCAATATTCTTATATACAGTCATCAACAGGTGAAAAAGAATCTAGGTAACAATAGTAATGCTATCCAGTAGAATTTTTTCACTTACTGGAACCACTGCCTTGTTACGAAGAACTGTGAATTACCTCCTCCAGCCTCACTCTGCAAGCACATATGGGCGGTCAGAGCCTATAACCTTAAATACTGTCTCTGTTCCAAATCCCAGTCCCTACCACGAAGTCAAGACCCTTGCATGATCAAGATCTCACAAAACAAGAGAGAGTGGCATCGTTTGTGATCCCAGCCATGGCTCATTCTTTAGTAAAGTTACCAGAGAGTCTGAATTCTGCTATGTTTGCCAAGCCATTAATGAAGTGAAACTCTGTTCCCTATTTGGCATGACTTTCTGACACACGCTACTTTGTTAGGAAACCCTAAGTGGGAAGCAATAGGAAGAAGATCAGCCAAGCGTTAACCTCCACCCACTTCTCTAAATTATCCTTTTGTCAAATGTCCATGGTGTTGTTATACGATCCCCTTAGATCTCCTTTTAAAATCCCATGTAATAAATTCTTGCAAAGGCTATTATATGAATTGTTTCTGGGTGGCAATGAGCCCCTTCATCTGATTTTGGCAGTTGAAACTGAATTGATTATGATTAAGTACAATCTATTTTTTTTCTTGGTATGTGCCCAATCCTCTGTGAAATTCATTTAAATTATTAATAGACAAAGATATTTCTGGGGTAAGTTATTCAATATTGTAGGCAGAATGGTTGATGTACTGGTTCAATCCTTTTGCTTACATCCTTCAATGTAATGGGTAAAATATTGTCTCCTAATTTTAAATTATAAAGTATAAACAAAATTTATAGCACCATAAATTTCTTAGAGCAGTCATTTCTAAACACTAGGCAAAAAGACAAATACTATCTGCAATGAATTTTCCAGTCTACAATTAGAAGAAAATAAAATAAAAAGATGAAACAAGATTTGCATTTTTGTTTGGATATGGAATCTTTTAAGATATCTTCCTCTTTTCACAATAATGGGTGTAAACGGAGCAAAGCAGAAAGACATAGTTTGTTTCTTAGCTTCTCACGTGGTCTAGGATGTTAAACGGAATAAAAGGACAAAATTTCTAAAACAAGCTGTTATTCCTATGAGGATAATCTTGAAGAGAAAATAGCAAATGCATCACATAGACAGAATATTGCTTGTGTGAGAAGAGCAGGCAGAATAGCGCAGCATTAACATGTGATTCAGCATGTTGGCTACAGTCCTGTAAAACGTCCTAAGCGTGGGGATAATTCCATATGCGTGCCGACCAATCATTTTCCAGGAGGCCTTCACCTTGTCTGGCGTTCGAAGTAGTAGAGAAAGAAAAAGAGCAAGAGGGAGAGAGACAAGGATTAATGGTAAATCAGAGAAACAAATGCTAAATGTTGCTCACCTTAAAAGCTTAGTGGACGATTTGAGGCTTTCAGAGTCATAAATTTCTATTTCTAGTATCCATTTCGGTACATAAAAAGGGGGTTGACTTTCACATATAAACCTCATAGTGTACAAACATGGTAAAATTTGCTTATTTTAGCAATTTCTGGGCATAATTTTATACGATATCTACAAATACATTTGAGCAACCTGCAAACACTTTATATTCTTGCCTTTTCAATATGTCTATATTTATATTCTTCTAGCAATATATTCAAATGTCACCATGAGACATGGAACCTTTAATTATCATTTTACCAATAAAAATTTTAAGGGCCTTATCATTTGAATAAACCATGGGCTATTTGTATATATTCATTTTCAAGCTGAGATCACTCCCTCTATCTATCAATTGCTGATTATTTTATCAAGAATGGTACTAAACTTTCTAAAATTATCTTTTTTTCCCTTCTATTCACACACTAATTTGTTCTCTTTCTTAGCCTATTGTTGTGGTGAAATATACGAGCTGATTTTGGAAATGTTGAACTAACCTTGCATGCCTGTCTTGAATATGACTTCGATACGCTATTCAATTGTTTTCATGTGTTGTTGGACTTGATTGTCTAAAATTTGGTTGAGGACTTTTGAACCCTTATTTATGATAGATATCCATCTATAGTTATCCCTTCTTGCAGCTACTTTATTGAACTTTGGTATTATAATGGCCCTGACTACATAAGTTGCTGGCTACAAACATATTAAACCGGAGGTGGTATAATTTTATCATTTAGTGTTTGTGTAATATACCAATGAATATACTTGTCCATGGTGTTTTATGTATTAGAAAGTTTGTTATCAATGATCTACTTTATATAATACATATATATACCTATTATTATTATCATCAGCACGATCATCATCACCATCATCATCTCTTTTATCTTGTGTGAGTTTGTAAAAATTGTGTCTTTTAAAGACTGGGACCATTTCATTCAAGCAATCAAATTGGTATTCAGAAAGCTGTTCATAGTATCATTTTAGTTATTTTGAATATCTACTATTGGATGCATTTATCATTCTATTCAGCTAAGTAATGGTGCTCTTCGGGTCAACTGATTTTTTTGTCTGATGAATCTGATCCATTTCCAACACAGCAGACTAAAGTTTCCATATAGAATATATTACTCTTGTTTCTTTTCTCTCCCTTCTTATTGAAAATAGATTCTTGTATCACCTCATTCAGCCTTGCTTTGAGGGTCTATGACTAGTCTTACTGCATCATGTTATACCAAGTTCAGTTGATATCACTTGGATGTCAGGTTTCATTTGAAGGGAAAAAAAAAAGAGCATTGTATCTGGGCAAGAGGAGTGGTATGGGTGAGTTGGGAGAAGGAGAGGGAGGAGAAGCTGTGCCCCGGATGTGTTATAAGAGAGAAGAATCAAGAAAAGAAAGAAAAAAAATGGTTTCTTTTTCATACACGAAAACCATGAGTTTGGAGCTGCACTCTGAAGCCTGGTGAGCTCAAAAATAGGTGCACAACTGAAGGTGAGGACTTCTACTCTCAGAAAATGTACCTATAACTAGTACTGCAGCAATAAGAAGAGTTCTCCATGCACACTTCTGCCATCCATGGCTGATTGACTGTTGGCAGGGCCAAGCTTATGTGTGTTTGGCACAAGTGTCCATAGATGCTGTGAGTTCCTGATTGTGACAGTTGCACCATACCTATTTTCCATTCCTCTCACCCACTTCTGCAGTGTTCTCTGATTCGTGAGGGACAGGCTAGGTGCCATTTTGAGCCGAAGAGATGGCTTAGCCGGTCAGAGTGCATAATGCATTTGCAGTTGACCTCAATTCAATCCCCAGCAGCAACATCAAATGTTTCACAATCACCTGCAACACCAGCACTTAGGAACAGCATTTACTCGTCTGGCTTCTGAGGGCACCTGTAGTCACCTGCACATAGTCCTCCCAAACACAAAGATCACATATTAAGTAAAAATAAAACTTTTAAATAAATATTTGTAGCATCTTTTGGCATTCAGCCGAAAGATTTATTCTCAGTATTTTGGGAAATCCTTAGTCTCAACATTAAATAAATGTTGCAAAATGCCCTAGACTCTGGTGGTGTCACTGGAGGGGTCTACCAACTTCCAAAGAATAAATGATTCTAATGTCCTCACTCTACTCCAAAAATGAAAGCAGAGGAAATATTTGCTAATTTATCCCGAGATGATCATTGCTTAATGCCCCAGCAGAACAACATTCAGGACAAGGAAATTACATCTCATAAACACAAATGCTAAAACTGCAATAAATTTTAATCAGTAAATGATAAAATGTGTACATGAAAACAACTATATACTGTGAACAAGTATGATTTATTACAACATTCAAGGTTAATGTCACGATGAAAGCGAACACCTATAACCCACTCCATTGATACACTAAAGAAATCCTACAGTTCTACCAATCAGAAAATCATGTTGACAAAACCAGCAGCTATTGCTAATAAATCTCTTCAATTAGGAAAGAAGTGAATTCTGTCACTCCGTGAAGATTTATGAGGAAAAAACCAACCTGCAAATCGCATTCTACTTACAAGCGGTGAGAGGTATAGTTTCCCAGGGAAAGGAGAAAGAAGACAAGCTGTACTCACCCAACACTCCTGTTGGGCACTGTACTGAACAGTCTTAACTAATGCAATAATAAGACAAAAGCAAGATACGGATCCAAGCTGGTAAGGAGGGAAAAAAGTACTTTAATTCACAGAACACATGGTTACCTAAGTAAAAAAAAAATATTTTTTTTTTAAAAATGCCTTAAACCAAGAAGGGAGAATGGAAAATTTGCATAATGTAAGCATAACCTACAAATGTCAGTTTTATATTTGTATATCAGCAGTGAAAACTCAGAGTTTTAAATTAAGAAAGTAATACCATTTATAATATCACCAAAATTGAAAATCTTAGCTGTAATAAAGAACAGCTTATACAGATCTATATGTATAAAACTATAAAGTGTGATGAAAAAACTCAAAGGGTATTGAAACAAAATACCCCATATCCATTTGTTTAACTTTAATATGATTAAACTATCTAATTTGCCCCAGTATGAGCTCTTTAAACACTGTAATAACAGTCAAACACCAGAGAAATGCTGTGTTATGTTGCTACCTAGAAATTATTCCTAGTTTTGTTTTTTTTGTTTTTTGTTTTTTATTTATTTATTAAAGATTTCTGTCTCTTCCCCACCACCACCTCCCATTTCCCTCCCCCTTCCCCAACCGAGTCCCCCTCCCTCCTCAGCCCACAGAGCAATCAGGGTTCCCTGCCCTGTGGGAAGTCCAAAAACCACCCACCTCCATCCAGGTATAGTAAGGTGAGCATCCAAACTGCCTAGGCTCCCACAAAACCAATAGGTGCAGTAGGATCAAAAACCCATTGCCATTGTTCTTGAGTTCTCAGTAGTCCTCATTGTCTGCTATGTTCAGCGAGACTGGTTTTATCCCAGGCTTTTTCAGACCCCAGTCAGCTGGCCTTGGTGAGTTCCCGATAGAACATCCCCATTGTCTCAGTGTGTGGGTGCACCCCTCGCGGTCCTGAGTTTTTGTAATAGTGTAAGAGACCTAAACTGCTAAAGGACAAATATGAAAAGCTAATTCTATCAAATTCCAAGACATACTATGAACCTATAGCAATAAAATAGAATAACATTATGATATTAAAGATAGAATAAACACAAATCAAATGACTAGAATAGAAAGCCCAGCAACAGACCGACAAATGTCATCTTTGTCTTTGACCAAGGAACAAATCACTTCAATGCAAGTATTCTTTTCAATAAACTGTCTAAAATAATTGAACATCTTTATGTGAGCATAAAGTCCACAAGAATAAACACATACACATATATGCTGAGACCTTACTGCATTCATAAAACTAATTGAAATAGCTCATATACCTAACTGTAAACTCAAAACTATAAAACTCCTAGATGAAAGCCAGAGGGGGAAAAAATCAAAGTCTTTGTTCAGCAACAAAGTTTTAAATAGAATAACAAATGCAGAGTCTGACTAAAGTAATGAGCTGCACTTCATTAAAATTATGAGCTCTGCCAAATAAAATCAATAAAATTAATTAATGCTACAAGCAGATAAATGTTAAATACCATATGGTCCTAAATAACTACTATCCAAAATACACAACAAAAAAATTTTAAAGTTCAGTAATAAGTGAACAACCAAACTTTAAAAATAGAAAATAGCCTGGACACCTCAACAAAGTGGATCCACAGAGGGGAACTAAAGATGTGACAGCATGTTCCTTTCTAGGCTCATTTATCATAAAAGCAACAGCTGGAATTTACTGCACACCTATTAGAATGGCTTAAATCCGAAGTGTTGATTGAAGAACTGCTGATGGTCCACAGAAAGCAGGATCCCTCACATTCTCAGTAGGAATGGCAACTAGGCCAGGCACTTTGAACATTTAAAAATAAGATCAATCTACTGTGCTCCCGACTGATTTGAAAATTATATGTACACAAAACCCTTCCTAGAAGTAATTATCAATATTTACTTATTTATAATGTGATAATAATAATAATAGACCCAAACCAGAAGTAATCAAGATATCCTCCACCAGACCAGTAGAAAACAAGCTATGGTATATTTATGTGATTGTATATTATTCTGTAATAAAAATAAACGCACTACCAAGGTTTGGAAAATAGATTTCAAAGAAAATTGCTAAATGAAATAAATCATGATATAAAAATATGTGCAAATTTTTAAGTGAATCTGTAAGAGCACAGAAAAATCATTTGTAGCATGCATGAACTATACACTAACTGATGGATTTTCCCATAAGAGTGACAATTCTGACACCACGGCATGTAGATAGTGAGTTAAACCATTGGATAAAGGAGTGCCATGTGGCGTGAGTCAGGCTCCTTAAAGGCAGAGAGCGAGTGTGTAAATAAGTAAGGGAGGGGGCAGGAATGACTTGTGATAAAATAGGAGGCATCTGTGTCTAATTTCATATAGATATGTATGTTTCTGTATATAAATATCTATAGGTACATGTATATTACTCAGGCATTTAGCACAAAATACACACGCTTGCTTGTTACATAAGCGGAAAGGCCTAGAAAGATATCACCCACAACAGAAGCACCATGAGCTCCTCAGCTTTAACCAATGAAACTAAGCAACAAAAGGAAACCAGAAATCCCTGGGGAAATAGTTGATTCCATGACTCAAGCAGAAAATGAGAGAGAGAGAGAGAGAGAGAGAGAGAGAGAGAGAGAGAGAGAGAGAGAGAGAATGAGAATTTCAATGAGATAGAGAAGACAACCATCTGAAAATTTTTCCAATTACCAGATTAAAACATAAGAAATTTGAGTAACAATGAATTATAACTCATAGTTTAAAAAATAAACAGGAACAATGTCTGACATAAGGAAAAACTACTACAACTGAGTTTGTGGATTTTGCCATGACTCAAAAATAGTAAGTGTTCCGTAAAGACTTCATATTTTGAAGTTTGATCTTTTTCTGGGACAGTGGCCTGTACTATGCCATTTCCTGCAATGGAGAGCAGCAGCCACTGACCGCCAATCAGAAAGGTGATCTGCAGAGGAAGAAATCAGAATAAGCATGTGCTCTTTACTCAACAGTAATGTATCCATAATTGTACCTTGGCTGTAATAAATGCACTATGCTTACAAAAAAATTCTATGTGTATGAGAAATTGGTCATGTGATAGACAGGAAGTCTTTGTGATATTCACCATTTTCTGTCAATCTAATGTTGCTACAGAGTTTTAAGTCCATTTTAAGTTAATGAGTAAACCCAACCACTATGCTATTTCCTAACTTTAAAATGTTTTTATTGACTAAAATGTCTCAAGTCTATAAATGTTTATTTGGAACTTTTAATTATTTTATAATCATTTCCCGTTTTGAAAGTCACTCTTTCTTCAAATATTGTTTTGGAGATTTGGGGGGCTGATTCTAAAAAGTTTATTGTTTTGTCTATTTTATTATGCACATGGAGGTTACAGTATGTGCATTTGACTGTGGGTTTCTTGGAGGCAAGAAACCTCAGATTCCTGGATCTGGAATCACAGTTACTGGGTCCTGGAAACCAAACTGTGGTCTTTTCTGAGCATTCTGATGATAGGACTTATCTTGAGTAGGTCCTTTTCTCATTTTAAAGAATATAGAAATTGAGCCAAGAGATCTATGCTTGTGTTGAAGGCATTCAGCGAGGAAGCCATGAAGACAGATTTCCAACTCTTTATTTCCCTCCTGGAACTGCATCGGTGTGTCAGCTGCTTGCCCGCCCAACAGATTCCAAACTTTTTTTTCTTCTATCACTACGAGTTTACACAAAACTTCAGAAAGACTCAGTAAAGAATGTCTGCTAACCACTAATTGACATTTAAAAGCCGTGGACTTGGTAACCGGGAGAATATTTGCAGGTTGGGACTTGAAAGGATGCCATCTGCATATTAGCATAAAGGACATTGAGCCTATAATTCGGGTTCTTAGAGAAGCTAAATAAGAAGGAGAACCCAAAGAAAAACATATAGGCATCCTCCTGAATATTAACCTGCATCAGGCGATGAAAGGAGACAGAGACAGAGACCCACATTGGAGCACCGGACTGAAATCTCAAGGTCCAAATCAGGAGCAGAAGGAGAGAGAGCATGAGCAAGGAACTCAGGACCGCGAGGGGTGCACCCACACACTGAGACAATGGGGATGTTCTATTGGGAACTCACCAAGGTCAGCTGGCCTGGGTCTGAAAAAGCCCGGGTTAAAACCGGTCTCGCTGAACATAGCAGACAATGAGGACTACTGAGAACTCAAGAACAATGGCAATGGGTTTTTGATCCTACTGCACCTATTGGTTTTGTGGGAGCCTAGGCAGTTTGGATGCTCACCTTACTATACCTGGATGGAGGTGGGTGGTCCTTGGACTTCCCACAGGGCAGGGAACCCTGATTGCTCTTTGGGCTGACGAGGGAGGGGAACTTGATTGGGGGAGGGGGAGGGAAAGGGGAGGCGGTGGTGGGGAAGAGACAGAAATCTTTAATAAATAAAAAAAAAGAAGTCCACCATGAGTATCAAAAGCATCACAACCATCTGCGTACACTTAAGTTCTACAATGTACCAAGGCTACCTCACCTCAGTCTAAGTCCATGAACTTCAAAGCTCCACAATTCAATAACCTAGCTTTAACTATTTGACACATAGCCAGACTTCTATGATCCAGCTTCAAGCACACCAGGCTATCTCTGACCTGATATAAGAATACTTCAGAATTCACTAGGAACTAGGAACTAACTAGGAAATAGCAGAACTTGGAAATAAATCATTCTGCCAGATAATCTTTGGAGTGACAGTAGACTATTCTACTGTTTGGTGTGTTTTCTTGTTGTTTGTGTTAATGATAATGCTGGTTTGGTTTTCAATGTCTAGAAGCAAGATAATACATAAAAATCCAGATTTCTTGCTTTCCTTACAAAGTCCAAAAGGCAGAGGTAAAGATATATTCTCCAAAAACCAGAAAAAAAAATTGAGAAAACAACTGCCCTTTTTATTTTCTTTTTCCCATTGCTGTGCAATATATGTGTTATATATGCATACAGGCATGCTGTGCATGCATGTTTTACATGTGTGTGAGCATACATGTGCACGTGTGTGCATGTACTTATATACACATGCATGTGAAGATCCTAGGTAGATGTCTGGGACCTTTCATTGTACTTCCTCCTTATTCACTGATGTAGGGTCTCCCAATAAAACGTAAAGATTCTTGATATGGAATGTCTACCCTTGGTAGCCAGGATGCTCTGGGAATGTTAAGGTTTATGGTCACTGTGATCATCCTGTATTTACATTGGTTCTGAGGATATGAAGTCCGGTTCTCATGCTTGCAGGCCAAGCACTTTAACTATGAGTCATCCTTTTTTTAAAAAATAAGAGAAGAGCATACTGTATTCTGTCCTACTTCATACTTCTCACTATTACATCTTCATGGAAAACTACATTCATTTCTCACCTATTAGATTTTATTGGCAAATGCCTTTTTCAATCCTCATCTACATTACAAGATCATGTAGGTGGGGTTTATCCTTACTCCAATCTGCTTACTGCTCATGATCTGAGACATAGTATAGCCAACTACTGAAAGTAAAAACATTGGAAAGACAGGGGTTCAAATTCCCAATTTTGGTGGGTTTATGGCGAATGCAGTATCTCTCTTTTATCAAGTAGAAATAACCATTGATGCTCTTTGATAGGATGACTGCAAATTAGATAATATTATTCAAAGTTCATAAATATAGTCGGCACTCAATGTATGTTCATTTATCATTTTTATTTTTACTTGATTGATTTAAAAAAAAAAACCCTGCAAAGAAAAATGAAGCCTAGATCATCAGGCCAGCAAGAGACACATTGAACAGATGGCAAGGCAACAAGGAGACAAGGCATGAGAGAGCAATTTGAAGAAGCCAGGAACGGTGATGTTTAATCAATATGGAAATGTGGGCACAAAAGAACCTGGATGCTACTGAATACATTTTCTTCTCCAGTAATGAGGACAGAAAGCCACCCCAGCAGGCTGTGCAGATCTTCGAGTTTATTATAGCAGGACGGTTCTCACCCTGTACTAGCCTGTAATTTGCATGGCAAATGAAGGCAGGGTCTGAAATAGGGACGGAGAGTCTGCTGGGGCTGGGGTGTTCCCACAGCCCAGGTGGGCATGCCCATCTGGAGCATAAACTAACAGACTCTCACCCTTCATCCCTACTCCCTGCAAAGACAATGACCGCAGACGCACGATGATTATTATGACATTTTGTTTAGGTACCACTACTATTGTAGCTTGTATTGCTTATTTAAGACATATTGAGCACTTGCTTTGGTTGGAGTCCATGATCAGTGCTTCCCGTATTTCCCCTCAGGAAGTGCTTCTCGTGACTCTATAGAGTAAATCAGAAGACAGACTATTGCTATCCTCCCTATATATATAGTCTATGATTCGTGTGTGTTACCTTGAATTTTCTCATCTGGTTGGTAACAGTAATGGCAAGAATAGAGTATTTCCTGTCTGATTTCAAGAATTCATTATCACTACAGCTGTCTCTGCTTGGTGTTATCAACCGCAGTCGCTACCTTGGCTGGTTTGTGGTTGGTTCAAACAGAAACAATACAGTTAAAGATTTTGACTGTCCTGCTTTCTCTTCGTTCAGTTTTGAGGAATTAGTTAACTTGATAAATATAAACCTTCCTTTCTATGCCACTGTCTGAATTTTACAGCTTTGCCCAAGTAAAACTCTAATAGCACCAATATGAAAGGTATCCACTATTGTGAGTCATGACGGTGGGCACATGAGAGAACATCGTTCACTTTTTATAGTTATTTGTTGCTTAAGACAGTCAAAATACTTGGATAGGTCCTTTCCCTCCTCCAAAAAAAGCCAAGTATTTATTTCTATGTGGCAGACTAATAATAAATAATAGACATCTAAATTAATGAGTGTTATTTCTAGAAGCAACAGCACATGTAAGTACAGCTAGGATGTGAATGCCATTTTACATAGATAGAAGCTCCCCTCTGATACCCAACATCTCAATAGATTTTTAAGCACCAACAACTACCTGACAGCACTTTAGACACTTTATAGGTCTGACTCTAAATGCAGTAGACGATGACAGGGCTATGAGCTCACCCAAACTACAAATCCTTCTAAAGATATCATATTCTCATAATATTTTCTCTTTTAAATTTTACCATTTGTAACATTAAAGCATGATTTTTTTCCATGGTGTATGACATCTGAAGGTGGAGAGAATCATCAGTCTGTAAAATATCTCACTCAGAAGTGCATGGCAGGCCAAAGTCTACATGGACCTTCTAGTTAATTCCATAGCAGGTCACTGAAAGGATGTCACCCTTAATATCATTCAAACTATGGTTTTATTAGTCATGTTGTGCTATATCCAGTAAAATTAACTTTAGAAAATGAATTATAATCATCAAAGTATGTACAAATGAGGTTAATTTTTAATAAACTAGGCTTATTTAACATAATCTGAAAAAAGTTTTCTTTTTCTTGTTTACTGCTCATGCAGACATGTTATATGGGCTTACTACATGACTTCCCCTTGTTGATGAATCACAAGTAAATCAATATACAGTAACTTCATGTCCAGCCAAGTGTAATAACTAATGAAATACAATCTAGACTTTATTTGGACATTTCTGCTCTCCCCCAGCTCACACCAGTCTTGGTAGTATGTTTCACATTTTCTGCACGTTGTTATTCTTTCCCTATCTGCCAACTTGCTTCTGTTACCTGTGGGTTGGAAGCAGTTGAGACAAGTGGCTCAGAAGCGGAAAATGTCTGACAGGCTGCAGGGAGGCACTGTTGAGCTATGTGAGTCCTTAGTACTAATGGCACACTGCTAGCCTGCTTTCCATTGCTATGACTAAGTACGGGATGAAACAACCCAGGAAGGAGATAAGGTTCGTTTCAGCTCATAGACTTGGAGATTACCGATTGCAGTCCATGGCCATTTGCTTTGTAGATACATCAAACTTTTCCTCATTCACACTAAAGTCCCTTCTATTAGGAATGACTTATTAATGTAAAGAGAAATAATTAATTAAAGTCATGTTTTCTAAGATCTATCAAATCGGACAATAAAGGAAAATAAACACAAAATCCTCCACCCTCCACAGGGCAGGGAACCCTGACTGCTCTTAGGTCTGGAGAGGGAGGGGGAGGGGAGGGGGACGTGGGGAGGGGGGGAGGGGGAGGGAAAAGGAAGGCAGGGAGAATGCGGAAACTTTTAATAAAAAAAGAAAAGGAAAGGAAAGGAAAGGAAACAAAAGAAAAGAAAAGAAAAGAAAAGAAAAGATAAAAGAAAAGAAAAGAAAAGAAAAGAAACACAATATGACCTAAAGGTAAACTTTAAATGATTAAAGAACTTCCCAGTCGGGGCTGGAGATATGGCTCAGTGGTTAAGAGCACTGACTGCTCTTCCAGAGGACCCGGGTTCAATTCCCAGCACCCACATGGCAGCTCACAACTGTCTGAAGATCCAGTTGCAGGGGAATCTGACAAATTCACACCAATGCACATAAAATAAAGTTTAAAAAAAAAAAAGAACTTCCCAGTCTTGCTGAATGCATACAAATACAAAAATTGAGAAACAGGCTAGCAAGATAGGGAGGGAATTAGAGAAGAGAATCAAGGGGAGAAAAGTACTGAATTGTGTGTGTGTGTGTGTGTGTGTCTATGTAACTGTCAAGCAATAGAAAATTCACCACAGAATCAGAACATACATAAGCTCTGCTAAATACCACGGGAAGATCATTTAAGGAAGCAATGATAGTGGGGATGCTGAACCTTGTCTCACAAGTCAAGAAAGGACTGATAAGAAATTTACTTCAATTTTATTAACTGAACAGAGGAGATTTTATTAAACGTTCATTTCACTATGTTGATTAAAGCACTAATTAAAATAATGTGTGTAAAAGTGCCCAGTGGTATGGTTGTTTAAGAGGGGGGGGGGGAAAGGTAATGAAATTAAATTACACAAATACCAGCTAAGAATACAAGGTTTGGTGACTCAATAATGAGTAAAAATTAAGGCCAGTAGAGTGTGCATAGCCCATCCCGCTGCTTTCCAGACAACGGGAGCTCAAGAGGAAAAACAACATATAACTCAGCCGGGATGTTCTCCTCTGGGCTCTCTTCTGATTGCTGTTGTTCTCCTCACATCCCTAGTTTCCGCAGCCGTTCCCAAGTCCACTAACCATCCTGCCTGCATTTCACCGTGTCGGCACGCTCCTCGCATCCCCTCCTGTCTCCTTTCCTTGATGATCCCCAGTAGAATCTCATAGAAGCAACGTCCTCGTCACGTTTTCCTTTTATTTCTAGTTTGCTCCCAGCATGCCTTTACGGGGCGGGAAATAACACTGCCAAGACTTTCTCTAGCTTTAGTGAGGAGAGCTGCTAAGCATGCTCCCATTTTTTTCCTCTGAGTCCACAGGAGGCAGAATCTTATGTTCATCTGCGAGCTCTTTTGACAAGGAGTAATCGAACCTCTTCCGTGTAACAACTGCTGTGTAGGCAATGGTGGCAAAGTGGGTTCACAACACTACCTCAATAATCTTCAGCCTCATCTTGAGGGGGCCTCATTAGCGTCTCCACTTCACACAGGGAAAACTAAGCGAGACTAAATGAGCTGCAGTGACTCTTCTAATCTAGCGACAATTTTATTGACTTTCCCATTCTGCACTACTGCAATATAGAAGACTCACTCGTGACTCTATATCTAGTTCTTGGATGTTTGTCAGTGAACTTTAAAATAAATTGCAGGAATATAGGAGAAAGATAAGGAAGAAATAAAACAGAAAACCCAGAAAGGAAAAACAACGAGAACTATTGCAATATTTGAGAGCAGAGAGCATTGGAATATGGAAGCCAGGTTACCCTAGGATAAATGCCTTGCATATGTGATGGGCTATCTTGAGCCTGCAGGAAGTTGAAGATAAACTAAAGAACCTCCCTCAGGTTAAGTCCAGTCCTTCAAAGAGGATGAATGTGATACTCAAGCAACATTACTCATCATCATCCTACGAAAACTAATAACTCTCTAAAGCAAGGACCATCAATTTATACCCTCAGGTTACACATGAATTTAATTGATCCAATAAAATATTAACACATACAGAGGGGGGAAGCACCCATGATTCAGCAGAAACAACAACAAACAGGTTTCTTTATATGACCAAGATCCTCACATATACCATTATAAAAAGTATACATTCAAGAAAAAGTGAATAACCTTACAAGGAAAATAAGAGCTAGTGGAGTGAAAATGAGAACTTTAAAGAAACAGGATGTGAACCTTAGAGGTGACTCCACAGAATCAAGAGGGGAACAAGAGGAGATTCCCCTGGAAACACAGTGAGCTAATAGACCAGGCGGCCTGGCACAGGGCAGTGGCAATGAATCAGTGACCTGGAGGAAGGGATCCCTGCAGATGAAGTAGCAAACCCAGAAGCTCTGGCATGTATTTTAATGCGGGTCTCCCACTAGCAAGTTCTTTTAATGTCTCTCTAGGAAATGTTTACAGCACTCCTTTATTTTCAAAGCCGTGGATCTACTAACCTCTCACACTCATTTTCCTTAAGAGAAAGCAGATAATGTACAGATTGCAACTCTGTTCTTTATTTCTGTTTCTTGGTGATCTTGAATACGCCCAAATGTGAAATATATGATTCTAAAAGAAGCAACCAGAAAAATAGATGCATTATCTATGGTAGTTTATATGTAACTATAAAACAAAGAAATAAAGTTTTATTTATAAATATTATAACAACGTAGCCTGATGAAAATCATGGATGAAAAGAAAATCAAAGAATTTAGGATTCATAGGAGTGTGGAACTATTAAGACATCATTTGGGGTCATGATTACACTCATGTATAATCTGTCAAATTCATCAACACATAACTCTCACTGGTGTACTTAGAGTAAAGCACTTTTATTCTTGGTTCCAAATCAGTAATAAAAATAAAATAACTTACTACACATATAGAAATAGACAAGTTAAAAGTTAAAAACTAGGTCAGAGGAAACCGCACAAACTGAACAAACAGAAAGGTGCAGGAAAACAAACGACCAAAGAAAAGGTTGAAGACTTAGAGGATGCTTTCTGTGTCTTATCGGTTTTAGAAGTCAGCTTCCGAGAACTGTTTTTGAAAACTAGTTCAATATATTTTAAAATATTTTCTAGAATACTGTAGAGTGACAGCTCCTGCACTACCGAACAAAATTATGAGCAAAAACAGAAATACAAGTATGTGACCAGGACACTGAAACCAGCGTAGGCCTGAGGATCTGTGTCAAATACAGAGAAGGCTTATATTTTGACAATTTACTAGTGTTTAGGATATGGTATATATCATATAACATATATGATATACCTATATATCATATACTTCATGGGCTATAAAGTCTGTGTTTCTAAGGGAAATTCACTTATTTGAGAATAATCAAATAAAATAATCAAATAAAAAATAAAATCTAACACTGTTCTAGTGCAAAGCAAACACAAAGATGCTGTTGAGACTCTGATGAGGAAGGGGGGTGTTGCACAGAAAATGCCACGAAGCCTTAGGGCTCAAGGCCAATCTCACATGTATTTGTGGTTAAAATGAATGACGAAATCTCCATAGATGTAACACTCAAAAAAAAAAAAGCAGTGTATAGCAGGAAGTGCCCTTTAGTGTGTTGAAACAGCAAAGGCAAAGGGCTTCAGATGACAGGCACTCTCTCTAAGTCTCAAAGAACCCCATAAGTCATTGTAGATGGCTAAGAATTTTCCCCAAGAGTGGTTCTAGAAAGGGACAAGATGATATAAAAAAAAAAGTCATCCAAAAACAAAATAAAAGTTAAATCACCAGAAACAAATCATACAGGAATCAAAAGTGTTTCATACTTTCTTATTACAAGATACTTATTCTATTCAATAATAGAATAATTTCTTCAGTGGCCAGCCTTCTAGTAGTATTCATATGGGTTTAATACTTAATTTGTTGCAGGTTATTATACACAGCTCTCTGGGAAGATACCTTGGCCCTAGTTGACCACTTGAATTATGAAAAATGTACCAAATAGTACATCTATTGACTTATAACAGATTAACAGATTGCTCTCAGAATTATGTTTTAAAAAGAGCATTGTGTGTATGTGTGTGCGTGTGTGTGTGATATGTTATGGGTGTCTTCCCTAAGTGTATGCCTATGCATTGTACATAACTTGTGCATCTATGAGGCCAGTCAAGTCCTCTGGGGCTGGATTGTAAATGGTTGTGAGCCACCATGTGAGCCCTGGATGCTGAACCCAGGTCTTCCAGAAGGATGACTAATGTTTTAACTGCCAAGCCCATAGCACTTGATAAAAAACCTCAATTTCTGTGATAAGAATCTTGGTGAAGTTAGCTCTAAAAGAAATACACAATGCACAATTCTTATAATGTGTTTTTATTAATTGGGCTTCTGTTATATTCCTGAAATCATGCTAGTAGGCAAGGAAAAAGGGGCAAAAGAAATATTTGCTTCTGCCTATGGTTGATGAGATCAGTTCAGCTAAGAAATTTGCAAACAAGTGGATTATGACAGAAACTACAATTTAACATGTAAGACAGAGAGTAGCAGAGATGAAGCCACAGGAATGTGAAAGAATCAATTGATAGAGAGTTTTGGAAGCTATGCCAAGGTGGTTGATGAGTACCCACTGGAACTTTTCATCAAAGTGGTAATACAATCAGAAATACAACCCTCACTGCTGTGTGAAGACTATGCATGAAGGGGATGCATATGGAGACAGAGAGATAAGCCTTTACAAGGAAGAAACTAATCCAAATTAAGGCAGTGGGAAAGAAATGAAATTTTAATTCAGTCTCTGCTGTCAGCAATATCCAAATTAATCTAGCTGGATCGACACCCAATCCTCACAAGCAAGCACCGGTGCTTTAACTCCCCATTCCCAATCCACCTTTGTTTACCTGTTGATAGAAGGGTCTCATCACGTGATTCGTGCAGGTAGATTTTGCCCACTGTCTGATAAACAGCAGATACCCAAGTCATTTGATTTTCCTGAACCACAAGTATCAAGGAAGCAGATACAGGCTGGACACATGCTTTGCCTCCTGTTTTTGTTGGCTTCCTCCTAAGCTGGCAAAAGTTTGTAGCCTTGGAAGGCAGGGAACTAAACAGAACAACATCAAGGAGCATCTGCACTCTGTGCACAGCCCCGTTAGGAAATCTCCTGCCCCTGCTTCCAAAAGCTTGACAGAAGCCGGCGCCAAGTGTTAGTGAATGAGACCACAGAGAAGAAAAAAAGGACGCCCTATAGCTTTCAGATGTCAGTGTTCAGAACTGATTTTTTTTTATACAAAATTCTTTTCATTCTCTAGTTACTTGAGTACCTACTATGTGTCACGAACTATAGGGGACATCTTTCCTTCTCATAGTCCAGAGACTTCCTTCCTGGTGTCTTTTTTATGGAGAAGGGATACTTTGAAAGTGAATGTCTCCAGGCTAAGACTGCACAAAGACCAAGAGGTGTGTGATCACCTACCCAGCTGGACACCCCACTCTCTAGGCCCTTGGTACTGGGACAAAACCCTGGGCCCCTCCCTCACCTGGCTCAACTTCTCTAGCCAGCCAACAGACAAGCTTCCTGCAGGTAGGCTACTTCAACACCCTTACCCCATCGATTGGACCCTGTAAGCTACAAGTTCTACTCCAGCTCATAACCCTCCTATCCCCTACGATGTCAGAGGGAATCTGAAGCACAGACTGTGACTACACAGAACAGACCAAGAGAATGGACCAAGAGAGCAGGCCAAAAAAGACCTCAGCAGCTCCCTGAGCAACAGTGTAGAGCAGACCAAGAACAGCTCCCAAAGACATTGACAGCAGCTACAAGGACTGGACCAAGAGGCAAAGACACTACTGGCACCACTTAGAGGAAGAGATAGGTAGGCACCAGTGCAAAAATTCATTCAACAACCTAAAAAGCGACATGGTAACACCAGAACCCAGTGGTCATACAACAGGAAGACTTAGTCATCCTAACCCAGAAGAAGCAGAAGAAAATGATTTTAATTGTACTTTTATAAGGATGACGGAGACCTTTAAAGAGGAAATGAAAAATTCCCTTGAAGAAATGGAGGAAATGACAAAAAAATTGGAAGAAATCAGTAAATCTCTTAAAGAAACCCAGAAAAAATCAAGAAAAAAAAGGGACAATCAAACAGGTGAAACGAACAGTTCAAACAGTTCAAGACTTAAAAACTGAAATAGAGTCAATATAGAAAACACAAACCAAGGGAATTCTGGAAATGTAAAATCTGAATAAATGAATTGGAACTACAGATGCAGACATAACCAACAGAATACAAGAAGTGGAATAGAGAATGTCAGGTGTTGAAGATACTATAGAGAAAATAGATTCATTGGTCAAAGAACATGTTAAATCCAATAAATTCTTACCACCAAACATCCAGGAAATCTGCAACATCATGAAAAGACCAAACCTAAGAATAATTGGGATGGAAGAAGGAAAAGAACCCATGCTCAAAGGCACAGAAAATATATTCAACAAAATTATAGAAGAAAACTTCCCCAACCTAAAGAAGGATAACCCTGTGAAGGTACAAGGAATTTACAGAACACCAAATAGACTAAATATAAAAAAAGAAAAAAAAAAAAACAAAGTCCCCTCACTGTATAATAATCAAAACGCAAGACATACAGAATAAAGAAAGAATATTAAGAGCTGCGAAGAAAATAGACTGAATACCATATAAAGGCAGGCCTATCAGATTTACATCTAATTTCTCAGTAGAAACCAGGAAAGTCAGAAAGTCCTGGATAGACATGCTGCAGACACCAGAGATGCAAGCCCAGGCTACTACAGCCAGCAAAGCTTTCAATCACCACCAATGGGAAAAACAAGATATTCAATGACAAAAACAGATTTAAACAATGCCTATCCACAAATTCAGCCCTACAGAAAATACTATAAGGAAGACAAAAACACTACCACCAAAAAATAACAGGAATTAACAATCACTGGTCACTAATATCTCTTAATATCAATGGACTAAATTCACCTATAAAAAGACACTGGTTAAAAGAATGGATATGAAAACAGAATCCATCCTTCTGCTGTGTACCAAAATTACTCCTCAAACTCAAAGACAGAATTTACCTCAGAGTAAAGGGATGGGAAAAGATTTTCCAATTAAATGGACCTAAAAAGCAAGCAGGTGTAGCTATCCAAATACCTAAAAAAAATAGACTTCAAACTAAAATCAATCAGAAGAGATGGAAAAGGACACTTCATACTCATCCCTTAGTCCTTCCTCAAATCAATGTGCCTTACCCACTCTGAGGAGTGTATGGAGGTGGGGGGGGAGGAGGGGAGGGAGTGGGAACTGGGATGTAAAATGAAAAAAGATTGTTTTTTGTTTTTTTTTAACTAAAAGCCAAAAGGAAGTGTATCTCTAACTTGTAGACAGTCTGTGTCCGTTCTGAAGTCCAGGCTTCTTTATGTTAGCAGTTCCTTTGTTTTCAGTACACGCACGGACATTCACCGTGTCTCCAGCTGCTCATAGTTCTCCAAAAAGAAACGTGATCAAAAGTATTGACATCTTCACCTGATCAAATGCCGGCTAGGAATCATTACATTCACCGCTGCCATAGTAGCTGCTCTGGGTGAGTAGTGTTTATATTACTTTATATTAATTGAGCTTCCATGATTATATAGCAATAAAAAGTAAGATTTCCTTAAAGTGGGAAGGTGATTCAAAGGTTTGTCTTATAAACCTGACCAACCTTTTGTTTTTTTATTCTTTGTGATCGCCATCTTTTAATTCCTCTCTGTAGATGTTGAATACTACCTTTGCCACAGATATGGAAAATGCTGTATGTAATGTTCCTACCACGTGGGTGAATTGGATCTGTGACACTGGCCTCCAAATGGGTCATTGCATCAAGCTTCACATGGCACGGCAACTCCAAAGCTGTCCACTGACCATAAAATGTGAACCACCAGTGCCACGGTCAACAGAGAGTTCATCGCTATTCTTCAAATGCATTGGGGCCCATTAGCAATATGATCACTGAGCTCTTGGTGAATATAATATGAAAGTCTGTTATTAAACTTCTTCAAGCAGAAGTCATTTCCTCACTGTGAAACTGCTGAGAATTTCTTCCACCAGCTGGACCAAGAATGGCAATGTCAAATCATCATATTAAGTGAAGATGACATACTCAAAAAGCAGTATTGCATTCTCTCTCGCATTTGTAAATCCTAGGTACATAAAACCATGCATGCATGTGTGTTTGTGTGGTGTGTGTGTTTAAGAGACAGAGAGAGAAAGAGAGAGAGGAGAGAGAGGCAGAAGGAATACTGGAGAGGGAGGAGACTAGTATGAATAGAAAAGTGAGGATAGAAAGAATGGGGAGGGTATAACGGGTGAAAATTACATCATGTAATATACTTCAAGGAATCATCATCAAGCCCAGAAGCATACCCAATGAATGTGCCCTGAAGGGGGGGTGGATAAAAGCACTCCACACCCTAAGGGAGACAAGAAGCAAAGAACATTATGAGAGTAAAGTCAGCCTGCAGTTGTCGGTCACCCATATCCAAGATGTGTGAAGAAAGTTCAAGGAAACAATATATACTTGAGCATTTTTCCTAACAGTAAGCTGTGGGGAGGAAATTTGGCTATCAGAAATTACCCTGAATTGCCACTGATATGTTCACTGACATATTTCTAGTTACTGCCCACTGAGAAAATCAAATGGATAGATTTCGATTTCTTTTTTTTTCTTTTTCTTTTTTTTTATTGAGAATAAGAAAAAAAAAGTTTCCACCTCCTCCCAGCCTCCCCTTTCCCTCCCCCTCCCCCCACTCTTCTCCCCCTCTCCCCACTCTTCTCCCCCTCCCCCCACTCCTCTCCCCCTCCCTCTCCAATCCAAAGAGCAGTCATGGTTCCCTGCCCTGTGGAAAGTCCAAGGTCCTCCCCCCTCAGTACATGTCTAGGAAGGTGAACATCCAAACTGGCTAGGCTCCCACCAAGCCGGAACATGAAGTAGGATCAGAACCCCTTGCCATTGACCTTGGCTTCTCATCAGTCCTCATTGTTCGCCATGATCAGAGAGTCCGGTTTTATCCCATGCTGTTTCAGTCACAGTCCAGCTGAGCTTGGTGAGCTCCCAATAGATCAGCCCCACTGTCTCAGTGGGTGGGTGCACCCCCCGTGGTCCTGACATCCTTGCTCGTGTTCTACAGAGACAAGCTCATAGATTTCGATTTCTTAAGGAAGCAGTTAAAGGAAAAGCCTGAATTTATAATTCATAAAGGAAAAAAAAAAACAAATTAGGAACAGCCTATAAATGCAAGGGGATGAAGTCCCTTCCCTGTGAGATCCTTGTACTCTTTAAAGGAAATTGTCATAACCCCAGACAATGTCTTCTCTCTGGGCTATTTCTCATAGGGCTTACTTACCTATGTGTCACTTACCTATGAACACACAAAAGGTAGCGAATGTCTCCGTGATTATTTTCTCTATAGCTCCCTTCATGTATAATGGCATATTTACATCACTGTATATACATTAACACTATATACAGGCTAGGTACCAAAACAGAGCAACACTGCCACCTCCTGTATTCAATATTGCCTGTTATATTATTTTTCCTTAAATTTACCAAAATATTTATCAATACCAAAGGTATATATCTTTTTTGTTTGCAAAACCTCATATCCAATGAACCTCCTCTCTTGAAAAAGCAGACAGAAAAGAAACTGAAATTAGTAATGTGTTATCTAAAACTGTTGGCTTCTCCAGAGTGATATTGTTTTCTTTATCCTACATAAATCTTCTTTATATTTCCCTTCATACTAAAAATAGATTTACATATGTGTGATATGTATATCCTGATTACAGTTTTTCCTCCCTCTACTCTTCCCAGTTCCTCCTCACCCCCCTTTTCAATCCACTGCCTTTCTGTCTCTCATTAGAAAAGAATAGGCTTCTAAGAGATAAAAACCAAACATAACAAAATAAAATATAATAAGATAAAACAAAGCAATGAGATCACAGTTGGACAAGGAAAATCAATAGAAGGAAAAGAGTCCCATGAGTAGACACAAGAATAAGAGATCCACTCATTCACACAGTCAGGGGTCCCATAAAGAAACTAAACTGAACGCTACACAGAGGACATCATGTAGACCTGTGCAGACCCTGTGCTTGCTGATTTATTCTCTAAGAGTTCATATGAGCTTTGCTCGGTTGATTTAGGGAAGCCATATTCTCCTGGTGTCCTCCAATCCTTTTGGATCATACACTTTCTACCTCCTCTATGGTATGGTTCCCTGAACTCTGAGGGAAGGGATTTGATAGAGATGTCCTATTTAGAGCTGTGTGTTCCAAGGTGTCTCACTCTGAATAATGTTTAGCTGTGAGTCTCTGTATCTTTTGTCTTTTGCTACAAGACATTCTCTGGTGATGATTAGTAAAGGTAGTGATCTATGGGTATAGCAGAGTATGATTAGAAGTCATTTTATCACTACTCATTGTTTTTTTCTAACCAGTAGTATTTGGTTTTATCATAGGTCTCTGGGTTATCTAGAATCTGGTTCCTGGTTACTCAAGCATTGTCAAGTATGAATTCCACCTCATGGAATGGGCCTCAGGTCAAATCAGACAGACACCGGTTGGTTATTCCCACAAGCTTTGTCCCACCATTGCCCTAGCATATGCTGCAGGCAAAGACAAAATTGTTCAAAGGCTTTTTGACTGGGGTGGTATTTGGTAGCTTGTAGAGTTTGGTGTAGTTTCCTGCGCCAAATCCACTAGAACATAAGGGTGAGAGTTAGATGTAGGCACCAATTCAAGCTCTACATGTGCAAAGAGTTGTGTGGGTGCTGTCTTCAGCGATGGGACCTTACTGGCAGTTTGTGGAGAGAAATCTGTTGCCACATTGATATCCATCGTGGTCGTACAAACTTGCACTCCCACCTGCAATGGAGGAGTGTTCCCTTGCTCCACATCCTCCTCAGCATGAGCTGTCACCTGTGTTGTTGTTCTTAGCCATTCTGAAAGGTGTAAGGTGGAATCCCAAAGCAGTTTTGTTTTGTATTTCCCTGATGGCTAAAGTTGTTGGATCTTGCTTTAGATGTTTCTCAGTCATTTGAGTTTTCACTATCAAGACTTCTCTATTTAGATCTGTATCCCAATTTTAATTGGGGAGGTTGGTTTCTAGTTTGTTGAGTATTTTATATATTTTGACTATTAGTCCTCTATCAGATGTAGAGTTGGTAAAAAAAAAAAAACTTTGCCCATTTTGTAGGCTGCCACATTGTTTGATTGATAGTGTCCTTTGTCCTACATAAGCTTCTAAGCTTCATAAGGTCCTACTTATTAATTTTTTTATCTTAACGCCTTTGGTAATGGTGTTATACATGCTTTTTTTTTTTTGCCAGGTCAATAAAATGTATTTAATTTATTGAAAGCCAAAATTCTACAAAGGCCAAATTCTATTTCAAATTCTTACTACATCAGCGACATGAATGTTTTAACCATCTTCATTCATCATTAATCCAGTTTTTATCATTAGAAATTGTTTTAATACTGGACCATTACAAATGATGAATAAGACATCAGCTTAAACAATAAAGTCAACGTGCAAACCATTATCTGCTCTTATGGTCTCAATTGTGCATACCTAGGCTGAGTTTCACATACAGTATTTTATCTGACTCATCTTCTTCAGTACTTTTTTTTCTTTTTTTTTATTGATAAAAGGAAAAAAAAAGTTTCCACCTCCTCCCAGCCTCCCATTTCCCTCCCCCTCCTCCCACCCTTTTTCCCCTCCCTCCACTCCTCTCCCCCACCCCCCACTTTTCTCCCCCACCCTCTCCAGTCCAAAGAGCAGTCAGGGTTCCCTGCCCTGTGGAAAGTCCAAGGTACTCCCCCCTCCGTCCATGTCTAGCTGAGCTCCCAAGGTTCCAATGAGGAGCGGATGGAGGGAGAACATGAGCAAGGATGTCAAGACCACGAGGGGTGCACCCACCCACTGAGACAGTGGGGCTGATCTATTGTGAGCTCACCAAGGCCAGCTGGACTGTGACTGAAAAAGCATGGGATAAAACCGGACTCTCTGATCATGGCGAACAATGAGGGCTGATGAGAAGCCAAGGACAATGGCACGGGGTTTTGATCCTACTTCATGTTCCGGCTTGGTGGGAGCCTAGCCAGTTTGGACGTTCACTTTCCTATACATGCTTTTTTGACAAACATGGGAATCCTTCCCCTTTCTAATCAGAATCAGAGGAGGAGTGAATTGGGAGATGTGGTCAGAGGAGGGAGCAGGTAGTAGGGGTAGAGGAGAGAGGGGAAACTGTGGTTCGGAAGTAAAATAAATGAATAAATTTAATTAATTAAAAAATTTTAGCTTGATTATGTATAATGGTAACCAAAAAACAAATATCTATAATAAACAAAGCAAAAATAACAAGTATAGAACCCACTACAGAGCGAATCACTTCACCAGAGGAGATGACTCTGAGAACATGGGAGAATGGTAAGAAAATCAAACTGGAAAATTAATTTTTTATTGATTTTTATTGAGCTCTACATTTTTTCTACTCCCCCTCTTTACTTCTCCCCTCCCCTCTTCAACCATCTCCCAAGGTCCCTATGCTCCTGATTTACTCAGATCTTGTCTTTTTCTACTTCCCATGGAGATTAGATCTATGTAAGTCTCTCTTAGGGTCCTCATTGTTGTTCTGGTTCTCTGGGATTGTGATTTGGGGGCTGGTTTTCTTTACTTTATGTTTAAAAACCACCTATGAGTGAGTACATGTGATAATTGTCTTTCTGGATCTGGATTGTCTCACTCAAAATGATGTTTTCTAGCTTCATCCATTTGCCTGCAAAAATCAAGCTGCCATTATTTTTTTCTGCTGTGTAGTACTCTATTGTGTAAATGTACCACAAATTTCTTATCCATTCTTTGGTTGAGGTTGTTTCCAGGTTCTGGCTATGACAAACAATACTGCTATGAAAATAGTTGAGCACATGTCCTTATGGCACGACTGAGCATCCTTTGGATATATACTCAAAATTGGTATTACTGGATCTGGAGAAGTTGCGGGGTAGAGGGAACATTCCTGCATTGCTAGTGGTAATGCAAGCTGTTACAGCCCCTTTTGGTGTCAGTCTGGTAAATTCTCAGAAAATTGGAAAATTATTTTTACCATAATTGAAAGACTCTGGTTTTTAGTAATTGTCTTAAATTGAAATTGATTCATTTCTTACAGTAAGTCATTTTACAAGATGCAGCTGCTTCACAGTGCTTCAATAAACTCATTAATGCAAAGACCACACATAAGCTATTCCTTGCAAATAAAATCCAAAAGAAAGCTGAAATAGTTGGACTTGCATTAGATAGATGACTTTAAACCAAAAACAATGAATAGAGAAAAGAAATGATTATAATAAAGGAGTCATTTATCAAGAAAAATAAAAATTCTAATGTTTATGCACTCAGTTTTGAACTATCCAAATATGCAAAGAAAATAGTAATAAAGCTAAGAGGATTTATAGAATCCAATGCAATAATAAGTGGGGACTTTAACATCCTATTTTCAGCAATGGATGGAACATAGAGAAAGGAAGATCAAAAAGGACAGGAGTATTAAGTTGAATCCAACAGACAGCAACAGAACACACATACAGTTTAGTGCACAACAAGTTTAACATTTTAGTTTAAAAGCATATTTTATACATCAACTGTCTTTTCAAAACACAAATGAATGATGTTGGGAATCGATAAAAAGAAAAATCTTTAAAGTTCTATAAGTCTTTGTAAATTAAACAACTTCCTATGAAGTAACTAAGCAATGGAAATATTAACAGTTTATTTATCAAGTGGGTGTCATTTTTAATGACAATCATGATTTGTGGCCATCCATGCCTACAAAAAAAACAACAACATGTGTACACTCCACTGTGGATATCGCAGTGACATTTAAGAAAATTCAAGCATTCTTTTTACATTACGTTCATGGAAATGGTTGCATTTCCATGTCTAACTCAAACAGGCAACCATACAAACACTGAGAACTCAACAACCAAGAGCTGTTCGTCATTAATTCTATTTTGACAGACTGTGACAGGTTTATAAATTTAGAGTATATTCAAGACAAACTCTTCGTTCTTCCTTTAAAAACATAGTGAAAACAAACTCTATCTGATCCTTATTGCTCCAGTCGTTCCAAATTCCATACACAGAATTTAAAGTTTCCTATCTCTCTCTTCCTCTAATTGTCTCTGTCTCTAATTTGGAGCCTTCCCCCTCCCCCATTCCAACGTCTCCCTCCTAAGGAGAAAATATAACTGCGGTATTTAGGTAAAAGAGACTACTCCTTCAGCCGAAAATTCTGGGGTATCAGAACTCCAGTGAATCCCTGCAGCTGTGACTAAGTAATGTCACCGCAATACTGAGATGTCCTGAGCCACTTTAGAAATTAATGGACTGCGTGTGATATACTGGCGCCTCTTCCACGCGTCTCTAATTGGAGTGCCAATTTATTTCCAATCATTTCGAGCACTGTAATTATAGACCATCATCGACGCCTGTTTAACATTCATACGGGAAGCTGTGACACAAATGCTAGCCAGGGACCAATAATTTGCAAGTGAGATACATACACAACGTATCACAAATGCCCTAGTTTGTCTATCAAGGCCTGAACCTTGGCCAAGGTGGAAGGAACACAGAGAGCCGTGGAGTCGTTTGTGAATTGTCGATTCGTGAAAGTTTTGTTTAACCATATCATTAACAAGGGGAAAGAAGAGAAACAAAGAATGACAACAGGCCTTTGCTGCACTGACCACATACATGATGAGATTTCAACAGGCCTCACTAGAGCATTTACTGCATGCCTGACCTTCTGGTGGATGGTATATATACTGAACCACTAATGGAAAACACCCAAACACATTTTCAGAACAATGTTGACATGGAGGAAGACGATTACAGACGTACACTGTGAGGGTGCTTTTTAAAAATTCTCTGCTATTGTTTTCATTTCAAATCTGGTGATGCAAAAGCACGCATGCATGACAAAGACATTCACTCAAATGTTCATACATTTCTGTAAACCAAGAGTAGTTTGGTACTCCAACTTCATACGACATTTTGCCAAAAACGCTTATACCAAATTTAATTATCACTGAAAAGCAAGGGTGTTCTTCTATCTCTTTCCATAATACTCCATTCATTTGTTTATATCAGATTGTCTCTATTTCTGAAACCTACTACTTCACTTACATTATCCATCCTTCAAAGGAAGGCAAGAAAGATAGCTTACTCACTGGGGGATCCTTGATGTCTGCCCTTGCACTAGGGACACCATAGCTACTGTGCAAATGCTGAGTAATTACGTAAACCAAATTCCATGCTGTAACAGCACGCATACTTAACATCTCCCTTCCACATCGTTTCTATCATTTAGACAAAATCTCTAAGCCTATGTGCCCTGGGCTGATTATCTCTATTGGCATGAGAATCAAACCATGCCACAAAACCATCCATGGGCTTTTGATTATGTTCCATTATTTGGGAAATAAAATCACACCTCCTTATCTGGTACCCAGAACCCTGCATCACTCATTATATTCTACCTTTGTCACTTATTTCATTCCTATGAAGCTAATGTTGTTCTAGAAAAGGCAATTGATATTTGTGAGGGTTTGGTCACACTATTTGCATATTACAAATTTTGTTTCATCAAATATTTAGCACCAATTTAGGTAGCATATTTATACACTCATGAAAATTATAATGATTGGAGTTTTATTGCTACATAAAATTATTATGATAACTACTTATACACTAAGCCAGAGGTTGTGTTATTAAATCAAGAAGACTGAGATGGCAGATACGAGAGAAGAAAGAGGTTAGCAGAGCAGAAAAAAAGGAAGTTTAACCAAAATAATTCTGAAGAATGTATACAACTTAGAATTCTAAATACTTTTTATCCAAAACCCTGACTGTTCTCTGTCAACAGCACAATGGCCAAAGGACTCAGAGTCCAGGATAGACTTCCCAGACAGTGGTAGATTTTCATGAATAATTACATTAGTGGTTGTTTATACCAGCTTATAAGTTTTATTACTGTTCATAAAGCACAGTAGCCATTATGAAATGTGATTAGTACGAATACATCTACCTACACTGATGTTTTAATTAATTTAGCCTAGAACTATCAATTTGCCACTATGGGGAGCCAGATAGACCTGGGATTTTCTCAGAGGCCAGGATGGAAGGATAAAGGGAACTTTAGTTCTGTGTCTCATGCAGGAGTGTACTTAGCAAGGTCTAGTACTGGACCTAGTCAGTGCCTCAAATGAGTCAAGGTTACAGCTGCTGGGGACCCGACTCTTCCCCATGGGATGTGGTTATGTCCTGACGCAGCTGTATCAGAGGTATCCTGTGTTCTCTTTGCCAACCTCGTTTGACTTAGCTCTCTGCTGACTCTGACCATTTTTTCCATCCACCAGTAATAGGTAAGATGCTGTACTTTTTAACAATTTTGCTTGGCCTAAGGCACTGGCTTGCTTCTGCCTTCTTTATTTCTCATCCCCGGTCCTCCCATTCGACATCTCATTGTTTGGGACCCTTATTCTGTGGGTTCAGGCCATGTGATGGGAAGAGAAAGACAGGGAAGAGACACCTGTTTGACCCTTTGCATGTATATGTGACTTCTAGCTCTGAACCTGCACTACTTCAATGCGTGGTCTCAACAGACCTGACATTAACACTAGTGTTTGATGCAGCTACAAAGTTCAACAAAAGACAAATAACTCACTCAAGCTCTACCAGCTAGTTACCTCAGTCAGGGTTTGAACCCAAGTCTTCAGATTCAAACATATATCTCTTTAGTTTTTATTAAACTTTACCTGGGAAAAGTAGGGAACAGTTGACTGAAGACAATAAGAAGTGACCATTTATTACTCTCACGCATAGGGATAAGAAATTTGGCAGTGAGGCGCTTGAAGGGAATCACTATGTCAGCCATGCTGCTAGTGGAGTTTAAGCTCCTGATTGAGACAAAGATGAGTTATCATCTTTGAAAAGTGGATGATTCTGTATCAGGATGTGGGTGTGAATATGAATGAGCCTACGGATAAAAATAATTCTGAAGAATGTATACAACTTAGAATTCTAAATACTTTTGCTAACCAATTTAAGTCCTTATCTTTAATGTACTGCCTTCAGACATACATACACACGAGAGAGAGAGAGAGAGAGAGAGAGAGAGAGAGAGAGAGAGCGAGAGAGCGAGCAGATGTTATATTTCCCAGAATGTAGTCCTTCACAAAACTAGCTCTAAACCCAATAGAAGAGGAGAAGGAAAGAACATGCAGGGTTCTTGTTTGCTTGTTTTGTTTAACTTTTTTAACCTATTCTTTGTGTCTTTCCCATGATGCTTCTCGATCTGATTCATTTCCTTGTCTCTTTGTGTTTGACCTATGCCTCTGCTCTTGAAACCTCCTTTCCCCCACCCGAAGATATAACATTTAAGCCAAAAAAAAAAAAAAGAAAAAAGAAAAAGAAAGAAAAGGAAAGGAAAGGAAAGAAAAGAAAGAAAAGAAGAAAGGAAAAATCTTGTTATGGAAGCTGTGGCATGACACAATGACTCACGCAGTAAACTCTTTTGCCCATTGATCTTCCATTGCAAGTGCTCATTGCAAGGAGTCCTTGGTCTAGTTTGAGGCCTCTGGTTTCTGGGGCACTATTGATACTGGTCCCTCCCTGGGACTCTTCTAGGATATCCTGTTGATGCTCTGTGTCATGGAGAACCTGCAGCTTTGGGTCTGCAGGCTTTTCATGAGCTCCCTCAGATCACAGATGGGGTAGATATTGGGGTGGAGCAACTCATAATCCTCTTTCTGGGTCTGGGTAGATGCAGGGTTGGTCAGACTATCAGCTCTTCCCTGTCCTTACAATCAGGGTGAGCTCTCCAGCATTGCCCCAGCTAGTTCACCCCTTAAAGCAGGAGCAGGGGTGGGGCCAGTTCTCCAGCTTTCACACCCTCAAGGTTGGCACTCCCATACCTGGACCATCAGGGTCAGCTCTACTGTGTCGCCCAGGGGAGGGGCAGGGGCCCCTCTCCCAAGTGCTGCAGCTGATGAGGGGCAGAAACGGCTCTCGGCCTCTTATGACCTCAAGGTCAATTCTCCCACCCATCACAGGTGGCAGAGGGAGGGAGGGAGGGAGGAGAGCATCTCTCCCCCACTGACACCACCATAGGGAAGATGAGGAATGAAACCAGATCTCCCAGTCTAACATCGCTTGACCAGTTTATCCACTCCTCCACCAACAGGGTCAGCTCTACTGGCTACCCGGGACAGAAGTAAGATCTGTTTTCCCGAGCGCTACAGCTAGTAAGTGGAAGGGTCAGCTCCCTCGTCTGTCACAGGCAGCAAGGGGAGAGGGCTAAGGACATATTTCTCTCTCCTCACCCATGGCATGGCATGACAGATGAGTAGTGGCAGACATCTCTTCCCTACCCACGAAAGATAGGGACAGGGCCAGATCTTTTATGCCACATTCTTTGGGCCAACTCACCTGCACCCCCATAAATAGAATCAGCTCTGCTCTGCTGCCCAGACGAGATGTAGGGCCCACTTTTTTGAGTGTTACAGCAGGTAAAGGGGAGGGTCCGCTCCTCCACCATCCAGAGGCAGTAGGGGTGAAAGGGGAGAGCATCTTTTCCTTGCTCACACCACCACACCTCGGACCAGGGAGATGGTAACAATTGTGTCTCTCTCACTCCCTCAGGGACGGCTCACCCATGCCCCTGTCTAAGGATCAACTCTATTATGCTGCCCAGGTGAGGAGTAAGGCCTGTTCTCCCAAGTGCTGCAGCTGGAGAGGGGATGGGTCAGGTCTCCCACCTGCTGCAGGTGGTGGCAAGGGGTGAGGGGAGGAGGGCATCTTTTCCTCACCCATTCCACCTCAAGACATACAAGAAGGGTGTGACCTGCTTTCCCATCCTTATGCCCTCAGGGAAAACTCATCCATGCTCCCGTGAACAGGGTTGGCTCTACCATGCTGCTCAGGAGAGCTGTAAAATCCTCTCTGCTAATGTTGCCAATAACAGGATGGGATGTGGGACCAGCTCTGTACAGCCTTATCCTCACGGCCTTTGTTAGTATCAGGAGCCATGAAGATCATCAGAGGCCACAGCTGTATCAGAGCCATGAATCCAGATGTGATCCCCAGTAGAAGCCCAGGTCAAGACATTACCATGGTCCTGGGTCACATTCAAGCCATTCATCTCAGCCTGCTCTTCGACTCTTTTGCTTCTTTATATATCCCTGTTCACAGAATATGATCCATTTTGTCATACCACACCATACATTTGCTTACCACATAGTGCCCAGAGCTGCAAGGTGGTGGGCAGGTAAGTGTTTTTTCCTCAGAGCCCAGGGAAGACCACCCCAGACCTGAGCATGCAGTTTTTAAAAAGTATTTACAATAGTAGCTCCTTATTCAAAATGATAAAACTCTATTTAAAACAATTCTTGATTAAAATTGCTGTAATATTGGGAAACAAGAAAACCTGAATCAATGATTGACCAAGATGAGGCCTTTCCAGCTATATTGTTACTATAATGTGATACTGTGGGGGTAATCTATAAATAAATTACCACACTTAGTGTTGTATTTAACATGTTCTCCTCAGATTGTTTCTTTGTACCCTGTATATTCAAGTGGTTTATAAGTTGGGTGGGTGGGTGTGTTGGTGGGGAGGGGGGGGAGTATTTTTCACCAACAACTAAAAAAAAGAGAGAGAAGGCAAGATTACCAAATCACATTAGGGATTGCTATTGAGGAGGACAATAGAATCAAGTTTCTCTACAATCTTGTAAGACAAGCCAGATTACCATAATGAAATTTAATGAAGATAAATGTAAGCAATCCACTAAGCCCCTGAAAAATCAAATGCACTAGTACACAATGATTAAGATATTAACTAATTGCCATTTATGTGTAAAAGGCCTAGACAAAAGCTGACAGCGCACTCAATAAGGAATCGATATTGTGACATTAAAGCAGCGGACTCAATTTCAGACCACAGGACTCAAAGCCTACCATCCAGAAACCAATGAAAGCAGTCCCACTGTGCTTCACCCAGTGGCACATGAAGTATGACTCCGTTTATGTACAAAAAAATTAAGTAGTGCACATTGGAATATTGAGAACCAAGGGCAAAAGACAAATAAAAGGACTAAAGAAGGATACTGTGTCCACTCAAATATTAAGACATTAACATGGAGTCAGTTTAGCCAAGCGCAGAGAGCAGATCTCAGCAATCACAGGAGAACAGAGCACATTTCAATGACTCACTAAAGAGACGGTAAACACCTAGCTATGTATGCATCTGGAAAAAGCCAAATTTCTTTCAGATGATCCATGTAAGTAGACAAAAGCTGTCTTTAGCACCACTTCCTTCTGTGTTCCCCAGCCAGTTTAGGAGCCCAGCTCTGCAGGACACGTTTTTTTGAGAGAAAAAGGGAAACTTGCTCCCTTTAGAGTGGGTGGTACTTTGTAAGATGACCCTCAACTCTAGATGTCGACATGGTTCCATCTACAGTGTTACTTGGGTTCTTCACGACCATCTTGGACTCAGAGGACACCAGATATGAGACTTCCTCAAGAAAATTTCCAATCACCCAGTGTACTGAGTCAAGGAAATAGTCTAGGTTCCTCGTAAGCCAATGAGTGGTTATCAATATTTCTGATACTATTGCAACCTTTTAATACAGTTCCTTATGTTATGGTGACCTCCAACCATAAAATTACCCCATTGTTACATCATACCTGTAAATTTGCTGCTGTTATAAACAGCAGCTTCAAAACCCACCCCTCAGTGCCTCAAATATGACCACATCGGTTAATCCTTTTAAGCCTTTCAAATGGAGCTACTTCCTGATGACTAAGCATTCAAGTACATGAGCCTATGTGTTATGAGGGCATTCTTATTCAAACTACCACAGAATGATAACACAATAAATGTCACCTCTATAATTCCTACCTAAAAATTTTACTTGTATTTTGAAATTAAATGCAATGTTTAGTAGCTAGAGACATGTCTTACCAGTTAAGAGTGTAAACTTCTCTTCCAGAGGACTTGAGTTTATTTCCCACACCTAGAGCAGTTGGCACACAGATGTTTGTAATCCCAGTTTCTGGGGCTCCAATGCCCTCTTCTAGTTTCCACGGGCACTATACTGAAATGCACAGACATATGCATAACATAATTTAAAAATAAAAATGAAATACATTTTATAAAGGTAAGGAATATAGTGTTTATTATTAAACAAGTGGATGTAATCTTTAGCCATCTCTCTGTGAGCCTGAGCAAAGGAAACTAAACCTCCCTTTTCTCCTGTTTAAAACAAAGTCATGGGCTGGCATCTGGGGAACCTGCATGGGATTGACCTAGACCCTCTGAATGTCAGTGTCAGTAATGTGACTTGATCTGTTGGGGGGCACCCTGACAGTGGGACCAGGGCCTATCCTGGGTGCAGGAACTAGCCTTTTGGATCCCATTCCCTATGGTGGGTTGCCTTGCTCAGCCTTAATACAGAGGGGATAGGATTGGTCCTGCCTCAACCGGGTATGACAGACTTTGTTGACTCCCCAAGGGAGGCCTTTCTCCCCTCTGAGGAATGGATGGGAGGGGGATAGGGTGGAGTTGGAGAGAAAGAAAATGGGAGGGAAGGAAGGGGGAACTGAGGTTGTATGTAAAGTGAAAAAAAATAAATTAAAAAAAAAGAAACCAAAGTTGTGGTTCTGAGAAAAGGAAGCAAGTGCACAGTGAGACATTGTCTGCCTATGTGGACTCTGGAGCAGACACAAAGAACTTTTAGCCAGACATGAGAGCACAAGGACTGACATTTCCAGAACAGTGTTTCCCCTGTATGTAATACACTAAATGCTTGCCCCACCGCAGTACACAATAAAGTAAAGAAACGACTTATTTTCCAGTTTTCCAGACACAGAGTCACATCCATTATGAGTGAATATTGACTTGTTATTTTACAAAATGGAGAACAATATTCCATTGCATTTCCATAAGTATTGAGGAAGAAATACAGCATTTATTTCTTCTGTGTTAATAAGAATCCGAAGGTCTACATGCGCCTAGTAATTTTGTTTTGATTTGGTTTGACTTGGAGTTTTATTGGAGGCATATTTTTCAGTTACTGGGGGACATATTTTCAGTTATAGAGGGACATATTTTGAGAAAAAGTGGTGTCCTTAAGGCTGCAATTAAGAGAAGTTTCCAAACTAATGAATAGGTGATCGGGCTGAGTTCCTGAGGTCACAAGATCAGAAGAAGAGAGAAGAGAGAAATCTTGCTTGAGTCGGAGGAGTGCAATGTGATCTCCAAAAATGATTGTAGCAAACAGCTATCAATCAACTTCCAATCCAAGACTCGGTGAATCACTGTTAGCCAAAATAGTGTCCCCCAAGAAGATCTAGGTCACAATTTGATGTGGAATTCCCCTCTGTATGCTGTGAATATGTTTTATTCCCATTGTTAATAAAGAAACTGCTTTGCCCTACCATCAGGGCAGAATAAAAGAAGGTGGGAAATCCAAGCAGAGATAGGGGAGAAAGTAGGCAGAGTCAGAGATGTGCCATGTAGCCGCTGGAGGAGACAAAGGCCAGAAATTTGCCCAGTCAGCCACAGTCACATCGCGATACACAGATTAACAGAAATGGGTTAATTTGATATAAGAACTAGCTAGAAATATGCTTAAGCTATTGGCCTAACAGTATTGTGATTAATATAGTTTCTGTGTGATTATATCAGGTCTGGGTGGCCAGGAAAAAACAAGCAGTCTCTGCCAACACCAATCTCTGGAATGAATTCATATCTTGCTCCCAGACATCCCTTTTTATGTATGATTGCATTGAGGATTTCACAATGGAAGTACTAACCTAGGTAATAAGGAAAGGCCTTAGATATGGACATCTTTAGAAAAGGAAAAAAGAGAAAATGGGAGGAGCAGAGGAAGAGATGTGACTCTAGAAAAAAAATACATGTTGGCAAAATACATGTTGAAGCTTTGTGCTTAAAAATATAAGAAATTTATGCAAGAAAAAATATAGGAAGGGCCATAAACCAAAGAGCAGAGGTTGTTACTAGATGTTATAGAAGGCATGAACACTCTTCTCCCTGAACAGCTTATAGACGAAAGGAATTTACTAGACTTTGAATTCTAGTCCAGTAGGATTAATGTCAGAGTTTGAATTCAATAAGTACAAAAAGATAGTGTGCCTTTAAGAGATAAAATTATTTCTACTGTCTGTCAAGAGCTGAGGAGGGGTATGAGGCTATATTCTCAAAAGATGGAAAAGATGTTCTATAGAGTTAGTCTGTGATAAATAATTGACCACATTTATTTTAGCTAGAACTTAGTATGAATTGTCAATATCAATAGAGAAGCTTAAATTGATTTCTTAAAATCTGAATGCACCTCTCTGTAAGTCCTCCAGGTTTCTAAAACCTGAGATAAATATTGTACTTTCATCTATTTGTAATGAAAGATCCAGAAGATGAATTTGGGGGTTATGGCTTAAGGTTAAAATACAGGTTGCATGTGCAAATACTTAGATCTCAATAATTTACCTTCTCTTTGATGGTCTCCATGTTTTCCAAGTGCCAGCTATTTTAGTCAAGTGTTCAGACAGCGCCATGATCTGAAATAGCCATCTCACTAAGCTTGGCATCCTATAACCTGGTTTCCAAATTGTTTCCATTCCATACGCACAACCTGAATTTCTTGATACCTTTGTCTCAGCAAATATTAAGTAATTTGCTTGGAAAGCTCTTTCTTCCTTCCTTCAAAACTCCAATGATAGACCAGGAAATGTTCTATTACTTTTTGAAGCCCAAATATGAACTATCACAGCAAGTGTCTGAGGTTTCTTTGAACTGCCACATAGGACTTCCCACAAAGTCCCTACCTAGTTGACTCCTAATTCCCTTCTTCGATCAGTGAACAGGTCTCTGTCTTTTAGACATGGGCATTTCTGGTTTTATATAAAATATAAATAAGAAAGGGCAATGCTGCTCCGTCCATCTGGATGTGCTCTGAGTCCCCTTGTTCTCAGACTCTGCTCTGTTTTGCTGGCACATATCCGTGTTTGGTCTCTTTCTTCACAAGGTTCAGCTCAAATACATGCACACATATATGTGTATATATGTATGTGTATATATATATAAAACTTTTGTATTAACTAAAAAGTCATCTATGCAAAGTAATATTAGCATCTGCCCTTCTTGATACAACTTACTCTGGAATCGTCCTTTAATCTTTGGTTTATATCCAGCATCCTATTAGATTCGGTAGGTACTGTTCTAACATGATCAGCTTGATTAAGTAGCTGTCTACCTCAGTGTTTTCTGCATCCTTATACTCCAATCAGCACTCCTCAAAGGTCTCATCGCCTCCCCCGTCAGCTACGTTACTATCTCTTGTTTAACCATAAACATATAGATCATTTAAAGGATTCCAATTAATGCTATTTACCTAGTCTTTGTTTCTGATTCTGAAAATAGCAGCACCTGGCCCAGAGCAGTCCTCACTTCAGGCAGATTGTTTGTTTGTTTGTTGTTTTTCCCGAAAACAAGACAATTCGCATTCACCCTGGTGTACTGTGTTTGTGTGTTTGTAGGTGTGAAATTCATTCACTTCTGAAGAGTTATGGCCAGAGATGCATGTCACATTGTTTCACGTGCTCACTGGCAGCTAAAGCTTCTTCCTGACAAAGACAGACTCATTTAAAGAAAGAAGAGTCTGCCTTTATGCTGTTTCAGACTGCCCAGTTTCCTTCTGCATGACTTCAAAGTGAAAGTTAAGAAGCAGTGTGTCTGATTGGAAGCCTCATGTTTTGACCCGAGCATAGGTCCTGCCCCATGGGCACTGCTACCCAATGAAACTTTCTGTACTGACGAAAAAGTTTACCCAAAATAATATCAGATAAGGAAGCAACTTTTAATTTGTATCTAATTTTAATTTGTCTAAATAACTTCTAGTCATGTATACCTTGTGGTTTTTGCACTGAACAACACGGTTATAGTGACGCACACGGTAAAATTGCAGGGTTGAGAATATATTTTTTCCTTTTCCGTTTCCTTATTGATTCCCAAGCCACATGGCAAACCCAGCAGCACCTGAGTCCAGCACCAACTGACTGAAAACAGAGAGCTCCTCTCTAGTCCCCTCTCCCCAGAGAGAAAGACTATGCTCGCATGCATAACTTAGCAATACAAATATTGCTGCTGTGTGCATTAAATAATGATGAGGATTAAATATTGCATGTGGATATTTAATCCAAACTTCTCCACTAACTTTGGAAAATATAAGCTAGCCTACTATATCTCTCATCATATGTGTTTATACCATATAAGATATCTATATAAATTATATATATATGATGATACACACACACATATATATAAAATCTAGCATTCTCATGGTAGGGTTATATTCATGTATTACCATGCCAGTTGAAGTAGTCAATTGTTTTTCCTGTTTGTCTTGAGACAGGGCCCCACTATGCAATCTTGACTAACCCAGGAACTCTCAATGTAGAATAGGCTAACTCAGAGCTCACAGATATACACCTGCCTCTGCCCTCTAAGTGCTAGGCTTGGAGAATTTTACCATCATGCCTGTCTAAGTTTCATTATCTTATTCCAAAGTTAATTGACTACAATGCAGCGAAGGAGCAAAGCCACATAAATATACATTTTATGTGCAATACTGACACTTTATATAAATTAATCGGCGGGTATCTAACAAGGAATTGATGTTCATAGAAGTCTGATAATAAAGCAAAACTATATATAATTCAAGACTTTTCTTGTTTACTTCCAAGTTTAAGCTTCTCTCAAATCTCCCCCAAGCTCCCTCTACGGGGCAGCAGTCTCTAGCTTTAGCTCTCCCCTCTCTCTCATTCACAGCCACACTTTATTTTCTTGTTTTGCTTCACTGTCCTCAGTTGTTGGGCTTTTTGCAAATTGAAAGTCTGGGGCAACCCTTCACTGAGCAAGTCTGTTGCTGAAATTTTTCCAACAGTGTTTCCTCATTTTATGCTTCTCTATTACATTTGATAATTCTCTGAGTATTTCATAGTTTTCCATTATTACCCTGTTTGTTCTCGACATTGGTGTTGCAGTGTTTCTAGTCACCGTGAAAGACACAATAAGAGGTTTCAAAGTGAAGAGGTTTATGTTTACCATTAACTAGCTCTTACAACTTAAATTGACCCATAATTCTTATCTGTGTTTAGCCACATGGATGTGTACCTTTTCCCAGTGCAGCATTCTTATCTTGCTTCCTCTGCATCTGTGTGGTGTGTGGCTCTCTGTCTATATTTCTCCCAGAATTCCCCTAGTCTGATCACCCCGCCTATACTTCCTGCCTGACTACTGGCCAATCAGCGTTTTATTAAACCAATATGAGTGATAAATGCTAACAGTGTACAAGAGCATTATCCCACAGCATGCACCACATTTTCTTCCATGTGGTTCAGTTCATGGACATCCAGGCTTTTTCCTTAGCTGCAGTAATCATGAATGTGCAAGTTTCTCTTAACAGGAAGTAGATTCATTTGGGTCTAGGCCAAGGAGCTGTGTGGCTGAGTCATAGGGTAATTTTATTTTTAATTTATTCAAGACCCTCCAAACTGATTTCCAAAGTCACGGTACTTGTTCATCATTCCACTAACGGTATAAAAGAGTATCCCGTGTCACCACAACCAGGTTAGCTTCTTTGCTGTACCATTGCTTTGGATCACCTGAGATGCTGGCAAACATCGTGACTCTTCAAATGTGGCAGCAGTCCAGCAAGCATCTGTAACATTTCAGCAGATTGCCTGGAACAAGTGTTCCCTGAAACATTATTTGGGGAACAATGTTCCAAACTGACATTTATTTATTGGGTTGTTCATTTAATCAGCAACACAGCCTGGAAGAAAGTCTAGCGTATGAAATAGCCTGTGTCCCAGAAATGGATATTCCATTTCCGTTCAGACAAGAGTCTCTTTTGCATCACCTCTAAAAGAGGAAAGTGAACTTGAAGGGCAGGTGGACAAACATTTTGATGTCTTCCTGCTTCTTCTTTTATAACTGTTTGTATCAAGCAAGGATATTAATTATTCAGTAAGGTTAGAAGAGAACAGTTAGAGAAAGAATACTAAATAGAAAATGAAGAATCTTATCCCGCTGCTCCTCTCACTAACTATGATTCCGTTCGATTCACTCCACCTTCCTGGGCTATGTGCTATGTGCTCATTTTATGCTGGGGACTACAAACAGAGAAGTTGGTCTTAAATTTCCATTCTAATGACAATCTGCCTAGTTGACATCTCCCTTGCTTGGTACATCTATTATCTGGCAGAGTCTCAGATAGGAATTCATTTCCTCCAGCATGTCAACTACAGACCATGTTAAGATTTACAAGTAACACCTACTATTATATCATACTATGTTTACATTCTACCAATTGCAAACCATCACGACATTTGTTCCTTAGGAAAGCTATCATTTTGAGACAGGGATTTTTTTTTAAACAGATGAGGAAACCATGTTCTAGGAATTTGCCCAAGGTTATACAGCTGCTAAATGACAGAGCCAGGCTTGAGCTCTATGGCCTTTTGAGCTAGAGTCCAATGTATTCAGAAACAGAATGTTTCGTTGCCATCCTGAAACCATAGCAAAAATAAATTTGCTACACTCTCCTTTGCTGCCAGACAATGACTCTAGGGAGATTGGTACTCATTATTTTTCTGCAGGGAAAACACAATGTTAACTCAGACAACATAATAATTTTATGGTTTGAATGAAAAAAAATTCGCTCCTGTCAAAATCAATTTATATCATGAGACTAAATAAAAATTTCATGTACTGAGTGAAGGAAAAATAGAGAGAAAATGTCCTGAGTGGATGAGCTTAAATTATGTCCCATTTAAATGAGTTCATTTCCCAGAGAGAGTCTCATCAGGCTTTTTAATTAAGAGCAAATTGTTCATCTAGACTCAGTAATTTCCCAATGACCCCTTCTTAACGCTTCTTTCTAAGGTGATAGAGAAGACAATAGGGCTTTCAAATTGAAAGCATCAAGCTCTCAGAGACAAAATCCTCTGAGTCTAAGTGAGTCAGGAACAGGAGATGGCTTGAAGAAGTAACTACATGTCTGTTTCATGCCTCCCCTAGAATATAGGGTCTAAGCTGCTTAAGGGGATACTTAACATTGATTAGAAAGCTTTAGTCCTATATGTAAGTACTTATATGCAAATATGCATTTGTCCTTACATAAAATTTTATGAGAATGAAAAAGTTTAGAAGACCGCTTCCAAAGTCAGGTAGAAATTTTATGAAGAAAGGCTAAGACCTAGATTTATCTAGAATGCTAAGGACCTAGATTTATCTGAGGACAAGACGGCCACTAGGAGTGAAGTTCAGGACAGCAATAGGAGCTAAGACTTGGGATTGGGGGGGGAATGTTTTGTTGATAGGACTCTAGGATGAGGTGGGGGAGGAGTAAACAAAAAGCTGAATAAGAAATGATGACTTCTCACACCGACAGAGTGGTAAGGAGTTTTCTGGAAGTAACGAATTCAGAAAAAAAATGGCTACTGCCTTAACAATTACTATTTCCATGACTCCTGCTTTACATCTGTGCTGCAACTGCAACAAAAATATTATTTCCAATAGTATACAACAACCACTACATAATAATCACTTACTAAGTACCAGGGAATGTATGATGAAAACTATACTTTCGTCTTCTTAAGTAATCATGACTGTAATCTATACTCTACTAACCATAGTATAGAATATTCAGTGAAACATGGGAGCATGAACTTGGCACTGAGGAAAGAAAAAAAACTGTAAACCACTATAATTGGCAAGACAAACTCTACCATGATTTACAAACCAAGCCATGATGTACAACATGAATCCCCTAAACTAATATTTTAGCACCAACACATTCAGATTCAAATCTCCTAAGGCAAGACCACATGCCGTGTTGATAGTGAATCTCCGGGCTCATAAATTCTCAAAGTAAGACCCTTAAGTCTTCCAGAAACTCACCTAATTTTTAAAGTCTAACTTTGCCCAGAATATACTCGTATATACATCCTGTAAACTGCATATTGTATCTCTCTCTCTCTCTCTCTCTCTCTCTCTCTCTCTCTCTCTCTCTCTCTCTCTCTGTATATAAGTTTATCTCATGGCATCTCTGAAAAACAGAATCAGTAATTATTTGATAGATGATTCAACCCTCTCCCAAAGTCCCCATGCTCCCAATTTACTCAGGAGATCTTGACTTTTTCTGCTTCCCATGTAGATTAGATCCATGTATGTGTCTCTCTTAGAGTCCTCATTGTGGTCTACGTTCTCTGGGATTATGAATTGTGGGCTGGTTTTCTTTGCTTTATGTTTAAAAACCACTTATGAGTGACTACATGTGATCATTGTCTTTCTGGGTCTGGGTTACTTCACTCAAAATTTTTTCTACCTTCATCTATTTGCCTGCAAAATTGAAGCACCATAATTTTAATATTCTAGCAAATCTTTTGTGATAATTATATTTAAGAATCCTGGCTATCTCTATTGTCCTAAAGAAAATGCAGATCCAGATATTCCCTGGAGCACTGAATAATACAGTTGACAATGTCTCAATTGAACAGTCTCAGAAAGGGAATAAGTGTTAAAGAACCTGTGTGCCACTGCATTCCGTGGTTATCCTTTGTCCAGAGATACTACAGAGCTTAATTCTTTATTGAGCTACTTTCAAAACCATAAGTTGAAAGAGAAGAAATTTTGTCTTGGTCCATTGGAGAAAATGAGACTACACCCTGAATTAGATCCCTTACTTTGCATAAATCCTATTTTGTAAAAGTGAATTAATTATCCATAAAAAGAAATGAGCAGCTTCAGTTTCTATTTTAAAGCTTGATATACCCTCACCAGCCTGGAAATTGAAAAGATCAATCTTGCAATGAATCATAAGTTGTCTTTAAGCCGTGAAAGATCTTTTTAGAATGAGTTTCCCAAAGAAGCAATAGAAGAAAGCAAGATGGGGGAAAAGTGTGAATAGAATGTGGAAGCAAAGTTGCATTTGCTGAACACATTCTTGAGTTTCATTCTTGGGGAAAAATAGAACTCAGTAGTTTTCAACTCATCTCTAGATTCTAAAGGCATGGACATTTTCATCGTCCATTTTACACACCACCCTACTGTTCTAGTTTCCTTTATATTGCTGAGATTATACACTCTAACAATAGGGAAAAAAGCTTAAAGGAAATGGTTCATTGCATTTTAAAGACTAACAAATGCCACTGACAAAATCCAGGGAAGGAATGCAAGACAGACCAAACCACAATCCCAGAGAACAAGAACAACAGTGAGGACCCTAAGAGAGACTTACATAGATCTATTCTACATGGGAAGTAGAAAAAGACAAGATCTCCTGAGTAAAGTGGGAACATGGGGATCTTGGCAGAGGGTTGAAGGAGAGGGGAGAGGCAGGGAAGGGAGCAGAGAAAAATGTAGAGCTCAATAAACAATGTTGTTTTCTGACTTTCTTGAAGGGCCATGGATCTACATAGAAAGGAGGGAAAGACAAGATCTCCCGAGATGAGTACATAAATGTTATGTTTGTCTCTCCCTACATTCTTATCTCCTCTGAATACAATTGCTTGTCTTTATACCACATGATGATTGATATAGAAAATGGCATGTAAAAAATTTTTAGAACATGTGTTTGTTGAATTGAATTGTGTCACCATTATTGATTACATATCATGAATCAGAAAATTCTCAAGAGGCAGAGAGGCTTTGTACCCATTGCCTCTTGAGTTCTCAGAACACCCTAAGGAAATGGTTCCGACGCGAGCATTTTTAAATTGAGATGGCTCAACAACACACGACGCTTCCTCATTCCGTCATTTCTGGAGGAGCTGAGCGTCTCACCTGTGCTCATCAATGAAACAACTGAGTTACAGAAATGTAATTGCTACATATTACTTCTGATTAACGCTGTGGTCTGAAAATAACCCATTGTCTCTAACAGAACTGTTCCCAGAACTGCGAGCTTGCCTATGCCGGTTGATTAGCTAGAAATAAGAACCATCAATTATCGGCTTGTGTGGCACAGAAAAGTCTGATCACCCCAGACTTCAGTCTGACACTGAAATCCCTGAGACACTGGAGAAAAGAAATGTCGGTATAGAAGTCTACCTGAGAACTGCAAACGCTTGCCATGTCCTTTGTTTGTGGAAGAGGAGCAGTCATTAATAATTTTAAGCTAGGCAGTAGAGAACCGAGACTTACTAATAAAACAATGGCACCCATAGTAGCAAAGCCACCAAAGAGGCACAGGATAGTGAAAAATAAGGAAGGCATATTCCGATAACAGGGCTGTAATTGTAAGTGTCTTTTGGCATCAGTAAAATTAATTAGGAATCTCTTGATAGATCGCTCTGACTGGGCCCTGAATGGCACTGACTGTGAATTATAGCTTTCTGCTACAAACTCTGAGAAAATTTCCCTGAAGTCAGTCAAAGGAAGATCTCTTCCAGGGACAGAGCATAAGATAGATAGGAAATGTGTCAAGTGATTGATCAGATACTTGACCACAGGGTTGCCTACTATAATTTTTAGAAATTGAAAAGCAGGTATTTTTTTCTGAGAAATTGGACTTTAAACATTATCATCAAGGGAGAAAGAAGGAAGGTCACATAGAATAGATGGCCTCAGTGGGAGACCATAGATCATTCTCTGAATTAATTTTTAAATTCCTCTGTGATGGTGTATTATTATACCTCTGATCATTCAATCTAACCCTCATAGTATCATTACATTTTCAAACACAGAATGCTCAAAACATTTCAGTGCTCCCAAGCCCCCCACAGGATGAAGCCTTACATGTTTCTTACGGCAAGCATTTTTCTTCCAATGTGATCAGATTTACATCTAAAGAATTACTCCCTTCATTCTTGAATTATCTCCTCTTTGAAGTGTTGCTTTCATCTGTGAGATTTTGTGACACCGAATGACTAATCATTTTAGACTCCATTGAAAGAGCTATTCCTGAAACAGTAGGTGTCAGGATGGAAATAAATGTCAGGACAGAAGCTCTACCTGAAAGTCTAAAAGCTTGTCATGTCCTTTGTCTATTGAAAAGGAACAGTAGTTAATCACTGAGCCAGAAGATGCAAGTGCTCTTATTTCATCCTGTATTATGGTGACTCTCTGTGCAGGCACTTCTCCTAGAAGCACAATGACACCACTCAAACCTTTACTTGTACATCATCATTCTTATAATATTCTTTCTCCACATGAGGCTCTTCCATTCACCCACATATTCATAAGGATCTAGAGAGCTGGAAACATGACTTTTTGATATGTCTACACAGTGATCTTGAGAAGGTCTATTACTCATTTTGCTACCTCATTTGTAAACTGGGTCTGTTATGAGATTCCCCTCTGTAAGCTGTAAGCATACTTTATTACCACTGGTTAATAAAAAAGCTGCTTTTGGCCTATGACAGTACAGAATAGGGAAAGGCAGGAATTCCAAGGAGCGAAAGAGGAGAAAAGAAGGCTGAGTCAGAGAGATGCCATGTAGCTGCTGGGGGACACAGATGCTGGAGAACCTTACCTTTAAACCACAAGCCTCGTGGTAAAATATGAAAGAATAGAAATAGGTTAATTCAAGATGAAAGAGCTAGCTAGGAATATATTCAAGCTATTAGCCAAACAATATTGTTTCTGTGTGATTGTTTCTGGTCTGGGCGGCTAGGAAAAGAGTGAGAAGCCTCTGCCAACATGGGCCTTATGTACTTCACAGGGAAACCATGAGGTTCAATTATTGATTAAAGAACTTTGAGACAGCCTAGATGAAGTGACTCTAAGTATTGACATATGAAAGATTCCAAAGTATACAGTATAGATGAGTAATGGGGCCCTTGGGAAGACAGATAAGAAATGTCAGACACGAAAAAAAGAATCATATACTATAGATTACATTCCTCTTTGCACATAGACACTATTTGTCAAGCAGCTGAAGTCAAAAGAGAAGCAATAACTTGCCAAGAGAGAATACAAAACACCTAGAGAATGTGAACTTACAAAGAGGAGAGCAACTACCTGAAAAACCTACAGATGTTTGAAGAAATCTTAGCAATGTAATCAAAATGATTTAAAATAATTAGGATGATAAATTTATTTTTAATTGTTTTTATTGAGATATATTTTTCTCCACTCCTCTCCCTTCTCCCCTCCTCTTTTACCCTCAATCATGATCCCCATACTCCAAATTTACTCAGAAGATCTTGTCTTTTTTTACTTCACATATAGATTAGACCCATGTATGTCTCAATTAGATGCCTCTTTGTTGTCTGGGTTCTCTGGGGTTGTGGACTGTAGGGAGATTTTTCTTTGCTTTATGTCTAAAAGCCACTTACAAGTGAGTAAATATGATATTTGTCTTTCTGGGTCTGGGTTACCTCACTCAATATGATGTTTTCTAGATCCATTCATTTGCCTGCAAATTTCAAGATGTCATTATTTTTTACCTCTGTGTAGTACTCCATTGTGTAAATGGACCACATCTTTATCCATTCATCAGTTGAGGGTCATTTGGGTTGTTTCCAGGCTTCGGTTATGAACAAATAATGCTATTATGAACATACTTGAGCACGTGTTCTTATGGTATTATTGAGTATCCTTTGGATATATACCCAAAAGTGGTATTACTGGGTCTTGAGGTAGGTTGTTTCTAATTATCTGAGAAATCCCCATACTGATATCCAAAGTGACTGTACCAATTTGCACTCCCATCAGCAATACAAAAGTGTTCCCTTTACCCCACATCCTCTCCAGCATAAATTGTGATCAGTGTTTTTGATCTTGGCCATTCTTACATGTATAAGATGGAATATCAGAGTTGTTTTGATGTGCATTTTCTGATGGCTAAGAATGTTGAACATTTTTTCAATGTGTTTCAGCCATTTTAAATTCATCTGTTGAGAGTTCTCTGTTTAGTCTGTACCCCATTTTTATTGGATTATTTGTTCCTTTGATGTCAAGTTTCTTGAGTTCTTTATATATTTTGGAGATCAGCCCTCTGTTCAAAGTGGGGTTGGTGAAGATCTTTGTCCATTCTGTAGGCTGCTGTTTTGTCTTGTTGACAATGTTCTTTGCTTTAGAGAAGCTTTTCAATTTCAAGAGGTCCCATTTATTAATTGTTTCTCTCAGTACCTGTGATACTGGGGTCAACTCCACTATTTTCTTGAGATGTAATAGTTTACATAAGTGACTCCAAAAATTCTACCAATGAACTTCTACAACTCATAAACACCTTCAGTAATGTAGCAGGTTACAATATTTACTAGAAAAATATCAGTAGACCTCCTTTACACAGATTATAAATGGGAAATCATAAAAACATCAGCCTTCACAATAGCCATAAATCGCATAAAAATATCTTGCAGTAATTCTAACCAAACAAGTGGAAGACCTGAATCACAAGAACTTTAAATCTTTGAAGAAAGAAATTGAAGAAGACACCAGAAAATGGAAAGATCTCCTATGCTCTTGGGTAGGTAGAATTCACATAGTAAAAATGGCACTATTATCATTACAGATTCAATGCAATGCCCACCAAATTCCCAGAAAAATTTTTCACAGTCATAGAAAGAACAGTATTCAACTTCATATGGAAGTGCAAAAAATCAAAGATAGACAAAAAAAATCCTGTACAGTAAAGAAACTTCTGAAGGTATCACAATCCCTGACTTCAAACTCTGCTACAGAGCTACAGTACTAACAACAGCCTGGTATTGGCATAAAAATAGACAGGAGGACAATAGAACCAAATCGAAGACCCAGGTATTAATCCACACACATAAGAACACCTGATAATTGACAAAGAAGTAAAAAAATATAAAATGTAAAAAAAGAAAGTATATTCAACAAATGGTGCTGGCATAACTGGATACCAACATGCATAAGCATGAAAATAAATCCATATCTATCATCATGCAGAAAATTCAAGTTCAAATGGATCAAAGACCTCAACATAAACCAACCACACTGAACCTCATAGAAGAGAAAGTGGGAAGTACACTTCAACACATTGGCACAGGAGACCACTTCCAGAATGATCAAATTCAAATAGAGGAGGATTCTAGGGAGGAAAAACAAGAGCAAAGAGCATCATAAAAAGTGTAATCATTAAAATAAAGAATTCAATAGAATGGATGACTAGCAGGATGGATCACACAGCAAATAAGTTAGTTAACTTCAGAACAAATATAAGGAGATCCCCAAAAGACTTCAGGGGCAACAAGATTTTTCTGTTCATAACATCATTATCAATGCCTCAAGAAAATGGAAAAGTCAAAATAAAAGTTATTTTTAATAGTTTCATGAGATTATTAAAGTTGTAATTTAAAGGCCTCGCATACTACTTTATAAAACAACTTAAATTTAGCATTAATAAAAGAAATACAGATAGGCTGAACTCATATTATAGCCTCATGCCAGGCATGAGTACATGTCTGTAATTCCATGTTGAAATAGGAGCAGCAGGGCTGCGTCCCCGGCACCCGGCCGCCCGCATGGCTAGAAATACCCAGAAATAATTACACGGAAACTGTATTCTTTCAAACACTGCCTGGCCTGGCTAGGTCCAGTTTCTTATTGGCTAGCTCTTACATATTGTTCTAACCCATTTCTAATATTCTGTGTAGCCCATGAGCTGGCTTACCAGAGAGGATCTTAACCTGCATCTGTCTGGAGTGGGAGCATCATGGCGACTCCTCCTCTAACCTTCTTTCTCCCAGAATTCTCTTCTGTATACTCCGCCTACCTAATTTTCTATCCAATAAAATGGGCCAAGGCAGTTTCTTTATTAGTAAGAAATCATTCCCACATCATTTCCCCTTTTTCCGTTTAAACAAAAAAGAAAGGCTTTAACTTTAGCATAGTAAAATTACATATAACAAAACAGTTATCAAGTAAGAATTACAGTTACAATATTTATATCTATTTTATCTCTTACCATAACTAAGGAAAACTATAACTATTCATTCTTCAACTCCATCAAAGACTCCAGAAGGATATAATATTACCTAAGTAAACAAGAAATAAGAAAACTCTAGAAATGACAGAGACATCTCGCTGCCTGGACAGTCACCCAAAGTTCTTTGGTACCGTTGGGGCATCCATCTTCGGCCTACAGGCCCATGGTATCCAGATACATTTCCATGAAGCAGGAAATTTCAAAGACAGTTCAGTCATTTTCTGCTGTGTCCTGCAGAATGTCTCGCAGACTCTTTCATGAATCAGGAACCCCGAAAGACCATCTCACCTTTAGGCAAGTTCAGCAGTCCTCTCTCTGAGGGTTCTCTGTGTCCAGTTTATGCAACAGTCCAGGCAAGAGCAGTTTCTTGCCCAAATGACTATCCAACTCCATAAGGATCCTCTTCGATGCCCATCTTCCTCTTGAAGTAGCTGGTGCTGCCAGGAGCAGACGTGTCTCCTTGTCATGAAAAGTCCTAAGTTATTAAAATATTTTAAATGCCATATTCTGCAGTCTTTGAAAGATATGAAGAATGCCTATCTAACTGAAATATATCTCTATATATCTAGAAAATCTAATTAACATGACTACAAGCTTAACTATTAGCGATGATTATCCATTAACAACCTATATTTCCTAATTATACATTACATTTTTAAATGAACTACACAATCACAATACCTTAATCAAGATCAAAAATACATATACATATAACAAAATTGACCTTAAAATCCATACCAATGCAAATTATTCATATCTATATCATATCCCCCTTTAAATGTAAAAGAACATTTATAAACAATATTTGGGAACATGGGCGTAGTTTTTTCTCTCCAAACTGCTTCCTGCTGAATAGGGGCGTCGTTAATTAGGTCGTTCATGATATAACCTGTGTGCTAGTTTCATCTCAGTTGGCAATTGAGCGAAGCAATTTTTTGAGGGTGTTCACAGCAACCTTTCAGGAGGGCGTGGTCTATCATACCAAATCGGAATAGATGCAATCCACAGGGTCTCATCCTCTGCAAAAACAAAAGAAGACCCTCTCCAAAGCATCATATCCTTAGACCCAAATTCTGAAATCATAATACCCTCATGAAATCCATTTTGGTTTAGCTTGGCAGCCCATATAATGAAATGTCTCTCTGTACTTAGCTCCTTCACAGTCAAAAATTTTAAAGAAAACACAATGTACATAATCCAGACTCTCTGTGAATTTTCCATTTTTACGTGGCTTATTTTTCTTTATTTCTCTTAATCTATAACTATCTGTACTTCTGTACTCTGTCTCTTTAAAGACTTTACCCTTTTTCTTTTTAAGACATTAACTTTATTCTTTATATTCTTTTTCTTCTCTTTCCCAAGCCTACGTACATTTATCCAACAGTGTCTGAATCTGTTTTATTGTGAATCTGTAACTTTTTTACTATCCAGGAGCACTTTGTTTTGCGCCTTTAAATCACTAAGCGCTTAAGAATCTAAGCTGTGACATTCCTAGGTCAAAAACAGGTACTGTATGCTGGCCCCGCCCAGTCCAACATGGCGGAGCCGCTCGTGCCTCTGATCCTTGCACATTGCACCATTAGCATGGCGGAGCTGCTTGTGCCTCTGAGCTGCGGCACACAATGTCCCCCTTTTAGGCACACAGCAGTCTAGTTGCCATCAAACAAATCGTAGCACTTTAATCCAAATGCTCCATTCATAAGCTCTGTCTCCCGCCGGAGCCAGACAGAGATCACAATGGCGGCACAGCCCAGAAAGCCGGCATTTTAAAACAGCCAGTTTTTTCCTGCTGCCGAGTCAGGACAATTTCTTTGCGGCACGCAACCCAGAAACAGCAAAAAGCTGTCTTAAATTCTCTCTCTCTCCTTTTTAAGCCCTCTCAGGTTTTTAAGTGGATTTAGCCCATCACGTCTGGGCGCCATCTGTTGAAATAGGAGCAGCAGGGCTGCGTCCCCGGCACCCGGCCGCCCGCATGGCTAGAAATACCCAGAAATAATTACACGGAAACTGTATTCTTTCAAACACTGCCTGGCCTGGCTAGGTCCAGTTTCTTATTGGCTAGCTCTTACATATTGTTCTAACCCATTTCTAATATTCTGTGTAGCCCACGAGCTGGCTTACCAGGGAGGATCTTAACCTGCGTCTGTCTGGAGCGGGAGAACCATGGCGACTCTTCTTCTAACCTTCTTTCTCCCAGAATTCTCTTCTGTATACTCCGCCTACCTAATTTTCTATCCAATAAAATGGGCCAAGGCAGTTTCTTTATTAATAAGAAACTATTCCCACATCAATTCCACACTCAGGAGGATAAGAAAAATTCAATTCCCTTCTGGACTACATAGTAGGTTGCAAGGCAGCCTGGGAAATTGAGACTCTGTCTGAAAATAAAATCTATGAAATAAAAACTTAAAAGGGACTACGGATATATCTCAGTGGTAAAGTGCTGGCCCAATATGCCCAGGGCTCTGGGTTAAGCTTCCTTCAGAGCCAATGAAAGTAAAACATAGCAGTGTAGACATTAAAATTTTCCAGTGGTAAAGAAATTATTTCAACACGCTATAATTTGTGAAATTGTGAGCCATCTGAAAACAAAAGAAAGATACAAATTCTACTCCATAGAGAACACAGAATTAAACTGGTTTCTAGTGAGTCTCATGCTCAAAGACACTAACCACAAATAGAGAAGATCATGTTCAGAGAACTGAAGACCATGAAGTATGTCTAAAAGTTATCAGGCTTAGTAGTATAGAAGGATGTGTGTATAGCTTAGGAAGAAGAGATGTATGGCTTTGGCCCAGTCCAAAGGGACAGATGGATTCGGGTTGTAAGGCTCTTGTACACCCTGTTGGAATGCCACTAAAACCTATGTGGGACACAGGGATCAGATTACCCTCAGCGGTTTGCAAAGGCCACATGCAGGATCTCCAAGCTGCACCAACTTGCCAAGCTATCAAAATTTCAGAGCTGTAGTAGAATAAGGCTCTTACCTAAATGTGGGTTCTTATAACGAGTGTCTGTGTCGCTCTGCCTTGGGGTAGCATCTGTTGGAACGAAAGGCATTCAATTCAGAAGACACTTTGATCGTCGGATGATTTATGTCACCCACCACATGTCAGAGTGTCAGCCACACACCTGTCATCAGGATGGTGTTGTATAAAGAGATTTTAATTGCTTCTGGAGTATAGATAAAATGAGCACATTTTCGCAGAGACAAATGATGGGATCAGTGCTAATTTGCAGGCTCTGGTATGAAGGACAAAGTAAATCCCCAAAGGGCTGAGATACAACTTATTTTACTGATAGGAAGTGTGGGCAAGAGTGTTTTAATAACAAATGGCAATTCTCACCCTGTGACAAGAGCTTCAATTCAGAAAAATGCCAGGCTGATGCATTCTGTTTTCTGTCCTGTGTCTAATCAGCTGTGGAAGGTATTGATGGAAGAAACAGCCTGTGAGGAAAGGACTTGTGAATGTCAAATGTTAAAAGATGTGTTTGCATTTAGGCAATCTCTTTAATTTTGCTATGTAGAATGGCCCAATGTAATGTTCCCATACCTGCGTTTCGCTTGTCTGCCTCTGATATTTCCCTCACCTCCCCTGCCTCCTATCTCTGCTCCACTGTGAGCCCTTCCCTTCCTCTCCTTTGTTTGTGTCTTTCATCTCTTCCTGTAGCACCATTATGGTTATTCAATGCTTTGCTCAGAAACTCAACCAGAGCAAACACAGCCTGCAAAAGGCAGTTCCTACTCTTCGTAAGTTCAAGGAACTTCATGATACCCATTCATTCAGTCAGTGGATACGTAGTAAAGAGCTGCTACATGCCAGGGGCTAGGGTGGACTTAGTTTAATCAACTCTGACAAATGCACTGGCTGGCATGGAACTTGTAGACTCAAGAGACCATGGCCAGACATACAACCCTAAACAAATAAATGAAGTTACCCACAGTTCTTTAAATAAAATAGCATACTGCTTTAAATTTTTGTGGTTTTATTAATATAGTCAATAAACAAAATTCTATTATATGTGTCTTTGATTTTCATGTGTGTAATCCATCGAGTTCCTTGGACTCATGACTCCTCAAACTTTTCTGAAAAGTTCTCATACTCCTCTGACTCTTTGACCCTCTTCCTCACCATCACTCATGTAAATTCCCACCCAAAACAGCACCCACTGCCAACTTCTTAGTCGGAGTGCCACCAAGAACCTACTCATCCTGATCTCACCTTTAGTGCTGCAAACCTACAGCTCTCTGACATCACCAGCACTGCTAGAAGACATTGGTTTCTTTCCGTCCTCACTCCCTTGCCTGTACTGGAATTCTTATATCAATTTAAGGATACATTATTATGTTTTATATCACAGTTAATACCACTATAACCCTACACATATATTTTTATTATATTTCCAAAACTGAGACCATAAGCCAGCTACAAATCAATTAATATTGTCGAATACTCACAATAAGACAATTATCTGAATTGTTTTAATGTGAACTGATTTAATCTTCACAGAAACTGTATGGCATAAATTAATTATTTTCTCTTTTAACAAATGAGAAAACTACTGTTTTGCAAGTTTCAATTAATTTGGCCACTAGCATAGATATGGTAAACATTCTCAGAAAATTATTAAATGCATAAATTTATTAAATGTATAATGAATGTAATTATTAAATTTATTTATTTATTTTTAATAATTTGTTTATTTTTATTTTGTGTGCACTGGTGGTTTGTCTGCATATATGTCTTTGTGAAGATGTCAGATCCCCTGGAACTGGAGTTACAGACAGTTGTGAGCTGCAATGTGGATGCCAGTGCTCTTAACATCTGAGTCATCTCTCCAGCCCTTTATTACATTTATTAATAAATTTAAAATTATAAATAACCCACAAGAACTTAAACAGCCTTTCAAATTTCACACAGGTCAGATAAGGTAGGAACACGGAATCAAAATTCAAATGTCTAAATCCTAACTCCAGATTCCATTCATTTGGTCACTCTATTATTCTCAAATATATTCAGTCCTCAAACATAGTTGTAAAATGAATGAGTGAGGGAGTGAAAGGGTCCCTGCTTTATAAATCAAACATTTGCATTGTCATTGAAGCTATTTCATTATGTCAAATCCTAGCTTGATATTTTCTCTAAGAAGACATCCTGATGAATCTTTCCCTTGTCCCAAAACTCGCTGTTGCCTCATCTAAAATGCTTCATTCAGGTATTGAAGCCAATTTTATATAGTAGGCATTATGTTTGCTTCAGTTATATTGATAGAAATAATGAAAACAACAAGCATTCTTTTGTTCCTCTACTACAGTGCCATGCATAGTCCTCATCCACATAATATATATAATGTATTTATAAATAATATGTAATGTTTATATGTATATCACCTAAATAATATTATCCATCTATTTATTTTACATCGTGGTTTAATACTTAAGATAGTTTAACAATTCAAAGTTTTGACATTACTTCATTCTGATTTTTCCATTCATACTAATATATGCACAAAATTACCAGCAAGAGCTGGAAAGGTAGTTCAGTGGTTAAAATCACCGACTGCTCTTCCAGAGAAAACAGGTTCAAGTTCACAGCAACTATATAGTGGCTCACAAACATCTCTAACTCCAGTCCAAAGAAATACTACACACTCTTCTGGTCTGTGCAGACATCGGATGTCACTGAGGTATATGTACTCATGCGCATGCAAAACATCTGTGCACATAAAAATGGGTATTACCTTAATTATCACTCAATAGGCACATCTAAAATTAGATTACTGCTCACAAAGTGAAGACTTCCTTCCTGAGATCCTAGAATATTCTTTTCTGTCCCCCTGTATTCTTCCCCTGCCCTGAATTATTTCATTCTATCTCTGCCTAGCCTCCTGTTCCCAGAAGACTTTTCCACCCCTTTCTGTCACTTGTCTTTTCCCTGTAAATAAGTGCAAGCTCTGCAAATGGTTCAAGCTTTATCCTTGGGGCCATTTAAGCTACTCAGATAGGTAGTTCTGTCCTTTCTCCATTTTTTTCAACAAAAATGTCATGTCTGAACACTTTTCTCAAATATTTTACTATTTGAGTATGGTCCTCCAGCTGGAGCTGATGAGGCTCCATCCTGGTATAAGCTGTGGAAATTTGCCTAGAGAGGTCAGTTGAGATGAGTTTGTAGAATACCTTGAATTTCAGGGGCTTAACGGCATCTTGGAGACATTAACATATTAAGCCAAAAAGTAACATATCAGAGATTAAAGACAATCTCAGTCATCTAAATATGGATCGATAAAGAGAAACCCCTAGCAGCAGATGAAGAGGGACATAGTTAAAAATCTAGGCATAGGGCTCCTGATAGTCTCAGTATGCTTAGCACTAGCTATGAAGGGCTTGGTACACATCAGGCCTCTTCAATGTGTTGCCATGTTTCAATTTTTAAGTAAGTCCAAGAAATACGTGTAGCTGCCCCCATTTCAAGATGAAGAAAATACACCCATAAAAAGCTAAGAAGTATACCCAGAAAACTGTTTTCTTGTTGCCAAGATCAATGTTCTTTCTGCCCATGGTATCTTCACCCTGAGTTTGCTCCACAGTCTATAGGATGCAAAGCCCTTTATTCTGTGCATATGATGCCCACTGACTATAGCAATTCCTAATAAAACAACGAAGGGCAGTCAAGATATTTCACCAACTAGCCTAAGGTCACAAAACCAGTAAAACACAGTCCAGGAAACCAACCTCCTTTCCCGCAATGGATTAGTTACCAGCTGTTCCTAACTAATGAAATGCAAACGGGGAATATAGCCTAGCAATATAGTGCATGCCTAATACGCCCAGAACTGTGGGTTCAGTTCCCAGAATGGCAAAAGTAAAGAGAAAACTACCTGTCCTGAAGGAAGTGTTAGAAGCTTAGTGTTAGAAATTTATACCAAAAAAAATACTTTTAGTAGTTACAGAAGCTATCCCCCTGTAAGGAAAACTATGACTGCACATTGTGTGGGAATTCTTACCAACTTCTTTTTAGTACTAAGAGAACTGAGGTGCTGCTTAAGAACTTAAAAGCATCCATTGCCCAAAGAGCAGTGCACCTGGGATTGAATAGATCTTTTCATGGGTTGCAAACTCACAATATATTTAAAGTACCATTTTACTAGCTTAAAAGATAGCAGCTTATGAAGAAAGCTATAGATATTTGCATAAAACATGAAATATATGCTAAATACAGCTTTAGTGCATAGGATGCATTATACTAAAAGGATTTTTTAACCTAATACTCAAAATCAGTATTTATTCTATTAGTTTCAAAAGTTTATTCAACCTTCCTTGAGCTGCCTATTGTCCTAGACAATGGGCTACAGAGATATGTAAGTATGATTACATTTCTAAGGATTTATGGTCCAGGAAAATTGAGGAATTAATAAGAAAATATAATAAATTTTGGTTTTCACCTGCCTCTATTGTCATGTTCAAAAGGGTATACAGTGTGTGGAATGTACAATTTTATGCAAAGATAACAAATACGCTTCAGGGAATAAATAACATTGAAGCTAAATCCTGGAAAGTGAAGGGATGTTACAAGATATGCAGGGATAACTGGAAGTTCTGCATGGATTATAATGACTGTTTTCACATCTTATCTCCTGGAAACTTCAGTGTCTCTCGAATTCTAGGGAACAAAGAAAAGCAGATCTAGCAAGACTAGATACAATAGGCATGTCAAAAACAAGAGCAATGTCTGTAAAGATGGGCATGTGAGTGTGCTATGAAAAAGATATAGCACTTGAGGAAAGCAAGTAAGAGAAGTCTTCTTTTGGTGACTTGAGGATGTTAATAACCCAGGCGGAGAAAGAAGAATAGGGAAAAGTGTTTCAAGTTTCCTCCATGATGATGGGCTAGGAAATCTATGTGACACCCACGTAGAAAAGGAAAGGAAATAGGCATCCAGATAAATGAGACAGGTTCACAGAAAGAAAGGCTCGGAGCACACACACACACAGTAAGAATATTTGGATGCCTAATTGAATCACATGAGTGGGTGACTTTCCTCAGAGTCAGTAGAGAGAAAGGGGAAAAAGAATAGAGGACGGAATGTTAATCGCAACAATTTGAGAATGAGAGAAGAACTCAGAAGGTGAACAGAAACTATGGGAGAAACAGAAAAGGTCAGGCAAACCCAGAAAGGAAATAAAAAGACGTAAAACAGAATGGCTGCAGTTTAAAGCTTCAACAGCGGAAGACACATCTGAAGTAACAACAACAGAAGTAGAGACATGAATCAGCCATCCTAAAGGAGCAATTGTGGGCCAGGAGGTCAGGAAGACAGAGGAGAAGATGGATTGTCCACTTGGGCATGAGAGTTATCTAAGATAACAAGAGGAAGAGAAGTGAAAATAAAAGTCAGGAGGAAAATGTCTTGATAAATACAGGACGTTGGTCACAACCGCAAGAGATACTGACATAACGAATGTCATGTGTCTCATACATGCGGGTTTTTTATAGAGATGGGAAGTAAGATAGATGGTAAGTGGCGATGGAAAAAGAGAATATTGTTGGCAAACTCCCCAGGGCCTTCAGACACAAAACATAACAGAGCAAATAGCCTCTGCTTAGTGAATAGGCTGTCCATGCAGAAGAGCCAGCAATGAGTCAGAGTTCGAGAATAAAGGTACCAATGGAAAGAATCGGGCAATAGAGTCAGGGACTAAGCAAGACACAGAATGAACACCTTCGTTGCAAGCTGAAGATGGAGGCCCTAATCGTGTACTCTGAAGTCTGTGGTGATGAGATTAAAGTCATTTTAGAAATGGTTGGTGTCAAATTTCAGAGTGAAGATGATTATCCAAGGCCTGATCAGACTGAATCTGAAGCTTATGTTTATTGATTTCTGGGGCGTATAAAGTATTTTAGGTACTCTTCAAGGTACCCTATGTAGACTTTCTCTATAACCCACTGCTGAGGAATCCACAAAATAGGGGGAAAGAAATCATCAAAGAAGCAAATACCTGGTACATACATAGTAAAAATATGCAGCCTATTTAGATTGATTGATAAATATAATCAGGAGGTAAATCCTCTTCTTTTTCTTGTTCTTCCTAAGCACTGGAAAATACACTCCAGTGCAGCTTCTAAAATTATTTCTCTTTAAAGACAGTCGCGTGACTCCTACAATAAGGCAGAAAGCAGAGAGGACAGAGCCACAAGAGACAAAGTCATGACTGTAGAACACAGTAGCACATCAGAAGACACTCGGCATCCAGAATATGAAGTTATCCTGAATGGCAGCAGAAATTAGGTCATACGAGAAAACAATGACCACATGCAAAAGTCCTCCATGACCCCAAGTTCAAGGGTATCTATTCCTTGAGAGCAGAGCAATAGCACTGATTTGGGGTTTCTTTCATGGGGATGGAGAGAGAATCTGCTATGGTGCATTCAGAAGCTTGCTCCTCATATTGATTAGTGTGAATTATAAAATGTTCTGCTAACTTTTGGGGGGATTATGTGCAATGTTGTGTATATTTCTCAGCACAATGCTAGACACATGAACCTCACAGAAATCCACTGTCTTGTATAATTTTGTGGAGGTCAAATAAACATTTCTCTATCAGATGTCTTTTAACCAACTTCAATGAATCTTTACAGCTACATGTATTAATTCCATAACTTTTGTTCTCTCTGTCTAATAATCACATTATTCACTTCAAAAATTAGCATATAAATGCTAGTATATAAAACACAACTCACATATATACAGTAAACTATGTGTGCATATTATGAGAAAGGATTAATTTTCTGTCTATTACCCTAAGCTCATTTTGCTTCTTGCTTTAAATTTGCTTTGTTCATCAGATTTTAAACAAAGTTACTCATTTGTCACTACCACCTAGAAAGTAAAGGTTTTGCAAAAACACTTCTTTCTTTTAAGATGCTGTCCATGAAAATAGGGATACAAGAACAGACTGTGAGTATATATTCATATAGGAGAGCCAAAAGCTATCTCCAATATAAGAGAGAAGTCAAGAATCAGATATTTCAGTGTTAAAAAATAGTCACAGAATCCCTTTGTCTTTAAGAACACAAATAGAGCACTTGGGAGGCAGAGGCAGGCGGATCTCTGTGAGTTCAAGACCAGCCTGGTCTACAAGAGCTAGTTCCAGAACAGGCTCCAAAACCACAAAGAAACCCTGTCTCAAAAAAACAAAAAAAAACAAAAAAAAAAAAACAAAACAAACAAACAAAAAAAAAAGAACACAAATAGAACTGCCAATACTAATAAATGATGACATAATGGAGAAGACAAGAGATTATGAATAAGACAGTAGATCTGAGTCAGAGTGAGGTGACCATATCTGCATATCAATGGCAAGGAAGAGGAAAATCACTTTATATCTAAAGGTAAGTCAGATAAGGAAGGAACACATCCCTAGTGGAAGCAAGGGAAAGAGATGGCCGAGGTCTTCCTTAAAGAAGAGCATGTCATCATAAACACTGATCAGAATTGCTGACACAGGATGGTCCTAGAAAGCCAACAGGTTTTAGTGCTACATAATTATCTGCATATTCTCACAATGTACACTTTTATTAACCAAGCTGTGGCCATCAATCATCCATGGCAGAAAATGTCATTGCTCAGAAGGAAGGTGAGATGCCTGGGCCAGTGTGGTGATACCAGCTAACGTTATAATATGTTGCCTAGTTGGAAGAAGTTCTTTCTCTTTTTCTATTTTGTGTATAATAGTACACTGTCCAGAAGCTAATAATTACATACAAATAAGAAATCTAAACTATATTTGGTGGCACATGCATCCAACCCACATACTTGGATGCTGAGGAAGGAGAATTGTCTCATTTAAAACCAAGCTGATCTGCAGAGCAACTACAGGCCAGTCTAGGTTACAAAGTAAAATCATGTTGAATAAAATCCCAATTCATGAATTAAGCAATCAATTAATTAAAATAAAAAATCTAAAACCAGGAATTTTTAAGAAATTTTACCTAGTAAGGCCAGGATTGCAAATTCTGGTCTGACTAACTCAGAAATTTGAACTCCTGTCTGTTACTCATTAGCTTCTATGAAAACACCTGCTAAGATTTACAAATTGAAAATTAAGTTTCAACTTTCCACAGGCAGGCAGCGTGATGTAACTGCCTTTATTGTTGTGAAAGCATGAATTTAACTACCTGTGTCAGGGGCCTACTAGGTGGGGCAATGGAGCCTCACTCATGAGTGAGCTTGTCTCAGGAACAGCGTGAACATCGGCCTCTTTGTGGCAGATAGGATAGGAAGTCATAGACCCTTCGCTTTGTTATAAGGGAAAGAAATGACTTTGAAAAGAAGACAGTTCCTTGTGTCACTTATAAAATAAAAAAAAATGGTACGTTAAAGAAAATGGAAGTTTTGTAAGTTGAAACATGAAGAAGGGTGTTAAAAGCATTTATATCTATATCAGGAATGATATCCCTCATCCCCTGGAATTAAGAGATAGAAGGATTTATACAAGGTTTTACCTGAAAACTGGTGGTGGTGGTGGTAGTGGTGTAGTTGTGAAGAGGGGTGGTGGTGAAACTAGACCATCTTGTCCTTAGCATAAACCCTGCATGCCACATACTATGTGGCTTCCTGTCTATGGGTGGGTACAATATGACAGTTCAGCTCCTAAAAACCACTAATAGCCTCTGCATGCCGAAAATAAATGACTTTCCATATCTATACAATAACCAATATAGGCAAGCTGAGGAGATAGCTTGGTGAATAAAGAGCTTACAGCACACACAGGAGGCCTGCATCTACATCCCAAGGATCCATATAAGATCCAGATCCTGCCATGTGCATCTGAAGCCCGAGGGTTTGGGGAATGCAAGAGACAGAAACAAGAAGTTCCTAGGGTCTGCTGGGCATCCAGTCTAGCTGAGATGGTAGACTCCAGGCTCATTAATACATCTGTTACCAAAAGCAAGGTGAAGTAACTTCCTCTGTTAGGAGCAAGCCAGTGGTAGACTTCACACACACACACACACACACACACACACACACACACACACCACTTAAAAAAAAATGAATCCTTTCAAGAGATTCTGCTTCTCTCTTAGCTTTACCATAAGTTCCACAGAGTGGATATCTTTAGCTAGACCCTTTTACACTCACCTCACCAGCTAGCTCCTCAACTCTGCTCCTGTGCAGAAAGTGATTTGATTTTAAGGCCTGGTTCAAGCCTGTACTTGATTCAAAACTTCCTATTTCATGTGTACCAAAGGTTTACGTTGGTGAATCGGGTGCTTATACCAGACAGTGCCAATTTTGTTTTCTCACCTGCTCTTGTCTCCTGTGTGTATGTGTCTCTTAGGAGTCCCACAGGAGAAAAGCAATTGTCAGGAAAAGATTCATGATACAATCAACACCAACACTACATTATAAGCAAAGTGGCAGGTTGATTTTTCAAGCCACCACTGAAAGCCATATGTTCAGCTGTAATAATTGATGCTATAATAATAACAATAGAAGCAGTCACATGTAGATAGTAAGGCAGCCATAACATCACTCACACACCTGGAATGCAGCCCTTGTCGTCACAGCAGTGACAGCAGAGTTTAGTCCTCTATTCCAATGCTTTCACGGCAATATTTACTGGATAAAAGGACTTCTTTCCTTGAGATAATACCACTTTATATAATTTACAACTTCTGAACAATGCCGCTGAACATTTTTATAGCATTCTTCATTTGATCTTAAAAAGGCTGGAGGTGTTTCTTCCAGCAAATCATATGAAACACAAAGCCGATGATAGAAGGCGCAACTCTGCGCACTCTCGGGAAGTAGACGGACCATGTGTGACTTTGTTTTTTTTTTTTAAATATTTATTTATTTATTATGTATACAATATTCTCTCTGTGTGTATGCCTGCAGGCCAGAAGAGGGCACCAGACCCCATTACAGATGGTTGTGAGCCACCATGTGGTTGCTGGGAATTGAACTCAGGACCTTTGGAAGAGCAGGCAGTGCTCTTAACCTCTGAGCCATCTCTCCAGCCCCCCCATGTGTGACTTTGTATGCAACAAAACACCCGGCAAAAGCAACTTAAGGGAGAAATGTTTTATTCTGGCTCACAGTTTGAGAGTACAGTCCTTCATGGTGGAGTTCACAATGGTAGGAACTTAAAGAAGTTATTCCAAATGCCTCCAGTTAAGAAGGAGAGAGACATTAATTCTGATGCCCTGCCCATTTTCTCCTGCTAACCAGTTCATAGCCCCATGGAATGTGCTGCTCAAATTTAGCTTAGGTCTTCACGCTCCAAATTTAGATGATCCCTTCCAAACATATTTGCTGCTTTGGTGAATATAGATCCTGCCAAGTTTCCACGAATTAACAAAGCTAACAACGTTAGCTATGACAGGCTACTTATATCCTTAGTCTCCAAATTTCAGGATTGTGTTCAAGGCTCTTCTTGATAACCTATAGCTGTAATACCAGGGTGTACAGTTAGTGGGCTCTGAACCTATCTTTCTAAGTTGCATGACTCAATTACAAAACAGTCCTAATATTAAATACTACGTTCCTGGGAGCGGGATTGCCATTTCAGGACTGAGGTCAAGGTAAGATCCAGCAGCTGGCCGCTTTGCTTTTTGGATGTTCAGGGTGAACCCCAATTTTTCTCCCTGAGTTTTATTAATCATGCATCACCCCCACTTCCATGGCTTGCCTCCACAAAGCCAGAGACAGGTCCTGAGGAGCTAGACTGGTAAAGCTGTGCCCCCCACCTTTCACGGCTGTCCTCTGCATGACCAGACAGTTCCAGAAGTGCCATTCTGGGAAGGCTGCACTCTGCTCAAACATGACTGGCCTCCCCGGGACAGGCGCTCTCATGCCCCTTAGTGTTCCTAAACTCACACAAAACCTAGAACAAAGAGGGCTGCTTTGTGACTTAGTAGTAAAGGGCACTGGATGACCACTCTAGCTCCTAGAATAGAACGTTGATCTACATCGACCAAAAGGAATGTGCTGGAAACTGTGACAAAACTCTAACTGGTGTTGGGAAACAGTCAGCATTACTAAGCATCCACATGACCTTGTCTTTCATGTGATGACGTCCCATAATCCTGATTTACCCACTACCAGAATAATCCTTTCAGGTATCTAAATTCTAAGTTGTGTTACAAGACTGACAGGTGAACATTATAATTCCCTTCACGCAGGAATGAGGAGTCTGAGAGTCAGAAAAATCACAAAGCACCAAGAATCACCATGTCATTAGTACTTTTACATTCAAACTCAAGATTCTTGTCTATATATTTAAGAACCCCTCTCATACAAGAATCACCTAAGGCTGGTGTGTTGACAAGCTGGTAGGTACAGGTCATTCTCAGTGATAGCAACTCCATTGTTCCCAGGAAGTCTCTCTTAGCCAGCATGATTGCTGCTAGTGCCCATAGACATCACTCTCCCCACCAAAAGTTGAGTTGCCCTCTAATTTAAAGAAGACAGAATTTAAATACTCTTGAACTAAACATCAAAAACTCCAGTCAGCTGAAAAATGTGCCTCTCCCTTGGTTCTAGAAGCTACTTAAGAGTCAAGTCAGAGCAGCAGGGCTCAGAACAACAGAAGCCTAACTGGCCCCATTTCACCTGTTGTGAGTTTCTCCTTCCATATTACCCGGGAAGAGTTTGGTTCTCTCCCTTCCTAAAGAAACCATGAATGATGGGCATTCCACCTTTCACACTTTAGGTATTTCTCTTGAGATCCTGCCACCTTTATAGGTTTGACAATATACACAGTAGCCTCATTGGTCAAGCAAATGCTATGTTTGCTCAAAGTGGACATGATTTACAGGCAAGCTGGGTTTTGAGGAAATTATATAATTTTGAAATGTCATTAGGTATCATCTGAATAGTTTTAAAAAATCATTACCATTTTCATTTCCAATTTTTTCCTAAATCTCTCTTTCCTCAAAAGCCAACCTTGACAACTGCTTTGTAACATCTTTGTTGATTATCCAGTCCAAAGGACAGACCCCCGCCCCCTCTTCTGGGATAGAATCTCCCAGCCGATCGATGTATATAATCATATCTCCCATCATTTCCCTGCGTGTAGGAGGTACCCAATAAATAAGCATATATTTAAAATTGACACAAGAGTAACGTAACATAAAGATGAATGCATCCCTGATTGATTTGCTAAAATGCTTAGATAAGTGAACCTGGACTTACTAAGTTATTACAACTTTGCAAGTTTTATATAGTTTCACTCCTTTGGGGATTCTTGTATTAAATATATAGTACTTGGGAACTTTTTTTCTTATTTCTGTTTTGTTGTTGCTGCTGTTACTTGAAATGAGGTCTCACTAATATGGCCATAGCTCATCTCAAATTCCTATGAACAGGTAGTCATCCTCAGCCTGCCAAGTAGCTGAGAGAATAGGCATCTAACACCATCCTCAGCTAAGTGTGGAAACGTTAACACCTTCTGTGTCAAGGCCCAAGAGCACAACGATTAAAACAAAGGGATAATATTTAGAGATAACAAAGGACATCTCCAGCCACTGGGAAGAAGGCTTGCAAAGGTAGAATTAATCACGATACAGAAAACTAAGCAAATTGCGGGACACACAAACACTGTCATGCTTGTTTTCTTTACACAAGCAGCGATTAAGACCAGTTTATGTATCAGTTAACAGTGGGCGTGTGAGAGGAAACAAAGATTTTTTTAAAAAAAAAAAAACAGTCACGCCCCAATTAACTCAAAATTGACAAAGGAAATGCCCAATTAACTCAACATTGATAGAGGAAGAAAAACATAGAATTAAAGTAGAGTAAAAGCTAAAGTAAAAATCGCAGTGCAGTGGAGATACAAGAAGTGAGAGCGATGTACAGAGGATGCCCAAGAAAGAGGACAATGGTGAGGAGGCATTCACTTGGCTAAGATGTGATCGTGGAGAATGTGAGCAGCAGGTAAAGTCTGCATTCAGAATTGCACTGTGGCTCTGTTTATCCAGGATGCTGTGAGTCAGAGCATCTATACTAAGCGCATAAGTGCAGTCCCAGGGGATGAGGCTGCTGAGGCAGGCAGGCCAGCTCATGAAGTATTTTCATGCTCTGCCATACATTGTGAAGAACAGAGAACCCTGACTGCCGCTGTTTACTTATTTATGTATGTATGTATCTACATATTTATTCATTTCTAGTGCAAGCACAGGAATGTCACAGTGAACATGGAAATGTTAGGAGACAACTTTCTGGAGTTGGTTTTTGCCTTCCACACTCTTTTAAAAATGTCCTTCTTATTCTTTCTGCCATGCTAGGCTAACTGGCCCTGGGGCTTCCAGCAATTTGCCTGTCTGCACCTCCCACCTTCCCCCAGAGGAATGCTGGAATTAGAGAAGTGCGTCACTATATCCAGCTTTATCTGTAGGTTCCAGAAGTAAAAATAGCATGTCAGACTTACGCAGCAACCAGTTTCGTGTAATAAGACACTTCCCTAAAACATTGAGGCTGAGAAAAGATATTAAAAGCATATCAAGAAAGTTTTCATGAAGATCAGGAACACACAGTACTACTGTACTCTGCTCTAGTCCGTGTCTACACATAAACATCCAATCAAAAGAAGAAGAAGAAAAATAGTTGAACCTAGGCTCTTGGAAGCAGCCTGCTGTGCAGTGAAGAAGCAGCATTTAGAAGGGAGGTAGAAAATCCCACAACTAAAAGCATCTTGGAGAGGAAAGGATTTATTTCACCTGCCAATTTTTTTTAGTTTATCATAAAGGAAAGTCGGGGCAGGAACTCAAGGCAGGAACTGAATCAGAGACCATGGGGAAATGTTTCTTAACAGCTTGTTCTCTAGGTTCACATTCAACTGACCTCCTCATAACTCCCCAGGGCAACCTGACCAAAGTGACAAGGCCTACAGCAGTCTAGCGCTCAACACACAGATAAATTATTAACCATGAAAATACCCTCACGGACTTGCCTACAGGGCAATCTGATGGAGGTGTTTTCTTGAGTGAAGTTTCCTGTTTCCAGACGGTCTCATGTCAATTTGAAAAGAAAGAAAAAACTCACTAGTATACCACTTATTATTTTATATTTAAATTATTGTATTGAATTATTTCTTTCTAAAGACAGAAAAGATAGTTGAAGGATTGAACAGCTTTATATCTTAATAACTATACTCTAGACAGGTTGAAATTATATTTTCTCTTTATGATGTTTTTATTTATCCATTGTCTTACTCTTCTATTGCCATGAGAAAATAACATGGATAAGGAAAATTATAAAAGAAAATGTTTAGTTCTGGCCTAATGGATGCATAGGGTTAATATACATGACAATAATGATGGAGTCAGTAGCCAGGCATAGAACTGGAGCAGTAAATAGGAGCTTGCATCCTTACCTTGTATGTAAGAAGCAGAGAAGGATAACTGGAAATGGCTTGGGCTTTTTGAAACTTCAAAGCCCACTACTCGTGACTCACTCACCTCCTCCAATAAGACCACAACTCCTAATCTTTCCCCAACAGTTCCATAACTAGGGCCCAAATATTGAAGTATAAACTCTCAAAAATAGTTCCCCATTCAAGCCACCACATATGCATCTTAATAGAAATTATATTTGTATTTTACATGCATGGTGTAACTTCTGTATGTGTACACATGTGCACATACATATACATACACTTTTGAGCTCACTTTTGTGGGAAGGTGCACATAAGCATTTTGAGTATGTTTCAGCACTGACACTAGGACCCAGAAATTTGTTAGAGTTTGAATGTGAGACATCCGTGTTGTGTGACTGACTTTTTCTAGGCTGATGTCTACTCGCCCCAGACAGTGCACAGACCACAGACCAAAGTCCAACTTGGAGGAGCACTGAGCTTTTTGGAGGTATTTGTGCTTATATGGAAGAAGGATTACTTAAAGGAACATGGAAAACTCAAAGACAGCTGCATCGTCAAAAAGTCTGCCCCAGCATGGATAATATACAAAAAAAGTACAAACCTGAAATTCTCAGCAATTGCAGTCCTGACTGCACATGTAACCTTGGAGAGAGACGGGCTGGGTGGCTCTGCTAAGTTTCAGGAACTTCCTGAGTCTTCAGCAGCCTCTCTCCACTATTGACTCTTCCATTTTAAAACTTTCTGAGGCCTGGTAAGCCTCAATCCAGGATTTATCTTGAAGGAAATTTCTGCACAATAATTCTCTATAGGTTCACATGTCTGAGCACTTGGTCCCCACCTGGTGGTGGTGTTGGGAATGGTTGTAGAGCTTTCTAGAAGGGAGCCCTGCCTGAGGAAGTAAATCACACTGGAGACGTATCTTGAGATTCTAGCTGCTAAGCACTATTTCCTGTCTTCCTTCTGCTTTTTGTGGTCTTTTTTTTTTTTTTGGCATAAAGCTAAACATTTATTGCTTAAAGAAGAGAGAAAGAGAGAGAGAGAGAGAGAGAGAGAGACAGACAGACAGACAGACAAGACAGACAGACAGACAGACAGGGAGACACGTGCATGCACGCAGAGAGGACAGTAAGAGCTGCTTTTTGTGGTCTTACGTGACATATCCAGCCAACACCCTATTCCTTCAATCATACCTTCCCACATGATGAACTGAATTCACTAGTAACCGTAAGTCAAGATAAATCCTTTCTCCCTCCAATTTCTTTTTAAAAAGTATTTCTTTCACAACACTAGGATGTAACTAAGTCACAACAACAGTTATCAGTGTTCACAGCAAGCCTATGAAGGGCACTTTGTGCTTTAAAACACGTAGACATAGGAGCACTGTGTACATGGCATGTGACCATTGGTATCAATGTTGCCACCTCAGCCTTGCTTAAACACACCTGAAATGTCATGGATACAACTGAAAACTTGCCTCAATATACTTATAATCAATAAAAAAAATCATAAATAACAATAATCAACTAAACATCAAGAAAAACCTTTAGTGGTTACAGTTCCAAAGGCCCTTGCTCTTCAGTTCTCACAGAAGGCTGGGGAGAAAGGGAGCTTATATGAAGCCAAACCTCAGCTTTAGATATCATGTGTATTCTTCCCCAGACAGGTCTCCCTGGGCACACGGTCTCTGACAATGGCCCAGCTCTTTCCATCGTCCTGAGGGCTACTTGAGAATATAGCATGTTCCCTTTGAATTTCCCTTGTGGAGAAACGAGGGGGTCATTGTTGCATCTTCCCTTCTGGGGGCCCTGTATTTGCTCTTAGGTCATTCTTTCACCCCCCCCCCCATAATTGTTTTTCTCTATGCAGTCATATAAGGAATCCTTGGGCAAGGCTTACCTTAGCCCAGCATTTTCAGCCTCTACACCCACAACTCCAAGTCACTCAGCATACACCAGTGCTGAAGTGCAACCCTGACGTGACTGGCAAGTGAGCCATCTCATGGTGATCAGCGTTTAATTGAGGAGAAAGGCGAGTCGGTAATTTATCAAAAGCACACTGCCATTCAATGACAAGACAATAATCCACACTCGATTTTCTAACTCCAGATCTCTCGGCCTAACTACAGTGACATAGGAATGTGTCCCCACATCGTCAACTCATTTAACCCTCAAAAGAAATCCTTTTATTTTTTGTATTTTTTGATGGACCAGGTAAACAATGGAACCATTCACAGTCTACATTTGAGAAAGCTAATACACACACACACACACACATATATATATATATATCCACTCTAACCTGGGGCCAAAAAACTTTTTCTTTTTTTTTCCTTTTTGAGACAGGGTTTCCTGTGTGTAACAGCCCTAGTTGTCCTGGAACTTGCTCTGTAGACCAGGCTATCTTCAAACTCACAAAGAAGTGCCCTCTGCCTCGCAAGTGCTGGTCTTAAAGGCATGCACCACCATCTCCCAGCCCATAGCTGCTTTTCTAATAATACAAATTCCACTTGTTAGTTTTATTTGTGATTTTATGTTAATAAGATTCATTTTTAGAGCCACAGTAAATTGTAGTGCCTGTCACCGATGCTCTCTTGCCATTTTATACAGCTGCAACTGTCTTGTATAAAAAAATATAATTCTTTCTCTATTCATCATTTCCTAATTGATATTTAAGTATTTTCTTCAGGCAAATTCTCTTATAGCCACCATAAGCAAAGGATATCTGAGCTAGCTTAAACTTTCAGAAGTACGCTGAAAATAGGAGGAAGCCTACTGTTTCTTGGAAATTTGCAATTGAATTTATGATACACTTACTTATAAATGCCTCTATAATTCAAATGGTTACATAAACCCATTTTACAGATGGAAAATCCAGCATTCATGAGATGTGAATAACCCTCCCAGAATCACATTGTTTTCAAAGGGCAAGACTGAGATTCAGATCTACCTGGCTCCAAAATACCACGCTCTTCCTACTCTGCCTTCATCCATACGGTACAGCAGGAACTGGGCGGGGCACTGAAAAAAACCTTTTAAGTAGCAACGCAGAACCTGCAGGCTGAAAGACCTCCACATCGAGCATATTACATTTTAGTTTCCCTCTCAGATCTCTCAGAAAACCACATGGACATTTTTCCTCCGTGAAGCGGAAGTATATTTTAATATTAATGTTCATAATAACAAAAACAAATACATATAACTCCAAAGTACTGGGCAGCAGACATCATAATTTATGTAATTTGTTAGAAAGGCTATTTGTTACATTGTACTGAGGAATCCATGTTTACTGCCTATATTGCTGGAGGCAAACTAGGAAGATTTCAAAGTTAATTTCCACTCATAAATAATACATTCCAAAGCCTAAAACTCACAGGTTCAATCACTGGGCTACTGTCGCCATCTGTTGGGCTTCAAACTATCTACAGCTGAAAGTGGAGCTAGAATTAAGGTTGGGTCCCCACACACCCCTGGCTTCTGTGATTGTAGCTCTGTGGGCCAGGAAGAAACTATGTTTAATTCCACGACAGATGTCTGTTAAAGGAATTCATTTCAAAAGACTGTTCTTGGTTGTCTCCCAAAAGAAAGATTTATTCTTAATAAGCCTATCCATAAGGCAAGACGATGTCCATCCGGGAAGATGTGTTTCTGCCATGCAAATATGGGCAGAAAAAAAAAAAGCAAAGCAAGAGAACTAGAAAACGGCCTTGGCAACTACCGTGTACAATTAATAAAAAAGAAAATGCCACGTTGTGTTATTCAGGTCACATAAACTCTGTCACTTCTGACTGAAACCTGTCGTCCTTTGGCAGCGTAAGTGAACCTTTCCCATCTCGGGGCACTCAAGACAGTCCCGAAGTGAGCTCCCAGGGCTCTGTGGGCTCGCTGGAGTTCTATGAAAAAAAAAATAGTTTTCAAGCCCATTTCCTTCTGTGTCAGATTTTTGATTCGGTAATTCATGAAAACTCCAACACATTCAGCATCGGAGAGTCCCTGTATTGGACCTCCAAATGGCAAAGAACTAAGGTCAGAACATCTTGCAGGCTAAAAGTCAGGTGGGAGTGGGTGTGTCTCTTCCTCTTGCCTGCTCTTGGTACTCTTTTCCTCCTGTTGGTTGTCCTGTTTACCCTAATATAAGAGCTCCATCCTGTCTTACTGGATCTTATTTTGTCTGGTTTGGCTGTTGATTTTTGGAGGTCTGTTCTTTTCTGAAGAGGAAATTGGGAGTGGATCTGGGGGATAGGGGTTGTGGTGGGGTCACAAGGAAGGGGTGAAGGGAAGGAAAACTCTGGTCAGAACATATGGTATGAGAGAAGAATCTATTTCTGATTAAAATTCTTTTAAAAAGTGAGTCTCCTTTGCTACTGTTTGCCATGGGTCCTCAAACTTCTATGCACAGACATTTACATTCTCAGATTCTCTGTTTGAGATAGGAGGATTCACTGCACAAGTAAAGTTTAAGTGCTTTGTCAAGGTGTTGGGTCAGTCCTCTAATGGTGAGTGCTTTCCCAAGACCAACAACTGTTTCAAGGGCTCCTTCCGTTTTCTCACCTGGTTCTCCGGCACACTGAAAGCCCAGATCTTTAAATGTAGCCCAGGCTCCGTGACCAGTGGGACCCATGCTCTTCAAAGTTAGTGCTTTGATGTGGGAATGGTTTCTTATTAATAAAGAAACTGCCTTGGCCCATTTTATTGGATAGAAAATTAGGTAGGCGGAGTATACAGAAGAGAATTCTGGGAGAAAGAAGGTTAGTCGAAGAGTCGCCATGATGCTCCCACGCCAGACAGACGCAGGTTAAGATCCTCCCTGGTAAGCCAGCTCGTGGGCTACATAGAATATTAGAAATGGGTTAGAACAATATGTAAGAGCTAGCCAATAAGAAGCTGGAACTAGCCGGGCCAGGCAGTGTTTGAAAGAATACATTTTCCGTGTAATTATTTCGGGCATAAGCTAGCCATGCGGGCGGCCGGGTGCCGGGGACGCAGCCCCGCCGCTCCTAATTCAACAGTGCTTTACAGAGATCAGCTTAAAATTCTTTAAACTGACCTAAAGGAGCATTGTATAAAAGAGGTGCTTGGCCCCTCTCCAATACTTTCCCCACAGACTCTTGAACCCTCTCCCCAGGCCTAGTCTATTCCCACCTTCCCACCCTAACCTGCTGCTCTGAAATGCCTTTTCTTTTAGTTGGGTTTGGACCATAACCTTGGCTAACTTCTGTGGACTTTCAATGGATGTGATACAACGCTGTTATAGTTATCTAGGTTCTACTTGCATTAGAGGCCATTTTACAAGACTCTTACATGTAGGGCCAGGATACATTCTGCTAGTGTAGCAGCTTCCTTCAGCATTAGAGACCCACTAGGCTTCACCTGGCAGGACACAATGATTCTATTTGGTTTTAAACTATCAGTAAGACACTAATATGGATGAGAAGTAGAGGCTGACAAGACTGACTTAAGGCCTATAAAATGGGGCCGTCACAACAACCTTCCCTACTTCAAAATTTTCATGCCTATGTCGACATAGCCACACGTTAGAGAAGAGAGTAAAGAAAGTGCATTAGTCTGAGTTCCTTAAGAGATATGAAAGGATGCATGTTCTTTCTTAAATACCATGGGTTGGGCAATATTGCTAAGGCCAGAAAACACAGTGTGCAACCCATTTCCTAATGAAAAGTAGAGGGGAAACAAAGAAAGCTTTTTAGCCGTTTAGTCTGGAAAATGAACTAATTCTCAGCAGACTTTGCTCTCAGCGCTAGCTAACAGAACATAGCTTTAATATAAAGTATTAGATGTATCCCAACCAGCCCATTTCTTTCCCTTCAGTCCTTCAGTTTAAAAATGTAAAAATACCATATGGTTCCATAAGATAGGGCACATCTTCAGCAGTGATATAAATATATATACTCTCTTTTCTCGATACAATTGATTGTTAATATTTGGTTGCATTTTCATCCCCAAATAGCTGAAGTTGTCTGAATATGGAGCCAGAGTGCTGGTGCCAGCAAACAGAGGATTCAACCAAAGAGAACTTAAAGCAAATTCGACTAATAGCTTGCTAGAATTTCTCTGTGGATACTAAAATATAAATAATACTTTAAGGACAGTGCCAACTACATTATTTGTTGAACATTCATGTAAAATAAAAGTATGAGGCTGTGGCAGAGCAGAGGAGTGAGTCTCCTCTCCCCTGACACCCCAGCTCTAATCCCTGTGGAAGAAGAACACTGGCGGCTTTGCGACCCCCATGCAGAGAAAAACCATTCACTAAGATCAATGATGGGTGATGGGAGATTCTCCTGTTCTCATTGACCCACCTCTACTTCCTGTCTGGTTGTCTCACCTACATTTCCTGCCTGGCTGCTGGCCAATCAGCATTTTATTAAAATACAATTGGCAGGGTACAAACCATTGTTCCACAGCATCATCCCATCTTGGGAACCTCATATATAAAGTATTCTCTCTTTTGCAATTCCTTATCTACCAATCCAAAGAGTCCTTCTAGCAGGCGCCTAGAACATAGACCATCTCCCCTCTTACACAATAATCACCAGAACATGGAATTGAAATAACCTTTACCCCATTAAGACTATAGGCCTAAGTTGCCAAGGTTTAGAGTTCTCGGCTCAGGCGTGGGAGAGGATCACAGCCTCTGAACAGAATGCATGAGCTTCAACTACTTCAGAGCTGCTGAGGGGTACATGGGGCACTGCCAATCGCTGATAAATAAACTGGCGTATTTCATCACTAGTCAATCTTTAACAGCCTCCCTCCACCTGAGACAGTCTACTCTCAAGAACAGGATGAATAGGGCATCCGAGTAGAGCTGCCTCCTTCTACGATTTCTGCCAGAAATACCAATATAGACCACCTGTCCAATTTTCCATGATCCACACCACAACTGGGAAACATTCTACCTGCCATCTGTCACTTTTTTTTCTGTCAGATTTCTTGTAAGGCCAAGGAAACTGATTGTGTTTTTACATATAAATTACACTGATACTAGTAATAAAACACCTGACTGAGCCGTGCAACTTAATAAACGCAGCCTGTTCAGCAAAACCGTGTCACACAAGATGGAGTGGCAGTCATCTATCAAGACTGGCATGCCCTGCCTGCCTGCACGCTCCCAGCTCAGTTCTGATCTCAGATGCTCTTGGGGTCATCTCATCTTACTGCCCGATGTGGTCCTCTCTCTCTGGGGGGATGCGTGCTGTAAAGATGCAAACCTTGCAGAGACCCTGTCCTTTCAGAAAGGGATATATTGTGGTTAGAACACCCACTATTCAGTCACTCTGCTTCTGCTATTGGTGATCCTCAAACAGAGGTCGGCCATCGCACTGGAGAAGCCATTTTTCTCAACACACTTTCCCTGTCCTATACCAACATGCTACCTAGTGTTATAATTAACTATTTCAGTAGATGGGGGGGGGGGGGTCTTAGAAGGCATCTCCGGAGTGAGAAAATATAGAGTAGAGAAAAACTCCTCTTATTTTATATGGGTTATCCTCCAGCCCCATGACTTAACTACATTTCCAACAGGGCTATTTACACGCACAACGACGTCCTCTTACACTCTATGTCTCTGGGACTGTGCACATCTCAAATTCAAACTTCCCAGTGGAAAAAGACTTCTCGCTTTAGTTTATCACTGTCAAAGATCATCACAATCACCAAAACCTAGGGATATCTCTTATACCAGGATACCACATAGAGTGCTGGCCAGCCTCAATGCAGACAGCTACCCTGTGTCCAATCAATTAAACCTCGGATCTCAAACCCAAAATACTATGTGAGCTTAAGAAGCCCTTAGGGTTGCTTCCATCCACAGCAGGCTGCAGGCTTGGCAGGCAGTCAACACAACAGATTCTTCTCCAACACATCTCTTTCCTCGGGCATTTTCATTCCAGAAAATGCTTGTTATACAAAGCAGAGAATTGATTACTGCACCGGAAACGGCACGTATTATGCAGGATTGCTCATTTCTGAAATTTCAGAGTAATCAGAAGAACAAACACCATACCAAAAACTGTAACAAAGTGAATATCAAATGATATTCTGAGATTTTGAGTAGACCACTCATTATGGTCACAGGACAACTGGAGAAATTTAAGATAGTTCTGGGGGGAGGGGCAGTTCAATATACAGTCTATGTCATCTGATTTGGCTCTGATTTTTGCAGCTGTATGTGGTAGGTTCTCAATCCAATAAGTACTAATAAGTCACATACTAACACATATGGAGGAGAAGGAAAAGGAGAAGGAGGAGGAGGAGGGGGAGGAGGAGGAGGAGAAGGAGGAGGAGGAGGAGGAGGAGGAGGAGGAGGAGGAGAAGAAGAAGAAGAAGAAGAAGAAGAAGAAGAAGAAGAAGAAGAAGAAGAAGAAGAAGAAGAAGAAGAAGAAGAAGAAGAAGAAGCAGCAGCTGCTTGCTGNAGAAGAAGAAGAAGAAGAAGAAGAAGAAGAAGAAGAAGAAGAAGAAGAAGAAGAAGAAGAAGAAGAAGAAGAAGAAGAAGAAGAAGCAGCAGCTGCTTGCTGATTTCAATACCCATGGATGATAAATTTTGGTGAGTACCAGGTGGTGAGTGCTGCAAAACTCAGAGAAACAATTGCATTTCATGCCTGCATTTCACACTTCTAATCAGGATGTTCCACTGTTTTTTTTTTCTCTTGATGATGCAACCTTAACCATTTTCCGTGAAGAATTCAAGATTAACAATTTCACAAAGTCAACTCTCTTTGCTTGTAAGCTGAATGGATTTCTATTTTATTCTGTCAAAAAAAAAAGAGATGTGGGGATAAAAAAATAAAAAGTGAAAAAGGAAATGCTAGCTAAACTAAGAGGCTTTCTGCAAATATCTGGAAGCATCACATCTCACTTTATGGCAGTTTAGGGCAATTTACATGACTTACTAAGTAATGAAAAACACAGTATCATTGCTTTATGAATGATCATGAGGTCAGAGGACTCAGTGGTGATATAAGAGCAGTAATGATCTCACCTCTGAAATGCTGTTGAGGACAGTTACCCAGATGTCACTCCTGCGAAGAAATCAGTCCAAAAATTTCATGCCTCATCCCGGCTGGGCTGACTTTATGTGAGCAGCCCCACAGCAGTGATTTTGTAATGTACAATTTGTTCCACGAACATAGCAACTTTTTAAAGCAGTTTAATGAAGAGGCTTAATAGATACCTCCATAAACTTTCAGGGGAACAAAAAGAACACCACTTTTGTACAGAAGAACGTAGCAAAATGCTTTATATAAGGTGCTATCCCTCCAGTGAAAAAAGATAACTGGTTATTTCTATTGGCCTAGAACCAATGGACAGTCATGGAATAAAACAGGGCAGAGGCCATTCAGCTCAGACATTGCAGATATGGAGTGGTTTATGAGATTATGAAGAAAAGAATGGAGACCCTTAAGAGTGTCTCACATGACAGTATGCAGTATTGTGGCACTTAGAGATTCGTGAATGTTTATACAGATGTCAGGAAATCTACAGATTATGTTTCTATGAGCATAATAGCTGACTCTGCTTCAGGACCACCCAAAGTATCTGTGTATCCATTCACAGCAAACTCCTCCTTTACTGAAGAATAATTCATATCAAATTTGCTTCTCAGGGTGGCTTAAAGTACCTCTGTAATACTATACTTCTTGTCTAAGTAATGCTACAAATTCAATTCACCTGAATTAAAACCCCAGCATCACAGAAGCAAATTCCATCTATCACCAAAAACACTTGTAGACTAGGAAGGTAGCTGCAAGTCAGTGAGAGATGCTGTCTCAGAAAATAGGATAACTAGCAATCAAAAAATATATCTGCAGTCAATCTCGATCCCCTACAGGCACATACATGTTTTCTTACCCATTTTCTCACTCTTCCTCTCCTCTCTCTCTCTCCCTTCCTCCCTCCTTCCCCCTCTCTCTCATGTACACACACACACACACACCCACACACACACAGAGAGAGAGAGAGAGAGAGCGCTAAATTCTATGTTAGGTGAACCCCCTCTGGATCTAGATAAATTCCAAATCAAAAGGATTTTTTTAAAAAAAAATATTTCCTTAAGAGTTTCTCTGCTGTTAAAAGTTCTCTGCTTGGATATGTGCCTCCTTTTTAATTGGATCACTTAGTTTGTGGATACCTAGTTTCTTGAGTACTTTATATAGTTTGGAAATGAGCTCTCTGTCAGATGTGGACTTGGTGAAGATCTTTTTCCACTCTGTAGACAGCCATTTGGTCCTTTTGACTGAGTCCTTTGCCTTAAAGAATCTTTTCAGTTTCATGAGATCCCATGTATTAAGTGTTTATTTCAGTGGCTGGACTCTTGGCGTCCTTTTCAGGAAGTTGTCTCCTGTACTAATACATCCACTGCTATTTCCCACTTTCTATCATCTTTCCCATATCACATTTGTATCTGGATTTGGGTAGAGGTCACTGCTCCACTCAGACTCGAGTTTTGTGTGGGGTGGCAGATACAGATCTATTTGAATTCGTCTATATGCCAACATCAGTTGGACCAGCACCATTGTTGCAGGTGTTTTCTTTTGTTCCATTACGTAATTTTGGCTTCTTTGTCTAAAATCAAGTGTCCATAAGTGTATGTATTTATGTGTGGGTCTTCAATCTGATTTCATTGATCCAGCTGTCTGTTTTTATGCCAATAGCAAGCTTTTTTATTACTGGACCTCTGTAGTAGACCTTAAGATCAGAGATGGTGATACCTCCAGAAAGTCTTTTATTGTACAGGATTATTTTATCTATTCTGAGTTTTTTGTTTTACCATATAATGTTGAGTATTGTTCTTTCACAGTCCATAAAGAATTGTGTTGGGATTTTAATGGTGATTACATTGAATCATTTCAATGCTTATGATAAGATAGCCATTATAACTATGTCAGTTCTACTGATCCATAAGCATGGGAGAGCTTTCCTTCTTCTGATACCTTCTCCAATTTCTTTCTTCAAAGATTTGAACTTCTTGTCATATAGGTTTTTTTGCTTGCTTGGTTAGAGTTATACCAAGGTATTTTATATTATTTGAGACTATTGTCAAGGATGTTGATTTCCTAATTTCTTTCTGAGCCCATTTATCATTTGCATTTAAGAGGGCTACTGATATTTTTCTAGTTAATTTTATATGTTGTCACTTGATTAAAGGTGCTTATTAGCTGTAGGTGTTCCCTAATAGAATTTTTGGAGTCATTAATGTATACCATCTGATAGTCAAAGTATAATGATACTTTGAATTCTTCTTTTCCTATTTATATACCCTTGATTTTCTTTAGTTGTTTTATGGTTCTAGCTAGAACTTCAAGTACTATATTGAATAGGTATGGAGAGAGTAGACAACTTTGTCTTGTCTCCAATTTTAGTGGAGTAACTTTGAATTTATTTACATTTAATTAGATATTGATGTTGGCAATGTGGTTGATATATATTGCTTCTATTGTGTTTAGGTATGTCCTTTTATCCCTAATCTCTCCAAGACATTTATCATGAAGGAGTGTTGGATTTTGTCTAAGACTCCTTAGCCACCAGGGTTCAGGCAAGACTTCAAGAAATGACTGAAGGAGTGAGTGTGTAATTTAAGAAAAAGACAGTTCTTTGACTGTCAAAGTAGGCATTCGGGAAGAAACACCATCTTAAATTGAAGCAGAAGGAAAAAGTTCAGGCTGCCCAGGAAACCCACTCCCACCCCCAAATCTGAAATCTAAAATTTTTCCTACCACCAGTAGGTTCATTATCTACTCCAAACTCTTACAAAACTGATAACATTCACTCAACGTGCTACTTTCTCTGAATTTAATATTTACTCTCCCTTTTCCAAACTTCTGCTAATTAGCTCTCTGACTAGGAAAAAAGAACTGGATATTATGACCTATGTCCACAGACAGCAGAATGTAAAAGAAGAGTCTAAACAACCAAGAGAAGTAGTTCAGACTTGACAACTGCCAGCTCCAGATGTGTGTAAGGGTACAAATTTCTATTTTATACAGAACTGATGAGACTGTCCAATAAAAGACCAAAAAGCAAGGAGAAACCACACTGACTAACCCCACAAGCTCTCGGCTTAGCCCTGTTCTTATTTTAGTTCTCACCACTCTGTGAGACAGGTTTCTTAGCCTCATTTTCTAGATGAGAAAATAGAGTCACAGCAGTCAAGGTATTTGACTTGGACCACAGAGAGAGTCAAAGGAAAGAGATGTTTATGCCTTTCTTGCCCCCTCCCTTCTCTTCAACTCTATTCCTTGTATACTTTTGAAGTTGTAATTGGTTTGCGGTATTGCTGAGCTCACAGAAAAGTCCAGGTGCTTGGAGCTTTCCCTCCTCATAATGGACAGTTGAAACCCAAAGAAGGAGACTATTAACTACACTGCCATTACTAGTCTCATCACAATGCCAGCAACATAGCCGTCTGGCACTTCAAATTAAGCCGGGCATGGAGGAGCACTCAAGTACACTAGAGGGCCCTTGTACACATTTCAGTAATTTGGACTGGGACTCTTCGAACCACTCGTTGACCAATGCAATTCTTGTGAGTGAAGCTTTTGCTCTCTGTATTTTTTTTCCTCCTGAGTCTGTCTAGGAATTATTTTGCAGGATTAGAGTTCCACCTGGAGGCCCACAGGGTATCTGGAACTTCCAGTGCAGAAGCATGCAACGGGCGACCTGTATAGGCATTGGTAGAACAAATGCTCAAGAAAATGGATAAACGTAATTGTATCACAGTGGCTCTCATTTATTCGCTGAGCACCTTGCAAGCATGAGCTCCACAGCATCCTCGCACTTTATCCTCAGTAAGGCTTTAGAATAATACCTTTATGATTCCCATGCTAGAGATAACTGAGATTTCACAGCCAATATTTTTTCTTAATTCGTTCAGCTATTAAGTATTGAAGAGGGAATTAAAACTCAGGTTTTCATAAGCAAATTTTAGACTCTTAGTAGCATTGCATATTGAGTCTCTAAATGATAGAAATAGCAGAGACTGACTAGAAGCCGGGAGAACCATCTTGTCCTCTAGCTTAAGTCTCAGGGGGGAAGCAATAAAACAGTTTGGATGCTTCATGCCTCGTGCTATTGTGCCCTCTCGAGAAACTATTAAATTTCTGTCACAAGCAATCAGACTTAAGTCCATTCACACTCATGTGTAAATAAAGCGTAATCGATAAAGCTTAAAGCTTAATTATTTATTTATGCGGATTGATTATGTAAGCTTAACAAACAAAACTAAAGCAAATTTCATTATTTTTATCGTGTAATTAATTATTTACACCTAAATTAGGATAAACAAGGTTTGGCTTATCAGCCGGCATTAGAAAACCCCAGTCAGGTCTTCGCTAGCCCTAGATTTGTCTCTCTTCTCTCCTCCCTGGTTTCTAGACTCTCTTCCCAGCAAACCCCAATCAGCCCTATCCTGCAAGAATCTCTTCTCCAGGGAACAGCTCCAGAACAGAATACCAACTCCCCTGGAACCCTACTTCTTTTGAATTTTGAAAACAAATTCCTGAATGTGTTGCATTTTAAGAATTTTCCTTCTGGGGTACAATGACTAAGCAAACAGAAATGACCATGGGGTAAATAGTCATTTGTGTTCTCCAAGATGGCCACAGCTCTGAGGCCCATTGACTCAAAGGCCGACTCTAATATCCTCTATTGCATATTAGTCTAATATCCTCTGATGACTCTAATATTGGTGGAATTTGTCTCTGCTTCTCAAGGCTGAGTGGACCTTTGTCAATGTCTGACAATACACAAAGTGATATTGTATACCTTCTAACTTAAAAACAATAGCCTAACCATTTTTCTTGACTTCTTAAGATGCTTTTTGTCTGAATCTCGACACCATAATATGAATCATCTGAAATTAGCCCAGGGGCCGGAGCAGGAGAAGACCCAAGAGATGTTCTGGTCAACAGGCTACATTTTCACATTCTGTGCCCCAAGCCACCATAGGACTTTAAGATTCTTCTCTAACAGGTAATAAGATATTTTTTCCTCCTTTTTGTCTCCCAGTAAGTTGGAGCTGATTGGAAATAATCAGTTTTAGACTCCAGCTCAGTTCCTGTTGTCTAATAGCAGATTTATAAATGATTCAACTAAAATGCCTTATTATTTTAAATGTTTATTTATTCCATAGCTAAATAAAACATTAATTTTTAGTGCTTGGATTAAGGAAAGCTACCTGTAAAACTCACCATTTTACTTAAGTATTGAAAATGGGGGCTGGACTAGAACCTCTTTCTTTAATTCAATGTTTTATTAATTCTTTGATAAATTTCTATACACATACAATATATTTTACTATATTCACACCCCACTTCTCGCACTAACTCTTCTTATATCCATCTCCTACTTCCCCAGTTTCTCCCAAATGTATGCCCCGCCTCTCTCCCTCCCTCCCTTCCTTCCTCTTCCCATCTCTCATAGCCCACTGCTTCCAATTTTGCTGCTCATGAGTTTGGGCCATCACTAGAGCATGGTCATCCTACCAGAGATCACACCATTAAATAAAACAGATTCTCCCTCCCCAAGAAGCAAGAAGCTGTCAACAGCTCCTAGGTGAGGGACCCCACAGCTGGCCCTTCCCCAGCCCATGCTAGAATGTTGATTAGCTTGATCTTATACAGGTCTGACTGAAGCAACCGCAGCTGCTGGCAGTTCATGAGTGAGCCTGTTTGGTCATGTCCAGAGACGATGTTTCTCTTGGACTGGAACAGTCTAAGCAGATAATTCTGAATGAAGATTCAGAAACGGTAAAATATTGAGCATTGATGAGGCAGAAATCATAAACTAGGAACATCGATCTCAAGAGACATAGGGAAGAATTGTTAAAGCAGGATATGAATAATCATGCAATGATTTAAGGAGTCTTTGGGGGTTTTGACTACACTTATTGGAGCCTGGGAATTGCTGAAAGATTTAAAGAAAGTGTGCAGGGGATCATGCTTCCTCTAAGCGAGACGTCAAAGTTTTAAATCAATTTTTAGAGAATAATTTGTATATAATTAATCCAATTTTATAAAACACGTACATACTCTTTCCACAAGATTCTATCTTCCTTTCTGTTTCAAAATCAACTTAGAGGTCTATTTGGTTTTTCATTCCTTTTCACATTTCACTACTAAGGTTCGAATTCAAGCAGGAATTTGAATCAGAAACCAAAGAGGAATGCGATTTTCTGGTTTTATATCACACTTATTATACCGGCTTTTTTATGTGACTTAGCACCACCTGCCTGGGAAATGGTGCCACCCGTGGTAGGCTGAGTCCTATATCAATCAATGATTAAGCCAACCCCTCAGAGACATGTACTATGTCAAGACGATCTGGACAATACTTGAGTTGAAAGTCCCTTCTCAGGTGATTCTAGGCTGTGTCGAGTTGACAGTTAAAGAAAGGGGACTAGGAGGCATACCTAATATTCATACCTTCTGTTCGGATTCTTGTTGAAAGTACCGTTCCTGAGTGGGCCAGTGCTATGTCCTTGACTTTCTCTGAGAGCACGGTGTGTGCTTTGAGGCAGCTGCCATGCTATGACAAGTTTCCAAGTCACAGGACAATGGAGCTCCAGATGGGATCACTGGCCAGGCCTCCTGTAGCTCTCTCCTGGAAACCTGACACAAAGAGAGGATCATTAGCCAGAGAGAAACAGCAGGATTATTAACTTCAGCTGCGCGTCAGACAGCCCTGTGCAGAGAATCTGTGCCAAATGGCCTGAAGCTGCTGGCGCTTTGACAAGTGCAGGTAGGGACTATTACTTGTGGCTCTGAAAGAAAAGTCAGTATAACTTTTAAAACAGCAAAACAGAATTCCCATTAAAAATAGACTCCTGCCCCATGTCAATCCATGTGTAATTCATCAAACATAATAAATAGCGAAGAACCAGCCACTTTATAAATACTGTCTGATATAATCATGTCTTTGTAATCGTGAAAATAGATCCATGGCTGTGTTTATGTTGGAAATAGTAAATCTTAAGTTCAAGAACGCTTAGCATTAGGCTGAGGTCATCTGGTAATAGCTAATTTGAAACACGTTCCTATTACGGTTGTCCTGCCTTCCACCAGCCACTTCTCCTACATGTGACAGTCACTGATATTAGGAGGACAAAAGCAAGTGAAACAGATCCCTCAGCCTTAAGAACTTCACAAACTGCACAAGAAGTAATCTGTGAACAAAGAAGACTGAATTAAGGGTCAACAGAAATAGTAGTGAAACACGGGAGAGGACTAAAAAGAAAGAAATCGTGTGCTGATGCCCCCCCCCAATTGGGATGAGCACGAATCATGAGAAGAACTTCAGCCCACTCACCATCACCAGTAATGTCTCCTGCATCCCAAACTTCCTCACCTTCTTTTCCAAGGTCATCCATGATAACTTCAGTATTGTGGAGGGAATCATGACCAAAGTCAATATTTCCATTTCCACCCAGAAGGCTGGGAATGGTTGCTCTAGGAAACTATGAAAGTACAGCCACATCATACACCATTTCTGCATCTCCCGGCACTGCCAAGCTAATGCTATAAAATCAACCCAGATCTGAATAGGGAGTTCGTTGGCATGTCCTTCCGCACTTTTACATTTCAGACACACATTGTATCCATGTGTGTCTGAAATACCTTTAGAAGAAAGCATCCAAGTGTAATGACATCTAGAAGGTGATGAAGCAGCAATCAGTGCCCCTAAAAGACACCCCATGCCAGGCTGTCTCCTGTAACTTAATAACACTCCCTTTTCCACCTTTGATTCAGGGGCTGCTAATGTCCCCAACAAGCACTCTGTCAAGCTCATTTTCTACTATGACAAGAAATTGGACTACTGCACCAGGGTGGTGGACCTCATAGTCCATACAACCTTCAAGGAGTAAAAAGCTGTGGCATACCACTCCAGCAAAAACATGAAAAGAAGAGAAGGATACTCAGCTACTGGGGAGTCCCTGCCCTAACTCATCAACAAACTGAGCATCTCTGCTCATTTCAAATGAATGACCCACAGAAGAAGAGGAAGGGCTGAGTGGGTGGTACTCTCTGACCATCAACAAAATTCACTAAACTTAGCTACTCCCAAAAAGCTAGAATAAGGCCGGGCGGTGGTGGCGCACGCCTTTAATCCCAGCACTCGGGAGGCAGAGGCAGGCGGATCTCTGTGAGTGTGAGGCCAGCCTGGTCTACAAGAGCTAGTTCCGGGATCGGCACCAAAGCTACAGAGAAACCCTGTCTCGAAAAACCAAAAAAAAAAAAAAAAAAAAAAAGCTAGAATAAAATAATTATTTTTAAAAAAAATTAGCTTGAATGTATTAAAACTGGCATCCTTATTGGTCAAGAAATGAATGCCTGTTGTCATTTAGTTAATCTGATCTAATTAATTAATTCCATTGAACCATTAAGGGAAAAGTAAGGAGAACAATAAATAAACTAGCATTTAATAGAAGTGGAAGCAGCAGCCCAACAACAAAATTTAGGAAAATGAAAATTAAACTCAGAATGATATTTAATTTCACATCTATTAGGTTGGCAGAACTTATGAATTCGAACAGTGTTAAGAAAGCCACAGGTGTCCGCGTGGATCGCTGGAAACACAGGGCAAAGTGATTTCTCAGTGAGTGTTCCTACTCCATCTTGGGGTTGGCCACCCTCAATGTTTCTCGACCTCTGAATCCCACCCAGCTCCAGGATGATAATCCCTGAAGACAATCCTGGAAGCTGCACTCTGAAGCTGGGCTCCCGTAGCCTCTCCAATGATTTGATTTGATCAGAGATAATATGAATAAAAATAAAACTATTGAACTCTTGTTTAAATAGACTCCTATTCCTTAAGAAAGTAGCTTTTAGCTGGAGAATTCACCAAAACCAGCTCTGGGAGACTATGCATATTTCATAATCCCAACATTAGAATTTCTGACACAGGAGGTGGGCACTGGAACACAAAAATTTGCATTCCTGACAAACCCTCGGGACTTCCATGATAGATCACAGCCCCTGTAGCAGTCTCCCTCTCTCTGCCAGAAATCAGGCCACACTCCGAACAGTCTCTGTCCCTGGACAGGGAGTAGATAATAAAGCTTATTATACTCTTGCAGTCTTCCGTTTTCTTCCTGCTATGAGCAAGTGCAAGATGGCTTTGAATTAAAATTTACTTTTATCTAGTGCCTTCCTGCACTTGTGGCTCCGAACACATAGGCTAGACTAATCTGGGTCGTGTGGTCTGGAGATGGCTCCCCTTCCCAGCATATGAGAGTCAATAACTCCCTTCATTCTACAGAGCCAAAGGCTTTCTCTCTCTCTTCCCTCTAATACCCCCATCATGTTTGTCTCTGGTATGATGCTAATAACTATTCCTATATTCTTGGAACTGAGTGGTTTGGGTCTTCAGGCCTCCTCATGGTTGCCTATGGCAATGGTACTTTATCTCTCCGACATATTCGATGCTAAAAGATGTTCCTTGTCAAGATCCCCACCATATTGCCCGAGATAACTCTCTGTTCCAATGTTCTTCCATTCTAACATCCAATCACGGCGGCTCGTGGGTTACAGCTCCTTGTGGCTGTGAGGCTATCTGTTCTAATGAAGTTTATCTGAGAGGTCGTCATCTCAACCTCCTTTCCTACCTCCCTATCCCTCTTCCTAGCAGCTCTAATGCAGCGGGTCTCAAGACCAAATTTAACAGGTTCTTTCTTTTGAGAGTACATTTTCATCTATTGTAGACTGAGAAGAAAGGAGTGATGTAGATGAAAGGAAGTTGAGATACAGTTAAAAAAATTACTTCTGTAAACAATCTTATCTCAAGAGATATAGAGTCACTCTGAATCCATCGAAAATTCACTTGTGCACGCATATAGACACAGAGAGAAAAAGACACAAAGACATATTGGGATACAATTCAGAATTTTTTTTTTAAAAAGTGAAGAAATATATTCACTTTCAACATGAATGAACCTGAAGAACATTATGGGAAGTAAAATAAGCTAGGCACAGAATGCAAAAATCATCATGATCTCACCCATGCATATGTGGACTCCAAAATAACAAGAGCTCAAAGAATAGGGAACAGAATGACTGTGACTTCGGAGTAGAAACAAGGCTTAAATTGGGATAGGTGATGGCCAAAAAGAATATGAAATTTCACAAAAAGGAAGAGTTTTAGACACACATTGTATGGACATTGGAGAAAGAGAAGAACATATTACGAGGGAGAGAGACTGCCCACATCTGTGGATTTACATAATTAATATGGTAGAGATTGTTATATTACTGAAATCAGTCTATGGAAACAATACCTATCAAAATCCTACTGGCCTTCTTCATAAAAGTAGAAAATAATTCATATGGAATCAGTAGAGACCTCAAATAGCCAAAGCAATTCTAAGCAGAAAGAGTAACATGATGCCCATCTTCAAATTATACTACAAAATCATAGGAGCATGATGTTAGTACAAGGCAGGCACACAGGCTAACGGGGTGCAATTTCTAGGGGCCTCAGAAATAAATCTGCATAGATACAGGCATCCAATTTTCAACAAAATGCAAAAATACAATGTGAGAAAAGATAGCCTTTCCAGGAAAAGGTACTGGAAAAACTGAAATGCAACTTGTATTGGTTTGAGTAAGAACATCCCACATAGTCTCATCTGCTTAAAGGCTTAGGCACCAGGGAGTGGAACTCTTTGAAAAGATTAGAAAGGCTAAGAACTGTGGATTTGTTGGAGGAAGTGTGTTACTAGGAGTTGAGTTTAAAGGTTGTAAAAAGTCAATACTAGGCCCAGTGCCTCTCTGGAGTACAGATCAGGATGTGGATCTTGGATAAAACTCCTGCTTGCTACCATGCCCCCTGCCACCATGGTCCCTGCCATCATGCCCTCTGCCACCATGCCCCCTGCCATGGTATTAATGATAATGGACTAAGCCCCTGGAACTGTAAACAATTCCTCAATTAAATGCTTTCCTTTATAAGAGCTGCCTTGATCTTGGTGTCTCTTCATGGGAACAGGACAGTAATTAAGAACTAGATTCATATTTCTCACCTTCTTCAAAATTAATTCAAGATAAATTAAAGATCTTAAAATCAGACTTGAAACTTTGAAACTTCAAGAGAAAAACACTTTGGTATACAGATGTAGGTGAAGACTTTCTGACTAGGACTCCAGTCTCAAGAACTGACAAACAGATTACATAAAATTAAAAACATAACCATTCAAAAATCCAAATAAATTATTCAATCAACAGAATAAAGAAACAGCTAAAAAATGGGAGAAACCATTACCAGGTATTCATCCATCCAAGAAGGGCATAGTATACAAAATATATGAAGAACTCGAGAAATTAAAGCCAAAAGAATAAGTAAACCCTAGTATTTGGGAGGCTGAGCACGAATTTCCAAAGTTTGCGGTCAGCCTTGACTACATAGCAAATTCCAGGCCAACTTGAGCCGCATAGAAAGACTGGTCTAAAATTAAATCCTAATAATAATAGCACAATCAATAAGTGCGAAAATAAATTTCACAGAGTTCTTGCAGGAGTTATAAATGACAAATGGATAGATTAAAAACTGATAAACATATAAGAGAAATGAAAATCCAAACTCCATGAAAAACCACTTCATTCCAGCTGTAATGACCATTATCCGGAAAACAGAAACCTAGGGAGGATATGGGGGGAAATTACCTTATACACTTCTGATAAAATGCAAATTAGGGAAGCCAAGATACATGTTGAAATCAGTTCAGAAGCTCTTTGAAGACCCGAGAACAAAATTTCTATGTATCCCTGTGTTATGCTGCTCCTGGATTTATATACAAAGGAATCAGTCACACACAATAAATAGATATATCTGCGCAATCACGTTCACTGGAACCCTAGTCCCAACTAAGTTCTAGAATCAACTGATAAATACCAGGAGATCAACAAGCCATGACCTGCTTTACTATTGTCCTCACTGTAGTGACAAGGAAATGAAGAAAAGACAGACTCGGGACACACATCTGGAGTGGCAGATGTGCTGTGTGCCCTGATGATGCACCAGCTGCCTGAAAAACTGCTGGGCAAGGAGGAGGCAGGTTGTCTGGTCTCCACAGGCAGCCTCTGGGACACAGCTGTTTATGGTTGTCATCATCCTGGAGGAGGAAGTTGTGATTTAAACTTTCTGAATACATGGTGCTAGCTAAAAGTCAATCACTGGCGCGCTTCTGAGTCTCACTTAGGAAATATTCTGCCACTCCCACGGGTCTGGGAGATTGGAGCCCTTGATACACCGTGCTCATAATTACAGATATTCAGGACACCATTCCCTACCAGATAAGGAAAGGTGGCATTCGCATGCAACACAGTATTCTTCATACACAAAGAAGAAATTAGGTCATGTGATGGAAAATGACTGGCCATTATACTGCATGAAGTAAGCCAAACTCAGACAAGTATCATATATTTTCTTATCTATCTAGTCATGAGAGCAGAAGGAGACCATTTGGAGGGAAGGGTAGACCAGTAGGAGAGGGACGTGAAAATTGAGGGTATGAGGAGGAATATGACAGAAATACATTAGATACTTGGGCTAAAATATCCTAATGCTGTGAATAACTTTGTAAAAATAATATTCACTAATAAAATAATAAGTTTCTAAAATAACAGAAAATATACACTTTAGACATTAAGATTGAAACTTCACAAAGAAAAAAATCTAAGACTCTCAGAAATTTACTTTCTAATGTCCCACAGGTAACCCACGAGAGAAGAGACAGAGCATGGTTCTATCTGATTATAATCCTAATGCCCCATGAGATTCAGTGAAACACATCAGCCCTGTAATTGGTATCCTGGATACAGGAAGATCACTGTTGTCTGCTGTAAGGAAATACATAGTCATTTTCTATTATCCTAATGAAAACTGAGGAGTACTATATACACAATGTTTTCTAGTTTTAAAGAACACATGAATATACAATTATGTTCCATTGAGCTGTATACCTGCTGAGTACAATTCATTTCGGTATATACTAACTTCCTCTTAAATATTGATGTTATCCTTATAAAATTTCAGAACAAAAGTTCTCAAGATTGTGAAAACAATAATCTACAGAGTTGACCTAATATCTTTACCTAGTGCCTCTCTGGGCTCTGGTCAAATTGGAAAGTTAAAACAAACAAGCAAACAAAATTCTATATATGGCTGAAGGGGAAAAATAAGCTTTCCACAGTCTAAAAGAATCCATGTGCACCAAACCATCCCTCCAGAGAATACTAGACACAGTATTTCAGACTAAGGAGAGAAAGAAGCATAGCCAGGAGACTCCACAGTAGAAAACAAACGATGCTATAATTACTGAAAAATGAAGTATGATTAAGAGCACAAAGGCACCAACATGATTGTAATTGACAAATGTCTTTCACTAATACCCCTAAATAACAGTGACCTCTACTCTCCAATTAAAAGACACAGGTTTATTGAGTGAATTAAGAAATAAAATCTGCTGTGTGCAAGGAAGTCAGCTCTCAAGAGAGGGACCACCTTAATGTTCATGGGTGGAAAGAAGCATTTCAAGCAAACGAGAGCAAAAGAGCAGGCATTGCCATCCTAATAACTGACAAAACAGACTTCAAGTGAGACCTCATCAGAAGAGATACAGACAGACACTCCATCCTGAGCACCGGAGCAATTAACAGAGAGGATGTTACAACCTTAATTATAGACACACCAAACTCTGATGCACTCCATTTTCTGAAAAGCATTTTACTGGCATTAAAGAACAAATAGTAACAACAACTTAATAAGAGGTAATCCTAAAACCCCACTTTCTCCAATAGTCAAGTCCCCTGAGCAGGAAAACAAACATAGAGACATCAGAATTAAGTGTCATCATGCATCAAACAGACCTAGCATAAATCTACAGAATAGTCCACCCAAACACCAAAGGATATACACACTTTTCAGTGACCCAGGGAAGTGTCTCTAAAATAGGCTACACCCTGAACCAACTCTTGCTGCTCCTTTCTTTCTTTCTTTCTTTCTTTCTTTCTTTCTTTCTTTCTTTCTTTCTTTCTTTCTTTTCTGTTTTTCAAGCCTGGGTTTCTCTACATAGTCATGAAGTTTGGAGCCTAAGTTTTGGAGTTTGGATAGCCTCTGCTCAGTATGCCTTTCAGATCTTTTGGATTAGCAGTACTTTTCCGACATGCAGATGAATGTCAGTGTGTCATCAGCAGGACCTGTAGCTTTATTCTTTTCATTGACTGGAGGGAGTACCCTGAAAGTTAGCCAACTTCCCTGAAAGTCAGTCAGAAGCTTTTGAGAAAGAGCTGTGTGGAACCAAAATGAGAACCTGCCAAACACGTGAATTGGCCACCCCACATCCCACTTCGGGATTTTTTTAAACCTATCCTGAGGAATCTAGCAGCTTCCATTTCTTTTCGTGTCATTGTCTGACATGTGTCACTTGCTGATCTTCAAACTGGTTTTATTTGTTAAATGCTATATCCAAAGACATATTTTTGGCAGCACTTAAAACAGCAGAGTTCTAAACATCAGCTAAAATTCAAGGCCCCCTCGCCAATAATGACAAATAATGACAAATAATTCAACTCGGTTAACAAAGAAGTGATGGAATAATCTTTAGGTATGGCAAGTCCATACATCTTTGGGAAATGTGACAGTCAAGTGTAGACTTTTCTGTTTGGCAACTGACACACTGTTTGATCTTTATTTTGAGAAACATCTCAAACACCAAAACAATGCATATAGGTTGTGTCAGAGAAGAACCATAGGATAATGGTTTCCATTTGCTGACCACCTACGACATGACAAATGGTTTATAACCCTGAAATAGATAGATATTGGACTTTTATTACAGATAATAAAAATATGGCACCCAGAAAGCTTTAAGAATTTCCTTGATATCAACAAATAAGCAACAGAACTTGAAATTCAAAGTTTATGATTCTCTTTTTTCTATGTCTCTTTCCCTAATCCAAGCCAGCATGTATGAAATGCTTGAAAGTATTTGTCCATGTGGGCAGGGTTGGAGGTATCTTCTGTTCTTCAGAAAGCCATCATCAACTCAGGAATTAGGACCCACCAATGGCATCATACTACAATGATCTGCTTAGGTGTTAACATAGACATGCCATGAGTAAGCCTCTCCCATCAACTTTAGAAGGCTTGCTAACTTTAAACTATGTTAAGGGGGAAAGATGTTGCCACAGTCTTAAGCCCATGTGTGCCTATATGGATTTATAAGTACTCTGTCCCAGGCAATAAGCCATTCAAATTACCTTTCCTACCATAAAGATATATGCAGATTCACTCTTAGCATTCAGCGTTTAATCACACCTTTGCATTATATCAATTGAAGGAGGAAGCAGAAGTTCTAAAATCAAGCCCATCTGACAGAGATGCCATGACCTTTCCTGAGAACAGGCCAGTGCTCTGCCTACCCAAGTCAATCACATTTATGAATCCAAGCATAAAATTCCAAAGGAAACAATACAAATGGAGCTTAGCATACATCACGATGAAGCTGAGTTGAGGAAAGCAACAATGGTTTACATTCAGGAAATTCCAAGATGTTGTTGATTATTTTAGCTGATTTCCTCAAATTTCAATTCATTACCCAGTGCCTCGTGGTCATGAAAACATACACACACATAACAGCATTTGGATGGAAAATATTATACTTAGAAATATGCTATATATGTATACTTGTGTCATATAACAGCAATTAATGCAAACAGAGACCACGGATGTGCAAAGAGCATGAAGGGGTAGATGGGGTATTTGAAGGGAGGAAAGCGTAGCAAGAAATGATGAAACTGTATTATAATCTCAAAAATAAAGAAATTTAAAAATCAAGAAAAGATATGCCAATCAAAGATATAATAAAAATTAAGTACTATCCACAGCAACAATCTACGTGTTCAGTGGCATAGATTATAAATTACTACGTATCCTGTCAGAAGATACAAGGAATCATTAGAAATCCCTTTTATGGAAAGCATATAATAACCTAGAAGATGTTTAGGCTATTATTTTCATCAGAAAAGTCACTGTGTGAAATCGTACATCAGCTGCCATTATAGAGAACACACATAGAAGAACCTGGAAAACACACATCAAAAAGCTCATGATGATAATACACCAACATCACTACAGTTCTTTTCAAGTCTGTTATTCAAATGTTTTAAATTAAAACTGTAATTTAATGGAGACATGAAGCTTTTCATTATAACATAAAAAGCACATTGAAGCCACTTTCATCTTTCTTCTGATTACTCGCGTTCATTTTCTTCTTCATCCTTAGGGCAATTTGCTTTATCAAGAATCCTTGTTTCCCAATTTCTTCACATCTCCTGTTTCATACTTAGAAAGTCAATGATTAATACGTAGACAGTGTTTATATATTCTTGGCTGTTACTAGAGGTTTCATAGAGAAAACACTGGATTTTCTGTCATGTTGAATCTATTCACGAAATAAAATTACTTTCTAAAGCAAAATTTGTTGTTTTTCCTGTGGACGGGACAATGAGACTTTTGGTAACAAAATATTAAATTGATTTCCCTTTTCTCATTCCACAGTTCAAACTTCCCATGGCTTCACAGCCTGTAAGAACCCAAGCCAATGTATTATATGTTCACAGGTGGAACACCCTGCATGTCCTTTCTCCTACAGACATTAGGTAGGGTGGCTCACAATTGCCTCTAACTCTAGTTCCAGAGATTTAAACCACTTTTTCTTGTCTCTGTGGAGACCTGTACACACATGGTATACATTCATACAGACACAGAAAAAAATATGTAAAACTAGGACTGGTGGTGCGGCTCAGCCGGGAAAGGCACTTGTCTTCCAAGCATGAGAACCTGAGTTCAATCCTCGGAACCTATGTAAAGATGGAAGGAGAGAAGTAACTTCTAAAGCTGTCTTCTGATCCCCATGTGCACATAGCGACATATGCCGTACACGTGATGCACACATAAACACAATAATAGTAAATAAAATAGTAAATATGTATAATGTATAAATATAAATAACTCTTTAAAAAAGAATACCACTGATTTATTTCTTCTGGTATAAATGGGCACCGTGGATACTTCCACAACTATTATGTTCTAGCCTGTTTTGATGAACCCCATCCAATTCTTTTGCTTTCTCCAAAATTCATATATAATCCTGATAGACCCCATATAAAAAATCTCAGAGGTAGTACTATATATCACAAAACAAGCTAGGAATCTTCTAACCAGAACACTGGAGATTTGAGCTGTGTATTAGATTACTACATGACCTGACGCCAGTTGTCCAATCTCTCATACCGTCAAGGTCACAGAATAATGTGTAGCCCCACAGGATGGTGACACACAGCAGCGACTCCAATTACAAACACTGCATAGTAAGTACTACATGTACAAATAACCATACATCAGAATTAAGATTATAAAATAACCAGGGAGGAACTGGAGAGATGGCTCAGTGGTTAAGAGAAACCACTCTTACAGGGGACCTGACTTCAGTCCCAGCACTCAGACAATTCACAGCCATGTGTAACTCAAATTCCAGGGGATGTGGTGTCCTAGTTTCCATGGGTATCAGACATGCATGTGGTGCACACACATACATGTTATCCGACACTCATACACGTAAAATAAAAATGTATTTTAAAAAGTAAACATGCAAGAGAAGATGTTGGAACAATTGTTTGTTCATTTGTTTGGACTGGGTTGTAGCCACTTTCCTGACACTAACTAGCTTCTTTGGGGCATACCACTTCCTCTGGGGAACTCATCTCCTTGTGAGGAATCAGATGATAGGATTCCTTAAACCCCTAGCTGCCTAGCACTCCTTGTTATAATCACTGGTTTTTAATCATAGCAAGAACAGAGCCTTAAAACCCCATTTGCTTTCTTGAAAGAAATCCTCTGCCCTTTCTTCTCACCTGATTTTTCTCAACATCTGTCACTTCCTACACAGAGCTACACAGAGAGCATGTGATAGCCCAGAGCAAGTGCGGGTGTTTGGCTGTCAAGCTGTGGAGCTGAAATGAACAGGGCAAATTTGCTAACCTTCCCATCTTTATCAGGGCGGTGGCACAGATCATTTCTGATCAGACAAGGCTTTCTCTGCCCTTCCACCTGGAACGCTCTGTGTTAAAACAGTCACTCGGGTTCTTGTTATGTGCCTCCCCCACAAGCTAGCAGCAAATTGGAGCCGAAGGGTCTGAGTGTCTTGTCCACATGGGAGCCTGCACTGGCTAGCAAGCCCCCAGCTGTCCACTGCAGCTCATCCGAAGCAATAAATGTGCCTTGTCAATGCTCACTTGGGGAGCTATAGCCAGGACTTTAATCTGGGAATGAGAGAAGGGAGGTCCCTGCTGTTTCCACAAATATCTTCAAAGGCTCTTCCTCAAGGAGAGTGTCTGCTGGCAAGAGCCCAGAGGTCAGAGCCCAGGGAGAAGGCAAGGACAAGTGATGGACTCATAAGTCAGACACAGAGATATGATGAGTCTTGAAACTGAAATGAAGTGCTTAGCCATAGAATGAGCTGCACCCCAACGCCAGCTTGTCCAGACTGCCTTGCCATGTCACAAAACAAAAAGACATCCCACGCTAGTTATTAGCAGATGTCGCCAAGGTGTTCTTGGAAGTAACAGGCCCCTTTTAGAGATACAACAAAACAATCCAAAACCCTCATTGGTAGATGGTATCATCTTCTTTTCCTGGTTAAAAAAAAGGGAAGTTGTTTATAAATAAATCACTTACCCTCAAGTTACATATTGGTAAATTAACTGCCTCAAATCAACATCCTTCATCAATTAATTAATCAATTCAAAAATTATATGCAGATAACTTTTTCAGGACTCTCCAGGAGAAACCATTAATAATAGTTCGGGGACAAACAAATACAAGGAAGAGAAAGAGGTGAAGCAAATGGGGTTTCAGACATAGTTCTGACCCAACAGAAAGACTCTGGAGAGGAGATTTCACCCCTAGCCATGCTGCACAGACTGAGGAAAATGAGATCATATGCCAGACATCAATTGAAAACCTCCAGAAGACTGAGTAAACTCCAAGAATTTGCCAAAGTAGCAGTCTACTGAAGAGTAGCCATGGTCCTGGACACCAGGAGGAAAGATACTATGACTAAAGAAATGATCCATCATAGTGTCCTGGGCAGGACAACAACCAAATTCTCTACACATAGTGAAAACGGGGGGCTCATCCCCACCTCTGTCTTCATCCTGAATTTCTTTGACAAAGATCTCATTGTTCCTGACAGTGATTAAGGAAGAGTTAAGACAGGCAAGCATTTACTTTGCTATGTAAATGAAAACTGTTGTGTATATTAAACAACCAATCCAAAGTCATACAACCACTATGTCATCTCACACACACAGACACACACACACACACACACACACACACACTAATTCCTTCTCTTTTACAACACATGATGGTTTCCTGAAGCACAGCAGAATGCTGACTAATGCCACATGAGAGCATTCTTACTACTAACAATTCCCCCAAGACTGCATATGCATTCACAGTTAGAAATGCATCTTTCTAGATCAAGTACTATATCTTCCTGCATCCTCCGCCAAAAAGCCACCAGAGAATACACACTAGGCCACTAGGCTGGATATGGGCAAGAATGAGGCGGGGAAATTCATAGACCCTTGAGAGGACCAGACACACACACACACTATATACATATACATATGTGTGTGTGTGTGTGTGTGTGTGTGTGTGTGTGAATGACTGCAGCCATCACCAAAGCACATAAGGGCTTCCTTTAGTCCTCAAAGAAGCCATATGCAGCAGAGAAGCAAGAAACATTATCCCTCCTTTGCAGTTGAGAAAACAGGGTTGGACAAAAGTTAAGCACTAAAGATCAGAGCCAGCTCAAAAAGCCAGCTCTACAATCTCACCTTGAGAGCTTCCCTGTCTATGAGATTCAAGAGGACAGTAATGCCTTTGGGATTTTCCCACTCAGAATTCTTTATTAATGTCTCTACAATAGCACCTAATTTCTCTCTTTGACAAACACGTTTTTAGAACATACAGTTTTGAAAAGAGCCTTAATGGATGATATATTTCTACCACCAAAGCACAGGCTGCTGAACTAAGCTGTTAGACCAGAGTAAAATGTTCAACTAGATTTGCTCACAAAACAATATGCAACCAAGCAGAACAGACTAATGTTTTGGAGAAAATGGATATGGATGCTTAGAGAGCTATTGCTGGGACTGTAAATACCAAAACCAAGGTAAATTTTGAGCTTCCAAACATCCCTCTAATCACAGGATGTAACTTTGCCCAAAAAAAAAAAAAAATGAAGTCAAGACCAGGAAAACAAATTATAAAGGGAATGAGTCATGGAAGGAGAGAGGAATGGAAGGAAAAGGGCAAAAGGAATGGAAGAGAGTCAGGGTAAGGGAAAAGAAAGAGACAGAAGAACATGGCAGAGAGAATTATTGGAACAGCTAATGGAGCCAACGCTAAGAAACGCTACACTTCTTGAACTTTCCAGTTATATGAAGATCAGATTCTCTTCTTACAAAAATAAACTAATTTAGTTGCCATTAGTAGCAACCAAAGCAACTGTATACCTCCTATTCTGTATAACTTTCAAACATATAGAGCTATGTCTATGCCCTTGCTTGTGTTCCTTTTATAAACGGAGATTCTAGGAAATGTAAATGAAAAGTTGGAAAAAGAACCATGTTGTATATACTACATGGTAAAAAAAGAAAATAGTCTGAGAGACTACTAAACCAAAAAAAAAAAATGTTAAACATGGCCCTAGAGAGGTAGTTTCCATTTCTGTTACGAAAACAGAAAATTTACCTGGTCTGAGCACATATCAGCCCTGCCACACTGGGAATTATTTCATCCTTCTAAGGGTTAATTTTCCTTGCAGCAGAAAGTCATCTGCATTTCCCTTTCTCGCACTAGTTGTGAGAATTATTAGGTGGAAAAATGTAAAGGCCTGAACTAAAAAAAATGCTGTGTGGATGCGGCAGATTCATTATTGAATCACAGACCCTGATGAACAGCTAAGCCTGTGCTGTGTGTGCGTGTGTGTATGTGTGCTTGTGTGCATAGGTGTGTGTAGTGTGGTTATAACTACTGAATAAATAGCATTTCCACAACTACACACACACACACAAACACACTCTCTATCTCTCTCACACATGCTCGCTCGCTCTCTCTCTCTCTCTCTCTCTCTCTCTCTCTCTCTCTCTCCCTCTCTCTCTCTCTCATTGATCTCTAACTTTGATGGAGAAAGTACTTTAAGGTGCTTGTTGATTTGTGACGTGCTTCCTACGTGATGTCCCCTATCAACCACCAGAGCAGCAAGACAATAATGGACTTTGACAGACTCTCAGTCAAAGCTATCTGGACGGCTCAATACGGAACTCAGGTTTGTCTGTACTTTCTCATCCCCAAACGCAAATGCTCCTGACAGTATGTCCTACTGGCTCTGAATGGTTCTGCAGAATGCACGAACCCTGTTAGACTCTGCCTCCTTTGAAATCCAAGATCCCGAAATCAGTAACCAGAGAGTCATGTCATCCTTCTCCCCTGCAAGACTATATCCCTTCAACCCACCAGAGTTGCCACTACTACTCAAACCCTCCTGTCCCAACAGTACTGCCACTTCCTGAACTCAAGCCTTGGCCACTTCACAATTCCAACACCAGAGAAACCTTAATCCTAAATCAAATGTCTGATCACACATACTCACGTGAGAAGTTGTCAGCTCTCTTGCAAAACTGAGTGTTCATCTCATTGTATTTAGAGAAAAAACTCTGTTCCCAGCTTCGTCTCTTCAGGATTTTGGCACTTCTTCCCTGTGTGTATGTTCTGATCTAGCTGCACCAAAACATTACTTAAGCTTCTTTGCCAGTTTCTTTTTTGTTCTTGCTCACACGCTTTCTTCACTCTAAGCTCTCTACAGCTCTAGCTATGGAGCTACATGCTTTACCCAAACCACTCTCATTTAATATTTAACACAATCAACTGTGCAGTGAATCATATATAATTTTTATTTCCACTTTCTATGTAGAGAAAACAGAAGTTAAGAATATTGTTTTTCAAACTCACAGACGTAATAGTAGTTAAACTAGTATTGGAATCTAAGCCAGTATATTCCAGCAATCATGAGCATTATCCCCAACATTAAACTTTTGGCATGTTTCTGTTGTTGTCCTCATTTAGCTGTACTTTAAATGGTAGTTGTGGCTATTTTGATTTGTAAGAGCCTTGAGCTGGCCATGAATTTTTGAGAAGAATCTGTGTCTTCATTTCTTTAACTACTAAGTTGGCAAGGGTCAAATCTGAAAGTGACAAGACACCAAATAGTAAGGGTAACATGGTAAGCGGGGTAAAGGATGGGATCCTACGAGGACATGTGGACACACCACACCCAAACACACACAAAACACATACACACAGCATTTTAAAAAGTAACCAATAATCTAAGAAGTGAAGACAGAAGGGGAAAAAAAACATGAGCAATGATACGCTGCCTGAGACACTAGAGAAATGTCAGGAGTCCCAGCCTGACAGCCTGACAGAAATGAGGTTCACCTCTCTGGTAGAAGAAGACACCATGAATGCACAGGGATGAAAGACATTCTGCTCAGGGATCCTGCCCAGAACAGATCGTGTCTCCACTTGCTACACAACTGTGCATCTGTCAATTACGTCACCTGTCTTTCTCATAGATAATTGGGACAATAATGTATGACTTGTGTTTGGAAGTCAATATTTAAGACATTACTTAGGAAGTAAATCAAATCCCGGTAGCAATGAGAAACCTAAAGGTGCTGGACTGGTGACGAGCTTTATCTGTGTATGTATTGATTGCTGGTTCACTCTTTCAAAAAATGAGTACTTTGCACTTCCAGCAGCTGTGCTAGATCCTAGAGATAGATTAGAATCTGGTGCTGCTGTGTCTTCAAATATAAATATAAAATATAAATAACATTTGTTATTGCTAGATATGTTTATTGTTTAGGATTTACTTCCCCCAAGGAGATGTAAGTTTAATGAATTCAGGGTCTTTTGGCTTGACTTTAATGTGATGTTCAGCACTAGAATTATGGCAGAAATGCTTATAAGTAATCCTAAGATAAATGCATGGGTCTTCAAATTATGTTTTTGTAAAGGACTCTTCCTTTTCTAGCTCCTGATAGCTTTTGAGTAACAGATATTGCTTTATTATCTTTATTTATTAACTGATTCTACCCTCAAAGTGACCTAACTGTTTAATCTGGTCAAACCAATTATGCCTATATCATCAGAGGTTTGGAAGTGCTTTTCTCACTCCAAAATTGATAATTTTCCCTAAGAAATGGCTCATATTTTATTCCATTTATGTCAACAATGAAGGAAGGAGCTGCCTTTGCATGTCAGCAAACCCCTCTATTTTGGGAGACAGACACACATCCAGAAAGCACTCAAGGGAGTGTATTCCACATGGAGATGTAAATGTACATATTCACTGAAACTTGGAAGTAACTGAGAAGGTGAGATAAAAAAGCTGATGAGGGGTCATAGGGGAGAAGAGGGGACACTTATGTGGCCGTGTTACAAATTTCACAAAGCCTAATTGGCCCAGTGACATCAAGAGGCTTCAAGTCAGTAAGCTGAAGTCTAGAGCTGGAGCTCAGAGCACACAGGGGAAAATCGGAGACGTAAAGATTGGAGACTGAGCACATTTTCTCATCCGAAAGTCAAGACGCATAACAGCTGACAAAACATGGAATACAGAGAACCTGGCTACCAGAAAACCTGGGTATCCATTACGCCTCGATCATGCTCTCTTCTCATGACCTGGACAAAGTAAATTAACCTTCTAACACCCCAAATAAAACTGGTAGTAGCCCTGCCCCAGGAGCCGTTGCAAAAATGAAATGAAATAATAAATGGGAGGCCTCCGGAATGTGTAAGGCGCTTTCTAAAGGTTGTGTCTTTAATGTTCTCACTGACAAGAAATTTGTTCTTTCTGACTTTGTTTTTGATAACCTTAAGAAAACAGACAATTTTTTCTATGGTTTATAAAGTCTCTTAATTGAAGGCACAACACAAAATTAAACCCAGGGAGAGGCAGAAAATATTTAGTATTCAGAGTTCACAGAAGACGAGCTCAGTGCTTTCAAAGGTGAGCATGTTGAAGTACAAGCAGTAACTAAAAGGTGCCGGTCACTTGTCAGGCTTTGAGTGGCATGCCACCCCCAAGGATTTTCCAGCTCTTGGTCACCCCCTCCTCCATATGAAGAGTCTATGATTTTCCAGGATATAAAAAAAGACTTTGCTGCCTCCTTCTGCCCTCCCAAAAAAAGAGGAAGCTGGATATCAGGGGTGTTTCTGCCAACCAAAAAGGAAATGTAAAAAGCCTGGATCTTTTAGTGGAGAAGAGCAGAGAGTTTCTACTTGAAAGGCAAGACAGACAGATAATGTAACAATAAGCTCAAACCTCAGGTGTGGAAATAGAAGTTTATGCTCTGCTTTTGATCTGTGACCTGAGAGCAGCAGAAAGATAAGTAATCCCCCTCGCCACTTGGGGTCAAAATAATGACCCGTCGGTGTAGGTAAAGAAAAGCCTCCACTGTCATTCCCAAAGCCAATGACTCTCCCTTGGTACTGGAGGGGTCACAGTGACCAGGGAAAGCATACTGTGAATGATTACAGCAGGAAGGAATAATTCACAGTTGACCAGGGGAGAAGGAAGAACGGGTCAGGGGAATGACTGGGCCTAGACCCTAGGACATGCTGTCATCTCTCACAAGCTTTTCCCTGTCAGTGATCAGACAAAATCACATTCCCAACTAGATAAGAACAAAGAAGATCCAGAGGACAGTCAAAGGCCTCGCTTTCTGAGCCAGCGCCTTCCACCTTGCAGCCCTATGCAGCTTCAGCCCCATGCCACATACTTAGAGAAATGCAGGAAGGAGGGCAATTAACATGGGGGAATTACCCAAAGAGACCAAGCCATGCAAAAGCTGTAACCTAAACCAGAGTCAATCAACTTAAGGCCAGTAATTCCAAAAGTAAAAATTTCTCAGTCTTCCTCTGCCATCCCTCTGTTCAGCTTCATGGTAGACAATTTGTATAAGGAAGAAAAAAACAGTAATAAACAGCTAAAAATAAAATAAATAAAAATATAATAATCAATATATTCTTTGAGTAATAGTATAAATTTTGACCCCAGAACATATGCAGTGTATCATCTATTCTCTGCAGTGGGTCTGTGGCATGACACTGTTACTATATATAATTTAACATAGTTCCTGAGTTCAAATGAAAGTATTATATAATTGATTTTATTCACTTTGAAAAATGTGAAAAATGTTTTTGGCATACAGATGGGCTAATTTCATGTATGCCCTGGGAAATGAGCCTTAGTATTTATTAACAAAGTCAAGATGCGTTCATCTAGAATTATAAACAGGGAAGCAAAGGATAGCAACAATGTAACATTTGGTTCAATTCAATCCTATCAAATAAGTTGTTATTGAGCGCCTGGTTCATGAAGGGTACTTCGCTAAATAATGGAATTAGAAAAAGGTCTGAGGAGCTGGGCGGTGGTGGCGCACGCCTTTAATCCTAGCACTCGGGAGGCAGAGGCAAGCGGATCTCTGGGAGTTCGAGGCCAGCCTGGTCTACAAGAGCTAGTTCCGGGACAGGCACCAAAGCTACAGAGAAACCCTGTCTCGAAAAACAAAACAAAAACAAACAAAACAAAACAAAACAAACAAACAAACAAACAAAAAAAGAACCTGTCAAGCTACCTTCTGAAGTGCTCTGCCCACTTACATCCCCACTGGGAGGACATGGTGGCGCGGCTTTTCCACATCCAACNAGGAAGGAAGGAAGGAAGGAAGGAAGGAAGGAAGGAAGGAAGGAAGGAAGGAAGGAAGGAAGGAAGGAAGGAAGGAAGGAAGGAAGGAAGGGAAAAAGGCCCAAGATAAGGCCCCCAGAAATCAGAAATATGTGTGTTCTTATAGAAAACACACAGCTTTTCAACCCAAACTTACCTGGCTGTGAATCCTGTGATGAGTGCCACTTAAACTCTAAGCCTCAAGTTTCTTTCTTTAAAACACTCAACGATATTCTACTGTACTCGACTTGAAAGGCTGCTAGAAATTCCAGAAACCCATACATGGTAACCATCAACCTTAACAATTGAGAAAAAAGAATACAAGGAATGTCCCTACAACAGAAATAGATGGTCAGAGTGGAGCTGCTGCTCTGGACTTAAAACCCTTTGGAGAAGAAAGAGAATAAGGCAGATATAATTCATTGACAAAATGGCAAAAATGGTAGTTTTGCAATCATCAAATAAATGTTGATAGTAAGTCCAACTAGACAAGTCAATACAAAATTTACCAAACCAAATGTATTGCTATATTAACCAGTCCTAATCATTCCAGGAGGACATAGCTTTCTTACTTTATACCTAAGAAAATAGAGTCTTGTGATAGATTAAAGTTTTTCCAAGGTCACACAGAGAGCAGTAGCAATATTAGCATTGAATCTATGACTCTCTGGCCCCTATACCCTCATTCTGTCTGCTGTCCCCAGCCCTTGTGAAGACATCCATAAGGAGGGTCTTGGAGATGATGCTAACAAACACGTTGTAGCATGAGGGTGGCTAATAGAACAAGCTGGACATAGCAAAGTATGAAAGGACCCCTCTCCCTTGGTAAGCCCATGAATTCAGCAGGCTGTAAAAATATATGAGGCCAGAAAGTTGGAAGCACCCTGGGTCAGTCTGAATGGAACTAACTTTTGTCCAAATTCCTTTTTGACTATTAGTCAGTTGGTGCTTTTGTAGGACCTTTCTCAAGGCAGAAAACTCAGTAAAGTACATTTATAGTAATTTCTTAAATACCGTGCACCTATTTCTTCTGAATAAAACATTCCCTCGTGGCAGGAGGCTGCCTAAGTGCCAGGAAGTCAACACAATTCAGAAATATTAGGAAGTTCCTGGAACTTGTACATTATGTAAGGCGCCTCCCCAAGGTTTTACATCTAGCAGTAATTGCTGGAGAGAAGAGATTGCCAAGTCAGAGTTCAAGGGATGCAGCCTTCTTTAATCCCGGTCTGTGCTGGAATGGACTTTGTGGTGATAAAGCTGCCTTTGATCCTCCCGTGCTCCTGCAAGTAACCCTAGCAGCCCATTGGTTCACTAAGGCAGACCTGCGTGGAATAGTTGCTTTCATTTGTCGTGTGCACCTTATCTGAAGTGAATAGACATTTGTTTATATCTTCCCAAGAAAACTCACAGAAATCCTACCAATGGCATCTTATGAGCCCTCTCACCACGGTACCTTCTCCTGGATATAGACTTCTATGCTCTCTTCTTCTGAAAGCCACATTTCCAGAGACTAATGTGATGACCCAAGCAACGGCGCATGAGTAAAGCAGGTGAAAAGTACCAGCATGTCCTTCCCTCTGCACGTCACCTGAATTCATGCAGCCAAAGGTGCTGTGTGTTCTGCTTTGATCTTAATAACCACATGCCGTGTAGTGGCCCGCTTTATGCCAAGTGCTACTTCAGAAATAGATTTCTAACTGGCCAAACAAATCAGTCTTAGCATTTTCTAATGTCTTTCAAAGATTAGCCAATCAGAAGGCTTTCTATTCGGACTGCAACCAGAGTTTAAAAGGTTTGGAAACCCATCATGGCTCCTAAGTAGACATGACAGCCAAAACGTTTTCCTTTCAATGATTCATAAGGGACTGAAGAACAAATCCATCCTCCCTCCGTGTGGAGGCCTTTTCTTTATCACCACATCTCACTCTGCACCACAAACTGAACCGCAACTTCTAAGAGCACATTCTCCGGGAAAGAAAACAAATTAAAATGGGCAGCTCACCCAAAAAGGAGACGCTCATATCCCGATCACCGTTTTGCAAAGGAGAAAAAGAAGAGAATGAATGACAGCCTGGCTCCGGGTGGCTAGTTTTGTGTTTCTGAGCTGAAGCTTTGTGGGGAGATTTTGTCAGGGTTTGTTAAGTGACTTCGATACGTTAGAAATCCCCAACTCACAATGACTACAACTTCTTCTCAGGACACTGCCTGAATAGCATGTCTGGTGGAGATTTCTACCCACCTTCCCCCCCCCCCAAAAGCACAGAACACTAACTAGCACTGTGCAGACCAAAGGCCTCCTGATCTCTAAGCGCAAGGACAATGGAGGCGCCTAAATTGGACTGTAGGAATTAACTGCAAATCCTTAATAGCAAGATGGAATGTGACAAAAGGGTGAATAATAAGGGTGTTTAACTTCCCCAAACCCTGAGAACCATATATGAGGGTGCTGTTCCTTTATATTAGAAATTAGGAAACACAAGTAATATTCTATAACCAGGTCAGGCATGCACTGATTTTTCTCTGGGCTGCAGATTTAAGGAATTATCTTATAGAATGGCCATGCATGACCAGAAAATGATCAAATATTGGGAACGCCAAGAAAAATAAGGTAGTTTCCTGATCTCAAAGATCTCTGAATCAGAGAGTGGGGTAAACCGATAAATGATAGATCGTACAATGGCAATGGCCAGGTGCTGTTGGGGTAGCTTGGTTGGCCAGTAGTGCTCAGCACAGTGGGCATTGGGTTCAGTCTTCAACACCCTGCCCTCCCCTGAACAGGGAAGGTTAGAATAGAAGGGAAATAGCTGTATCTTGTTCTATGATTTGTTCGGAGACAGGAAAGCTATCCTCGGCTCTCCCTCATCAACAACTTGAGCCAGCTTGTTGCTCTCAAATAAACGTACAGATTGGAGTGAAACTACAACCCTTTCTAATATTTTCTTGAAAATCTTCCAAGCTGCACTTCCCATATCCATATCCCTACAGTGGTGCACTGTACAGACCCCACACAATTCATTGTGTGCACTCTCAGCTCTACCTAGGCTTCTTCCCAGGAAAGAGAGCCAAATGCCACAGCACATGCTTCAAAAAAAATCTCTGCAGCTCTTGAATTATTCAGAATGCTATTAAAATGAGACTCACGATTCACAGGGCAAATTAATTTTAATTTTTAAACAGGCAACATTTTTAACTGTTCATTTCCTTGAAATGTATCCATCCTGGCATTTTTATCATCTGAAGAGTAAGTAAAGCTTGCGGAGCAAAGAGAAAAAGAATTGGCGTGCTCCTATTCCGGGACTCCAACGTCCAAGAAGGACTCTGCCAGTGTGAGAAAAGCCCCGTCTGCTCTTCTTAGAAGGCACGTATCCTGAAAACCCAGTGTGGGTCTAAAAATCCCAGGCCTAAAATTCTTCTCTGCCTCTGCTTTTGTCACAGTGAGAGGGGGACAACCATCTAAAACCCCAGTGTCTCCAGCTGGAGCCCTCTAACTGCAGCGTATTCCACACTAAGACTCCAGGAAGACACATGCCTGTACCATTGACCCCCAAGCACAACACCCCCCTTTCACACAGCCCTTTTCTGAGCCCAGGGACTACGCTGTTATCCTTTGTGTTCCCAGCATCAAACCTGGGATGCCTCAGTCAGACCTTACTGTCTTCATCCGAGTTTATGTGGAATTTCTCATCTCTGTACTCTACGACTTGAAGTATCCTTCGGATATCCAGGGATAAAATAAGATCCTCACTGCTGTCTAAGCTTTACCAGGCAGATGCCTACTGTTTCTAAGCCTCCTTTGCTTCAGACTCTCAAAAGGCTAAAGCGGCTGTTGTGTATAACCCGAGATTGGAAAGGCCAAGGCTTGCTTAGTCCAGGACTCTAAATACTATCTCAACATCCTGGCAGAAATCAAGAAGGTTCTCGGGTACGCATCTGAATTGCCTGTCTCTTCTTGGTTTTCCTGGTTACCGAGAATCATAATAAAAAGAAAATAAATAAATACATTTTTAGCATTCCTCACAATAAACTATCATTCTCACGGTTTATCTACATCATGGTTTCAGAGGTAGACTCTATGAAGAAGAAAGGAATCATCTCTTTCAGAGTTTCTGCTTGGGCTCTCTACCCTGGCGGTATTTCTGGACCCTGGTTTCCTTACCCCCTGTAAACCGGAACTCTCATTCCCACATCTATCAGAAACTCACACTCACCGAACATCCTCCCTGCTTCACCACAAGACTCATCCACTCAAGCAGAGCTTCAGTGCCCATAGAAATGACTGTGCTCATTCCTATCCCACCCCCATGCATAGCCATTTCTCCATCTGAGACCCTGGCATTATCTGTGCCCCGTCCACCATTTCTCTTAGTGGACGATTTCCCTATGGATGTCTCTGCTTCCTGGGACTTCTTTCCCTATGACTGTCTCTGTCTCGGGACTTTCTTCTCTCCATCTGCACAGTCAGAGGGATTTCAAACTGCAAATGCCATCATTCATCTTCTAGAAAGTATCCATATTCCAATTCTATCCTTATTCTCAAACCATGTGTTCCAATGATGCTATAAGGCTGATGTCCCCCACACTGCAGCCCACTGTGAGTTTTGTGAATGCCACAAGACACACATACACATGGATGGGGGAGAAAGAGCCATCTCCAATTAATGAAAGCCTAATCATTTTTCAAACCTGGCCCAAGAATAGTGCCTTCATAAAGTCGCCCATTGTTTTCCCAGGAGTTTGGCATTCATCTTCAGGCTCCTACCATTTTGGGGTTGTTAATCAACATTCTCAAATTATAGCCTATCCCACCTCAATCTTTCACTTTCGGACTCCAAACTTTTCCAACTACATTTCTTGCTCCTTAGAAATGTAGGTCTTGCTGTGGGTGACTCATCTTTGAGTTCCACTGGGGATTTATGAACCATTCAGCAAATGAATTAGTTGAAAACAAAGTTTAATAATTAATCTCAAGAAATAAAAGTGTAGCTTATATTTGACTCTGCATTCTCTTAATAGCTTTTTTTCCTAAAAAGCCAGTCTCCTGAATTCTTGAAAAATTTACATTTATTCATTTATTTATTCAAGGTGTATATGTCTGTGCCTAGGTGTGTGTATTTGTACCACATGTGTGCAGATGCCCAGGGAGGGCAAAAGAGGACATTAAATTCCCTGGAACTAGACTTACAGGCTTTGTGAAGCACCGTGCAAGTGCTAAGAACCAAATCTTGATCTTTTCCGAAAGCAACAAGTATTCTCAAACCAACTCTTCTGCCCGCGGAGTATTATTTTATGTCACTTCTACACAGCTCTCTCTAGGAAAAAAGACATACCGACTAGCTATACTCCTACTTTCAACTACACAGCAGTCACATTTCATGTAAATTAATAATCCAGAATTATTAGGTTTATGTCAATCATCTGTGGATGTGGCTAATGTATGTTAGTTCTCATGGGGTTGATAATCTTTGGGTAGATTAATAAAATGCTTTGGTCCAATGATAATAAGAACAACCTTTAAAGTCTATGTGAAAATCAACTAGTCAACTTCTGCCTTTAAGGAATTGATTTTAATTGAAATTAAAATTGTTACGCTAAAGCCATTGAGACTTACATTTGGTAACTGAGCAGTAATGGGCTGACATAGATTATGAGTTACAAACTCACAAGACTGCTACTGTTAGCCTACATAAATGAACTCAGCTGGGGCTTAGACCAAATGACCTGGTTTGTGGCATGAGCATCCTAATAAATCCTGATTTCTACCTGACTGCATTGTTTGCTGAAGCGTAGACAGCGAGGGCTGAGCGGTAGAGGGGACTGCATGCCTAGCATATGAACGGCCTCAGGCTCAATTTCTTTCTCCTAGCGAAGAGAAACACACAAAAAGCAAAAGACATCCAAGTGCGGCCATGACCATCATTTACCCAACGCAAAAACTTCTCCTGAGATTTGCATATTGTGATGCTGTGGCTGCCATTTCTCTCACACTTTTGTGTTCACTTTCTTCAGTGAATAGGAAATATCCAGGCGCCAAAGTCGCTTTGGCTAAAATAAAAATGTTCGGCAATTAAGCTGAACAGAATTCACCTAAACAAAGAACACTCACTCAGAACCAAAAGATGTTCAGAAAAATCACCCTGTAGCATGAACAGGAATGTCTGCAGAATGAGCCTAGAAGCAGCAGTGATCTGACTGGACCTGGTAGAGAAATAACCTAGCTGGTTACGCGAGACATCAGCTTTATTTAAGAACAGTGTGATCAGGTGCACCCCTTATTTGGGCATGGTATAATAAGTGGTTGGCAAAGCACAGCTGGAAGTGACTGACTGAAACCTGGTATAATGGTTAACATTGACTGTCAACTCGACAGGCTCTAGGGCACCTAGGAGAAAAGCCTCTGGGCATGCCTGTTAAGGATTTCTAAATTATGTCAGCGTCTTGGCATGCCCTCGAGGGATAGCTCGATCAGGAATTCTGGGTCCATGGGTGGTGTCCAGGCCTGAGAACATGGAGAAGACGGACTGAGCACCAGCAAGCAACCTGTACGCTACCTGTGACCATCCTAACTGCACGTGCATGTAACCGGCTGTCTCAAGCTCTTGCAACTGTGACTTCCCCACCACAGTGGACTGTACCCCCAAGCTATGAGCCAAAATAAATCTCTCCTTCATTAAATCGCTTTTCTAAGGGTATTTTTTTTTATCATAGCAAGTAGCCAACATACCTGGCTAAAATAAATTCCTACACTAGGTTCCAATTTGTCTTTGTACGATGTAATTCAAACTGCATTTTGTTGTGTAAGGACTCGCGATAGAGACACAACCTTTGACCAAGGCCTTCTGTTGATCTAATAAGACTGTTGACAATACTGGAGTAAATAAACATAGTCTTGTCTTCAAACAGTATCGCAGCCTGATGAAAGAGACACAGACTTACATAAAGACATAGGCGATGTTGACAAGGAATTGTGGGAATACAGGAAAAAACTATCTATACATAGAACAGTGGCTCTGGATGTTTCAAGAAGGCTTTACAGATATGTCAGCTGAGCCTTAAAAAAAAGAAGAAGAAGAAGAGTATATTCCCAAGAGTGGTATTGCTGGGTCCAGGGGTAGGTTGATCCCAAATTTCCTGAGAAACAGAAACACTGATTTCCACAGTGGTTGCACAAGATTGCATTCCCACCAGCAATGGATGAGGGTACCCCTTCCTCCACAGCCTCTCTAGCAAAGGCTATCATCGGTGTTTTTGATTTTAGCCATTCTGACAGGTGTAAGATGATATCTCAAAGTTGTTTTGATTTGCATTTCCCTGATCGCTAAGGAGGTTGAGCATGACCTTAAGTGTCTTTTGGCCATTTGAACTTCTTCTTTTGAGAAATCTCTGTTCAGATCAGTGCCCCAGTTTTTGCCCCCCTATCATATGACAAAAGCATTTGTTCAACTATGTTCATAGCAGTATTATTTGTAATAGCCAGAATCTGGAAACAACCTAGATGTCCTTCAATGGAAGAATGGATGAAGAAAGTGTGGAATATATACACATTAGAGTACTACTCAGCGGTAAAAAACAATGACTTCTCGAATCTTGCATGCAATGGATGGAAATAGAAAACACTATCCTGAGCGAGGAAACCCAGACCCAAAAAGATGAACATGGATGTACTCACTCATAATTGGTTTCTAGCCTTAAATAAAGGTCACAGAGTGTATACCTGGTGAACCTAAAGAAGCTAAATAAGAAGGTGAACCCAGGGAAAATTATATAGTTATCCTCTTGGCTATGGGAAGTAGACAAAATTGCCGGGGAGAAAATTGAGATCTTGGGGGTGGGGTGAGTTGGGGATAAGGGGGAACGGGGAGAGAAAAGTGAGAAAGGGAGGATTGGGGGAACTTGAGGAAACAGGAAGATTGGGATAAAGGAAGGTTGGATAGGGGAGCAGGGAAGCACATATCTTAGTTAAGGGAGCCACCTTAGGGTTGGCAAGAGATTTGAACCTAGAGTGGCTCCCAGGAGCCCAAGGCGATGTCCCCAGTTAGTCCCTTGGGAAGCTGAGGACAGGAAACCTGAAATGACCCTATCCTATAGCAATACTGACGAATATCTTCCATATCACCATAGAACCTTCATCTGGTGATGGATGGAGATAGAGACAGAGACCCACACTGGAGCACCGGACTGAGCTCCCAAGGTCCCAATGAGGAGCGGATGGAGGGAGAACACGAGCAAGGATGTCAGGAACACGGGGGGTGCACCCACCCACTGAGACAGTGGGGCTGATCTATTGGGAGCTCACCAAGGCCAGCTGGACTGTGACTGAAAAAGCATGGGATAAAACCGGACTCTCTGATCATGGCGAACAATGAGGGCTGATGAGAAGCCAAGGACAATGGCACGGGGTTTTGATCCTACTTCATGTTCTGGCTTGGTGGGAGCCTAGCCAGTTTGGACGTTCACCTTCCTAGACATGGATGGAGGGGGGAGGATCTTGGACTTTCCACAGGGCAGGGAACCCTGTCTGCTCTTTGGACTGGAGAGGGAGGGGAAAGTGGGGGGAGGGTGAGAAGGTTGGGAGGAGGGGGAGGGAAATGGGAGGCTGGGAGGAGGCGGAAACTTTTTTTTTTCCTTTTCTCAATAAAAAAAATAAAAAAAAAAAAGAAGAGGTTTTCAGACAGGGAAGGGCGCTTCAGACGAGATGAATGTAATGGGCAGAATATTAAACACTGAAAGAGCTCTGACTTGAGGGAGAAAGCTGTATGCAGGAATGATAGGAACAGCATCTCTGGTTCCACTGAAGCATTTACTGGATACTTTAATACCTATAATTGCTACTGCAAACATTAGCTCACTTGTTATCTGTAAGGCCGATACAGTGTAGCTTTTCTAGGCCAAAATGTGACCCAGGTACCTCAGTTTGGGATACTATCTTTTTATTAAATCAAGTTTACTTTCTTGTGTGTAACTGCAATCCAATTTTAAAAAGACACTCCTCTTCAGAGGCCCCAATGCTCACAGGTACTCTTCAGTGAAAGGCAACCTGAACCTCCCATGCTAATGGGTTGGAAGAATTATTATTGTCAAAATCACTCTACTGCCAAAAGCAGCCTACAGATTCAGTGCAATCCCTATCAAAATTCCAAAATTAAAAAAGAAATCTTAAAATGCATGTGGAAAGAAAAAAAATCCTGGAATTGCCAAAGTAATTGTAAGCAAAAAGAATAACATCAGGCTTCCAGTTATTAAACAGGATTGTGGGGATAATTACGGTGTAGTGTAGGCACTGAAATAAATCGATGGAACCAAATGAAGGACATAAGCCCTTGGAGCCACAGCAGTCAGATTTCTTTTGTGAAGAGATCAAAAATTTACATTGGAGAAAAGACTACTTTTTCCACAAATGATGCTAGGAATGCTGGGTATCCACACACAAACGCGTGAAACAATATATCTCATTCAGAATGTCAGTTAGCTCCAGATGAATCAAAGACCATCACATAAGGCCTAACACACTAGAACGGATACAGGAAACCATAGGGAATATGCTTTAGTTCCTATTTAGTTAACAGTGAGATACATAAGGCCATTCTCGGTAGGAATCATTAGAGCCACTTGGAATTACTGCCAACACCTCACAAATGGGACCTCAGGAAACGAACCTTCACAAAAAGGGAAACAATCGCCAGAGTGAAGGAACAGCCTACAGGTGGATAAAAATTTCTCTGTAGTCATACATCTTACAGTGAAATTCTCAAATTTAAGCTAACCTCACTTTTAGAAACACTAAATTTTATTGGCTGAGGTCCTGCTCTTAGCCTAAAAGTGATATTATGAACTCACTTCAAATTTATCAATCTCTTCTTTGGTAAGGGAACTACATATCTAGGAGTGTAATTTGTGATATTAAATACTGTTTGGTGAAACTAAGTAAGCTCAAATTGCTACAAAGTACTCCTGTAATGTACCTCACAGATTAGGCACCACTGGTTAAAGCCCACCCAACATCCTCTGTTTACCCCCAAACCTAAAGAATTGATCCTCTCAAAAAGAAAGATATCCTTTGTGCCCAATCGAAAGGACTTCATCACATTCTCCTAATAATTGGTACACAATAAAATTCCAAGGGGTTTGATGCACCTCTCATAATTTAAAAGTCACAAATTATCCCCAGAAGGCAGATAACTCTTTGAAACTAGAGAACTTGAGCTGAGAGTTCTTAAATCTTCTGGAAGCAAATGACCTTTATAAAGAGAGCACTAAGTGAGGTTTTTAGATCAAGTAGTCAGTGTTAAAATTAATTACACAGCTTGCACCCGAGATCTTTGTAACTTGACCATGGAAATACCCAGAAGTAGACTATTACATGACCATTGTCTACCACTCTTATTTTGGCTTTTGACAGTTTCTTGTCAATATTCACCAGAGATTTTTGATAATAGTTGGCATTATAACCTTCTTGAGAAGATCTTTTGAATATACACCATTCATTCTATGTATAATTAACCAGGTCTTCTGAAATATTCTTACAGATTTAGTTTTTCCCTAAATTGCACTGACTTGGATTTGTCTGACATCACCAATCCTTCAGATGAAGGTCTGAAAATTCACTAAGTATTCAAAGAGTTACTACATGAGACCCTTGTAGTACCTAACCCGTGCCCACAGTGTTAACATCAAACTAGGTGTGAAAATCCTCTTGAATTGTGTTTTCTCCTATATGAATAATCTAGATATTTTAGATACATAAACATCAAAATGGATTATTATGACCAACAAAAGGAGAGAATAAGAGGATAAGAGGGGTATTGGGTGTTTAGTGTGATCAAATGCACTGTATGCATGTGTGAAATGTCATAATGAAATTTTACACATATAATGCAATCTAATAAAAAGTAAAGACCTTTAATCCCAGAACTCAGGAACAGAGGCAGGCAAATCTCTCTTTCTATAATTTGGATTTTTTTTCTTACATTAGTATCTCAGCCTCCATTGTAGACGTGAGAAACAAATATTTCTAGGCTCCCTGAAACGAGGATGTAGGCACATGACTACAAAGTCACTAAAGAATTGGAGAAGATACCCTTTGAAACCATAACAAATATATATAAGAAAATATCTAGAAAAACCAATAAAGTACATTGAATAAATAATACGATGTCTAAATTAGCAGAGAAACAAAAACAAAGTAAGAGAAGGACAAAATATTCAGTCCAAAGAATAAAAGAAGAAATAGAAAATTCAGCACGATAGAAGCATAACAGTAGATGGTTTAGGGAAGTCTACATATCCTCCTAATCACAGATGTAAATCACTTAGACTGTCTTGAGCATGATAAGTTGAAATTAGGTGAATTCACAAGTTAAAAGAGAGCCTCAGACTAAATAAAAACACAACCTTCTCACTGCATACTATTTTCAAAAGGTACCTGTCAAAAATGAACAGTTTGAAAGTCAAGAGATGGAAAACTTACATGCAACGTATTTCTCTAAGAGAATGCTGCTGTAATACGTGAATAGTCAGCAAAAAAGATAATGCTGAAAGGTAAGGAGATTTATTTTCTTTTTGTTGGATTTTTATGGTTTTATTGAACTATACATTTTTCTCCAGCCCCCTCTCTTCCTCCCCTCTTTGCTTCTGCCCTCTCCCCTGACCTCCATGCTCCCCATTCACTCAGGAGATTCTATCTTTTTCACCTTCCTATGTAGATCCCTATATGTCTCTCTCTTGGAGTCCTCTTTGTTATCTAGTTTCTCTGGGGTTGTATCCTGGAAGCTGTAGCTATAAATAAAAATATATACATATTCTGGTTAATTTATGTTTGTGATACCACAAAGCACAACTTTGTTTATACTCATCCACTTAACACATCTGAATAGTCAGTATACATTAACATGTTAAGATTTTCCTTCCTCTACCTTACATTTAGTATGTGAGTGTTATTACAGAAATTAGTGGAGTCATAACTAAATCTCAACATATATCTATTTACCTCCCTCTTCCCAGCCCTGAAAGAGTCGTTCAGAAATCCTGGACTCAAGAATTTCTGAAGCCGCAGCCTACTGAGTAATTGTGATCCCGTGCCAGGGTGCCCATCCCACTTAAATTTATAGACATTTACATTGTTTGCCTCTTGCTTTAAAAAAAAAACTAAAATCAAACTGTAATTATGTGTATGTCATTTTATATATATATGCTTTCTCTATGATTAATTTCTAGGAAGGAATTACATGGTTGAAGAGTGTGTATGTGTGTGTTTACATATATATAAATATAGATGCATATATAAAATTTGCCTGCTGAGAGAGTATATACACAATTATAATTCTGTTTTATATTATGTTACATTGCCAACTTGCCCTCCAAAGAGATAATAGGACTCATTCTGGCAAAAGAATGTCTGTTTTTTCACAGTCTTGCCAACATTATGGAATTTCTGGATTTTAGCCTGTCTACTAGCAACACAGTATTTCGGAGAGCTTTTTTTGTTTACATTGTATGTCGGCTGTTTGTCTTTTCACATGTTTGAATATCTGTTTATACCTTTGCTCATTTTTTACAGGTTTGCTGGTCTCATTGATAGTAGACCAGCAATATATATATTCTTATATACTCTTTATATAAGAAATAAATCTTTTATAACAGGAATTGTGATTAAATATGTGACCTTTAGCAGTGAAAAAAAGAATTGAAGAAGAAATGAGGAGTGGTTGGAGGCTGTGGTACTTGGAGAACAGAATCTCCATAAGTTTCTGTGATGAACGTACTCAGTTCTATGATTGTAACACTAGAGTATACAGAAAAAAAAAGGAAAGGATTGATAGAAAATCTTTAATTTTCAAATAGACTTCTTGAAACATAAGCTTCCCAATAAGGTGATGCCAAGGCAACCATAAGGCCCTTAGACTGACCGGAAATAATCATAACTATTCAGCATTAATTGCAAAATAAGACTATCCACTCATTTCGACCTCAGAGTTACCATGATCTTGTTCATTAAAACACATTCGTCCCCGGTAAGCAGCAGAAATATTTCATGAAACCGCACTGATAATGACTGAACTTTAAGATAGCTCAAAAATGGTTGAGAGAGAAAAAGAAAAATCTAGGTATCGAGAACCTCCTACATCGAATTAATAATCACTGGGCCTATCACTTAAACGCTCTCATTATCCCCAAATTACCCAGTATATAAATACTAATATCTTTGCTTTCCAAATAAAAATTTAAAATGGAGGATTCCCAAATAATCTGTTGATAGCAATTCCTGTGGTAGAAAGATTTTAATATCTCATCCTCCCAATAACAAACCACATCAGTCTTCCAAATTGAGGAGGGGAGCAGAAAAGCTAGCATATGGTAGAGACAAAATATCAATCTTGGTTCGACTGATGTTACACAAGAAATTCCGACATTTGTGTTTTACACTATCACTTACATGTAATGCTACCAGTAGTTTTTAATATTAGTGATATTTCAGTTAAACTCTGTCTCGGTATAAATACATTTCCTTTAGATTCTAATACTCTACCTTCTAAATTCCATTGAGAATACTAGATATACCCATGTACTTAATAATAAAAAATACTTGGTAGAGTTGATACCCTTGGGCATTCCTATAGACTCAATTCAAGACTGAATACATATTTATTCAGGACTATATTGAAACTACACAGGAAGTAAAATAATAGATTGCATTGAACCTAATCTGAAAATGTTCTTCATTTTCCATGCTAATTAAATGGAAATGAGATCCAGTTGGTAGTTTATTAATTTGCCTTAACTATATTTTATAAACATGTACTAAGTAGTCTTAAGTCAACACGTTGCTAGAAATAAAAGAATGACTGATATACAGAAAAACCACACAATCAGTTTTTACTTCCTAACTTAAGTGCAATGTCCCTGAGTGACACATTGATTTGCATTAACATAAAATACCAGTAATACGAGATTTCACAGAGATGCCCACAGCACGGGTTCCTGACTGAACAGCCTTCATTTCAGCTCGAAGATTACTTCAATACAAGATCCAAGAATACCAGAAATAAGCTTCTTCCAAAAAAAAAAAAAGACCTCTATTAACACTTTTGTAGATAACAAATCATGATGCTCAAAACAAGGTTTCCTAAATTCAGCATTTCATCAGCTCACATCTCAGTTCTACATCACTGCTGTGAGACATTGAACAAGGTGTATAATCTCTCTGAACTCTAACATGAGGCAGCAGTAGCAACTTTTTCAGACAGTTCATGAGATGGAAATGTTACAATGTTTTAAGCACTTAGAAGAGGATGTAGTGAAGCATAATTAATAAAAACTCAGAGAGAGAGAGAGAGAGAGAGAGAGAGAGAGAGAGAGAGAGAGAGAGAGAGAGAGAGAGAGATTGGGATTCAACCTGAAGATCTGACAAACAAAAGCCACTGGCTCTTACCTCCACCTCAATCCAAAATGGCAATCCTGCCTCCAGGAATCTCACAGTGAGATTGTGTCTGAGAGCTGTCTCCTCCCATTTTATAATCCTCTCTAGTTCTGGAATTAAAGTCGTGAACCACTGGGAATGAAGGCATGCACCACCTGGTGTCTCTGGCAAACTAGTGTGGTTATTGCAGCCTGGTCTGTAAGGCTGGCCACTGAGGCTGTTTTACTCTCTGAACTTCAGGCAAGCTTCATTCATTTAAAAAAAAATGACACTACATTTCCCCTTTTTGTCTAAAATTAAAAAAGAAGGCTATAACTAATATAAGAAAAACTATATACAATAAGTACAATAACTATATGTGATATACAAGTAATAAATACATGAACAATTTTGAGTTCATTTGCATTTGACAAATTCAGATCTCTGAAGTGTTTGAAGATGACCTGCCTATATAAAATATATCTTTGTTTTACTTTGAAATTATACCTAATGTGACTACAACAATTTAAATTATACTAGGTGATTAACCACTAACCTTTATTTCCTTGCTATCCTAAACAATTGGTGATAATAATTTTCAAGGCCTTTATTTTATACAAGTTTGCAAATTCGGTTTCTCCGTGTGTCCAATGTATTGGAATGATCGAAGAGCCCCAAGCTTAGTTAGAGGTGGGCTTTTATAGTAGTAAAGATAGAGAGGAGGGATATGGTTCAGGACACCTGATTTGCTGACAGTTGTCTGGGGGTGTCCTGATGAGTGTGTGCTGGAAGCTGATCCTGTCTACAATGGTTGAAATGTTAGGAAATTCCTTTGGATGGTCTGTTCTTGGGTGGTGCTTGGGTAATCTCAAGTTTGTGGTCCTTCCTGCAACTAGGTATTGCTTCAGGGTAAACTCTTCTGTAGACTGATTGGTCTAATACAGATTGCTATACTCACTATTGATAATTATGTATATCCACACTTGTAGAAGTGCTTAAAAGATAAATGGCCTTCTCTCACCATCAAGGTTAGCTAACTATTATACTGAAATATCTTTCAATCATACTTATTTAAAACTGGTTTCTCCTCAAAACACTTTTTTGTGAGTTTCTTTATGAAGAAGATGGAGACAGAGAAGGAGCAGGAGGATGAAGAGGAGAAGCCTGAGAGAAAGAAGGGAAAGGAGACGGAAATGGAGCAAGGGTGACTTCACTGAGAAACACCTCCTGTAGACTCAGATCTCTTAGTTCCCAGTTAGTAGTAATGTTTCAGGAAGCAACCTCGCCTTCCTAGAGGAAATATATCCCTGGGAGCAGAGGCTGAGAGTTCACAGCCTTCTTTAAGGTGCATTGTCTGTTTTGTAGAGGTGTGACCTCTGGACTTCCTGCTCCTGAGACCAGGATATGGCACTCACTAACCTGTCTCCACATCCTATTACCTATTCTCCATCCCTCTGGGACTGCAATCCCCAAACCAACCCTTTCTTCCATAAGCAGCCCTTGGTCATGGTGTTACATCATAGCAAAAGGAAAGTAGCCACTATATCCTTCTCCATGACATAACGAATGGAACTTTCTAAACAGGCAATTAATCTGCTTCTATCATCAGCACCTACAAAAGGATAGGGTACATCTGTCTCTCAATACACTTTAATCATGATCAAGTTCACAATGCTAGAGAAAAACCAAATTATGCAATTCTTAGGTAGATGGATGGATCTGGGATAAATCCTTCTGAGCAAGGTAACCAGGGCCCAGAAGGACAAACATCGCATGGTAAAGTACTGATTCAGGAGAGCCTAGCACAGTTTGGGTAGTACCACCCCCGAATAGGTGGGCCTGGGTTATATAAGGAAGGCTAGGTGAGCAGGCCAGAGAGCAAGCCAGTACGCAGTGTTCCTCCATGGTCTCCGCTTCAGTTCCTGTCTCCTACTTCTTGCCTGGCTTCTCTCAAGGATAAGCTGAAACTTTTAAGCCTCAAAACCCCTACCCTAAAAAATATAGTAACCTGGTTTATGAACAATAGATACTATTAATAATTTCTTTGTATGAAATTCTCTTGAATAGTGCACTGAATTTTTTGTCACTTTTTATACTGCAGTATATGTTTGTAATGGGAAATGAAGCATCTTCATTATTCCCCACAATGGGTTCATGAGTGAAGCTTGCTACTTTTTCGTGCCTAAAGCAAATATTCAGGAAGTTACTAAGCAAATCAAATATATCTTATACCTCTTATAGCAATACAGCAGTTTATTTATAGCAGTCGTAAGGTAACATATGCCATGATCTGTAGATCTTTAGTTTTATGCATATATGTATCTTCATGTTCTATATAACAGAACTTTCTATAATCGGGAACAATATGTATTGTTTCTTACCTTTAGAAACATTGGAAATCATGAGCCTATGGAAATTTCTATTGACAGTTACTAAGCATATCTGTAGGAATGAAAAATCTGGAAAAAGTCAAACCCAAAATGTTAATCATGGAATTGCTTATACTGATGGCAGAAATGCAAATAAGGAGTTCAATTAATCAGCCTTTTGGAGATGATGAAGTAAACTGTGATCTCAATTTAGTGCAATCATTAAAATTTTGGTTTTGAACACTATTCAAAATGCAGATCAAATATTAATTGAACAAAACTGAATATAAAATATAATGTGGATTTTTAGAACAATGAACTAAAATTAAATATACCTGAAACATGCTAACTAATAATAGCAATGACAATAATAAAAGCATAGAGATCAATGCAAGCTCATTGAGATCCTTTACCTTCAAATTAACATACACTCATATCCAAAGAGACTCAGAAATACAAGCTATCTCTAGCAAAGAGAAAGTCAAGAAATAAATATATCTTTAAATATGTAAGTGACAACTCAGTGTTTCTCAGTGATGGAAACCAGAAAGAATAAAAAGGATCTATAGAAAGGTTGATACATCACCAAGAGCATGTTTTAGTGAAGGACTTTAACGAAGATATGGGGGAAAAGTTATGTTCCTTATCTTAGTTGGTGGTAAGGAAGCGGTAAAGAGAAAGATAAATTAGTAGTAAACGTTTGTTAGGTATGCTTTAGGAGGGCAAAAGATATCTGTCTTGTTCATCATTCCTTAGAAACTCTCAATAAACATGCACTGAATGAATGGAGAAATTCTACACTTAATGGGCAAACCAAACTGTGAGAAAACTGGGAGAAATTAGTTCAACTCATCCTGGGAATTCAAAGGAAAGACTTCTAAGGAGGTTTGATTGAATAGAATGAGATTTCAGCAAAGTTTGACTCACTACAAAACAGCCAAATAAATGAGTCCAAACCAAGAAAGACGATAGATTTGGGAGGAGGGGGTTAAAACGGTTTGGGGGATGATGATTATTTTATATGGTTCAGTTTCAGACTGCATACTAGTGATTGACTGGTAATAAAAAATACAAGATATGAAGAAGTCAAATTCTGCAAACCATATGTGATATCCCATTCTATGGGGTTTGGGCATTTTGCTACAGAAAGGACTCTGTATGTATGACAAAATGAAGATCATTATCTCTTTTGTTCAGGACACCATGCAATTTGGAAGTATACACTTTTCTCTGTGCTACTGAGAACAGCCATTTGCTCCGTCTGCAGAATATCATTAGATACACAGATGTATAGTCCACTCCAACTCACACAACTTCAGCAACAGCACAACACACCATCCTGGACGCCAGATGAGAAGACATCCCTTCCTGGCGGCTACTTCTGCATCAGCAGAGGTCAGGTGATCCACAGGAGAAAGAGCATCCCTATCTACTCAAACATTGATGCCCATGCAGTCAGAATTGAAATCCTAACACACGAGAGAAAAGGCTAGCAGAATGAGTCATCTGAACATAGCTGTGAAATATAAGAAAAACAGGGCTAGATTCTCCAGGTCTTCTGATTATCCTAAGTCTCAACTATTCGCAATAGACTAGTTTCCAGATTAATATACAACGGTCACCCACAGATGAATGGATAAAGAAGCGTGTTAAACACACACAATAAGCTTAGTCAACCATAAATGAGAACAATTGGTATTACTTGCAGAGCAAAAGTGGAACAGAATGCCACCATGTTAGGGAAAACAAGTCAAACTCAGAAAGACAAGAATCCAATGTTTTCTCTCATATAGGTTGAGGTGAAAAGAAAGAGAAAAGAAAATCATGCCAGATTATTTTATGTCAACTTGACACAATCTGAAAGGAGGGGATCTCAATGGAGAAAATGCCTCCATAAGATCCAGCTGTAGCGCATTTTCTTAATTAGCGATTATGGGGGAAGGCCAGTCCATTGTGGGTGGTGTCATACCTGGGCTAGTGGTCCTGGGTTCTATAAGAAAAAAAGCTGAGCAAGCCAGTCAGTTGTACCCTTCTGTGACCTCCAAGGTGAGATTGCCTCTGAGTTTCTGCCCTGTTTGAGTTCTTGTCCTGACTTCCTTCGATGATAAACAGCAATATGGACATGGAAGCCAAATAAACTTTTCCTCCTCAACTTGCTTTTTGGTCATGGTGTTTCATCACAGCAATAGAAACCCAAACTAATACAAACATTAAAGAAAATGGACTTATTAGGAATGTGGAAAGGGAAAGAGAGTGGAAATAGTTATGAAACAGGGTGAATGAAATCAAAGAACATATGTATACATATGTGTAGGCAGAAGCCACTTGTTCGTTCCTGGCTGCCCAGACCAGGAAATAATCACACAGAAACTATATTATTTGCAATACTGTTTGGCCAATAGCTTGAGAGTGTTTCTGGATTACTCTTATATCTTAAACTAACCCATCTCCATTAATCTGTGTATCGCCATGTGGCTGTGGCTTACTGGTAAGGTTCTGATGAGTCTGTCTCTGGCAGAGGCTACATGGCTTCTCACTGACTTCACGCTTTCTTTCTCCCAGCATCCAGTTGAATTTTTCCCGCCTATCTCTATTCTGCCTTATCGCAGGCGAAAATATTATTCACATATACAGAAGTACTTCCCACACCACATATGTGTGTGTATATACATAAATACATATATCTCCAAAGTGTAAGTTCTTGTTTGCTATTCTATGGTAAGTAGGTAGATACTGAATGCAATGGGTTTCATGGTGACATTTAGCTCTCTCCACCTTTCTCTCTCTCTCTCTCCTTTCTCTCAGCAGAGTGTTGTAAATATTTAATGCAATAGGTTTCATGGTGACATTTACATGTGTGTGTGTGTGTGTGTGTGTGTGTACACTTTGTAGATAGAAAGAAAAGTAGGTAGGTAGGTAGGTAGGTAGGTAGGTAGGTAGACATATATCACAGACTAAACAACTATGAAGAGTAACAAGCAAAAACTCATACTATAGAATGAAATATAAGATATTCCGGTCTATAGGAACTTAACAGCCCCACACTTGGTCTCTAAAGAGAGAGAGGAGCAGGGAAAGAGAGCAGAGTTTCTATAGATCTAGGTGTGTGATGGATATTTATATTATTTAATCCTCAAGTCAATAATTTAAGTGCATATTACTATTTCAATTTTCTAACAAGCTAAAACTCAATGGGATTAATTTTCTTAAACTCATAGAAAATACTTCAGGGTACTTCACACACAACGTATAATTTTATGTCTCCCACATTATAAACAAGGTGAAGAACTGTAAAGAGATCATGCACCAAATTCTTCAGCTTTATAGACTCGGGATTTCTCTGTTTCAGCTAGTTCATATGTAAAACTATGGATAATATTGTTCACTTCAGTCAACACAATGCATTTTGCACATAGTAAGTAGACAAGCTTAGAAAGTTAGAAAGCAAAATTCATAAAGAAAAGGCAAAAATAAACCAAAAATAACTAGACAAGACCTGGTTCTCACAAGATTTGTACGTAATTGTGAACCATTCTATTTAATTCTGGAAATGTGTATTATGTTTATATTACACACAAGGGTCTCTAAAAAATAAAAGATATTTAAAACTAGTCTCTTATTTTAAATTCATCTATTCTCTAAAATCTCATTAAGATTTTTTTGGGCTTAGATGTAAGAATTAAACATAAATCAAAACAGAACTTTTATCATAGACTGTGATTTAGATCTTGGCATGTCAATCCACATTTGTACAATGAGTCCCTTAAGTAGCAATTTTAGTCTACAATGCCCAGTCGTGTGCCCATAGGTTGGCTAATAAATCCTCCAAGGAACCAGGAAGAGGGAAGCAAGGAGAGAGAGGTAGCAGAGAAAGGGAAGAGTAAGAAGTCAGATGCCCTACAAAGAGGCACAGCATGCATTAGCTTTCTTTTGCTGTGGCAAATACCTGCAGAAAGACAGCCTCATGGAGGTGAAGCTGATTTTGCCCAGCGTTTCCAAAGTTTCACTGCATGTTGCTTTTACCCTGAGGCGAGGCAATATAACAATGGAAGCCTGAGTACTTCAAAGCAGCTCAAGTCAGAAGGACCAGAACGAAGAACAACCAGAAGGGAAGTAGGACAAGATGTATCCTCAAAGGCGTATGTGACCTCCTGCCTCCAATTAGACCTCACCTCTTAATTGTCCCTTCAGCCACAAACCCATTCATGAACTTAGCATTGGCAAAGTTAGTGTCCTCATCAACCAATCACCACAGCACCAGCAGCAGGGGACCAAGCCTTCCAGAGCCTTCATGTGGAATCTTCATTGTCCAACAGTGATAGAGTATTTGGGACTGAAAAGATTGTGGTATTTGAGTTATATGATATTTTAGGGATAGTTAGGACTTGCTCTTACCTATTGCCAGTGTTGAATGAATGAGTGCATGCATGAATGGCTTAGAGGTAGGAATAAGTCTTCGGGCTCATTGTGGGAATTTGGACATATTTACTTCACCTATTCCCAGGCTATGCTATGCTACTATGCTGTATCCATAGCATATATAAAATAAAGCATGAGACCATGGCAGAAAACGTTTCCTGCTAACATTTTCATTCCCAAATTAATTTTGTGAGTTTATTGTCCAAAACATATAAAACAGAGCAATTTTATACTTTGCTAACCCGTACATGATAATCCATGCTACCTTCCAGCTCCATGAGGATAATTTGCAATACTGGAAGGGCCAGAGTTGTAGGCTCCACAACTTTTTACAATATCTAAGACTCGTTAACCATGTTCTACTGGGGAAAATGTACCTAATATCTGTTAAATGACACATTTTTATGTCCCAGCAAACTAAGAAGAACTGCCCAGTAAAAACCAAGAGGTTGAGAAGTTACACGAGTAACTTTCTTTAACATCTTTTCTGAGCTAACAATTTAGATGCTCGGCTTCATTTCAGCCTTAGTAAGAAAAACTACTTTTCACTCGTTGCACTGTGAAGAGATGGATTCTAATACCTTTGAACCTAATAACATTTAGTAGGTATTCTCGCCCCTGTACTTGTTCAGTGGTGAGAGCACCATCTAAAATAACAGAGAGCAAGAGGAGAGGATGAGATGGCTTGATTTAAACACAGCCCGGGCAGAGTATCAGGATTATGGAACAAAGCCTGAATTGACATTTTTTTCCTCTGTAGTCCCAAAACTATATGTGCTCCGTTATAGTAATAGCATCTTTTGCCTGCTCCAGACAGCAGCTTCCCTAAAGACAATAACAAGTTCTCAATGGCTAAATCCATAGTGCTTGAAATAGAATCGATACCCCATAAAAGTTTGCTGAATTAACTAAATTAGATTTTTGAATGTTCCTCCCCCCCCCAAAAAAAAACACAAAGCACATATGTTTTCCTTTCTTATGGTGCTTTCAGAACAGAACAGAAGAGTTTGTGATATGAAATATTGGATGATAATGATGTGTATGTATATTTCTATTTTAGGCAGCCATATTATGCATGTTTCAGTAATAGCTGCACAAGTCTCCCACGGGGAAAGAAGTTTCTCTATAATCATATTTGATGGTTTCCTTTCACCGATTTTAAATTTTGTGTTTTGTTTTTTCTATTGTCAGGAATCAAATTAAGGTAAAGAATTCATCTGAAATGAGGTTTCTGGGCCTGACAACTATAAATCCAAAGGTAGGAACACAACTGTCCCAGTCTGAATAATTATCAGAGATTGTAAGCTACCTGAGAAAGTGGAGATCTCAATTCACCAACATAGAACGTGATAAATGGTATGAAAGGGAATTCTTACAGAAGCCAGGGTCTCGAACTATGTGTATTTTAACAGAAACTTGACTGTCATGGATGATAGCTACCAATACCATAGCTGTAACTTTTCCTGTTCATTGGAAGATGCTGTGGTTGTAGCATATAAGGTTTAATCTTTGTCTATAATCAAGGACTACTTGATAAGGAATTTCTCATTACCCATCTCCCACACAAGCCAAAGGCATCTTCCTCCCTTATCAGTTATCCATGGCTGCCTAGCACACAGGCATGGATCGGTATCGTAAAACCATGGCACTTCTATTACAAGTCTAAAGGTGTGTAAAACTGGCTAGACTCTGTGGTGGGATTCTGTGTCTAGATTTCTTCTTGTGGTCTCGGGTCAAGCGTGGGTCTCATCCAAAGCAGACGGAATGGCTTGCCCCACTCTCCAGGTAACACTCACTCTCCTCCATGCTATAAGCTCATTCTATGAGGAAGCACACAGTGCCATGAGCAGGGAGGGAAGGCAAGGCCATCCAAAGTGAAGACACTTCTCAGGTCACTCCTTGGATAGTTACTATTTCTCCCTTGTCCAAAACAAGAAGCCACAGCAAAACCCGGTGTGAGCATGATTGTTGGGGACTGCAGACCCCCAGACCCTGAATTTTCTATGACCCCTTGGCTGCCAGAGTAAACAGCAAGTTTTCCTGTGCTTGCAGCTGCTCTGAGCACCAGACCCTCATGAGTTTCTGATGGCAGGAGAGTGGTTTCTGGTGGGTTTGTGGCTGAAAACTCCCGAGAGCTAGGGCATGACCATTAGTTAAGGCGAGCCCTATATAAGCTGCCCAGGAACACAATAAAATTGGCCTTCTTGTTTCAAGAGTGACTCATGCCTCTGTGTGTTCTTTAATCTCCAGATCATTCCCTCATTGCGGTTCCAGGTGGTGCAGGAGACAGACACGATAAGACACAAATAAAGGTTCTGGATATAAAAGGCTTGAACAAATGGGGGATCACTGCTGTGATAATCAACTATACCATTTCTGATATTCCCTTCCATGTAGTGTAAGCTCAGTTAGGCAATACTCCTCGCCTTGCTCATGCTAGGAAGAACAGGAGCCATTTTCCCTCTTGGAAAATTGGGGTATAAAAATGGAAGCATTATCAGCTAATTTTGCTTGTCTGTTTCCTTATTTAGAGTCGTTCTGCCTACAGAGAACATTCTACCTGTATCCTCAGAGTTGCCTGCTTCTACTGAATTCAAGAGTTTGATAATAGAAAATACATTTTTCTGTAAAAAAAGGCTACATTTGCCAATACTCAGGGTGATACTTTTAGTATGAACTCTCTCCCACAGGCTTCATGATGAGTACTTGGTACTCAGCTTTGGAAATATTTTACAAAGTTCTGAAAAACCTTAGGAGGTGGAACCTAGTTGGAGAAAGTAGGCCATGGGGGAGTACCTTGCAAAGTTATCCCTAATCACAAACCCCTTTCTATTTCTCTGCTTCCCATGTGCCATCATACCAGATATTCTCCCCACCATGAGGGACTTAAACCTCTGAACCCATAAGCTAAAAATAAATCCTTCTTGTTTTTAAGTTACTCTGTCTGATTTGCTTACTCTTCTAATTTGTTCAGAATCCTATCAAAGATAACACATGCCCAGCCCCTGCCAGGTAAAAAGATGGGCAGTAGAATGTTCATGAGAAACTTTCAGTATTGTGCCAACTGGTCAATCTTTTTTAATCAATTAAATTTTTTCCTTAATAATTTTCTTCATGGGAGCTGGAGAGATGGCTCAGCTGTTAAGAGCACTGCTTTCCCTTCCAGAGGACCTGGATTTGATTCCCAACACCCCACACTGCCTGCCTATAACTCCAGAGATTTCAACACCCTCTTCTTGCTTCTGCTGGCATCAGGCATGCACATGGCACACAGACATACCTGTAAGCAAAACACCCAACTACATAATAAAATAAAATGAAAAATATCAATAACTTAATAATAATTCAATGCAGATAGAAAGATAGATGGATAGATAGAAGATAGATAGTTAGATAGATAGATAGATAGATGATAGATAGACAGATAGATAGATAGATAGATAGATAGATAGATAGATAGATAGATAGATAGTACCTTTACTATTCTCATCCACCCATGATCTTCTATCTCCCTCCCATTCATGGAAAGTCCTGCTCTCCATTGCAAAACCCTTTTACAGGGTTTCTTTATACTCTGTTATTCATATAGTTTAGGGTCATCTGAGTGACCATGTGACTAGAACTACCCAACAAAACCTACTGAGCTCACCAATAGTCATGTATCTGAAGATACTATATCCCCAGAATCTACTTATACCCAATAATATCTTAGCAGAAAGACAGGGATCCATAAGCCTCTCTCCCATCCAGGGCTGGTTGTTGACAAGCTAAAGACAGACAACTGTAGCTACTGTGAGCTCAGGATTGCAGAAGACAGACAACTGTAGCTACTGTGAGCTCAGGATTGCAGAAGACAGACAACTGTAGCTACTGTGAGCTCAGGATTGCAGACGTTGTCTCACACACAGAGAAAGGCATTCACCGTCCTCTACTTCTCTTCTAGCTCTCATGCTATTTCACTTCCTCCTCCATAATATTCCCTAATTCTTATTCTCAGCACTTGGGTAGCCAAGAGTTGCTGCATTCACCAAAAAAAAAATGGTAAATTTCATGGTTGAAAAAAAAAAAAAAACAATAATTCAGCTCCATGGAGTAATGGTAGAATCTCCATTGGAATAGTAGTGAATGTAAAGAGGCCAGACTTACAAGACTTTGCAGCTTCAAGCATAGCGACAACAATACAAAGCTTGAAGAGATCTGGGGTCATTATGGAATTAGAATGAAGATAATAAAGCAGAGCATCAAGATGACATGGATTTGCTTTCCTTTATTTTCATATTTTATTATGTTCAACTCATGAAAGCATCAAGGTGGGAAAAAACTAAAGCAAAGAACCCCAGTAAGGATGACTGGGGCTGTGACGATCAAAGATGGATGGATGATCCATGTAGCTAAAGGACTAGCTAGCCTAATCTAATCTCATCTAATCAATAGCATCCAGATCCCAGAGAGAAACCCTGCCTACGCCCAAGCTAAGAATTCTACAGTACCTGAAACACATGTGAAAGATTGCCGCCATTTCCTTATAACCTATTGAATTATGCTTTCTCCACTCTAGCTGTTAAATATAAGAATTTATAATCATTTTCTATAGACTGTAAAACTTATTGTAAGCTCTTTCACAGTGAACATGTCACTTAGTTTAAGTTGAATCCAGGTTTTTTGAACCCATGTCATTCTTTATTTGACTCAGCATATATAATATTTCCTTTAAAAGAGGGTCATTATTTTATTTTTATGTACCATTGGAGAAAAGTATTTTGTTCTCTCGATGGAGTGATGGCCTGTGGTGAAGGCTGTGGCTGGAAATTTCTTGAAGTCGTTTGTATTGCTGCTCTAGCAAACATCCAGAGTGTATCTGCTCACACAAGTTTTAGTGGAATGTGACATTAGACTTACAACAGAAAATAGAAATGATAATGTGTTTAGTTATTGATACCTGAAATACTCAAAATATAACACGAATGGAAAAATATTGCTATGAAGAAATATCTTTTTAGGTCTGAACTTTAAGAAGAATGTAGATAGATTTCTTGGACATTAAAATTAAAACATAAATTCAAAAAGCTGGAAATTAAGTGTGCCAGTGAGTTTTAATTCCCTGTAACAAAATATCTGAAAAAAATCTGAAGGGAAAAAATTTGTTTGACTCACAGTTTCAGAGGTTTTAGTCCCATGGTTCCTTGTTTTGTGTTTCTGGCCCTCTATTGAGGTGAAGTCTCAGAAGAAGGGGGCTTGCAATGAAAAAGAGATGCATCTGGGAAGTAGAGAGATACAAAGAGTGGTCCAGGGAAATATATCACCCCATAACACTCTTGTACCAAACTAAACCACATCTCTGCAATTTTGTATACAAATGAGTGTAGTCATCACTTATGAGTCCACCCATAGACTAATCCACTCACAGCATCAGAGTCCTCGTGAGCCAATCAGCATTTGGGGACCATTCACTCAACCGATAAGTCTTGGACATTTATTTAATTCCTGAGCCATAAACCTGTGTCTGACTCTTTGGTGTTGGTCAAACTTTTAGTACTGGAATAGATCAAAGCACTTATTAAAAGATTTTGGATTTGTTAGCTTAATGAAAATTAGGAAGATACATAATCAGAGAACCCTGCTTCTTAAAGACTCTCTTTAGTCTTCATTTTATACTTCTTATAACCAACTTCGGAGAATGGAATAGAACGGGAAAAATATAAATAATTAGAATCTCTAATACCTCCTCAGTGCTAGAAATAAGTTGCTTTGGTTCTCTGTCTTTTGCGGTTTATAACAACAAGAGAAAAGATTTTAAAAATCTGTGAGATATAGAAGAATGCCATTTAAATCCTTTTTGTTTTCATTATGGACGAGTGTAGCCAATCATGGGATATTAGCTTAAAACACTTTGATCTGTTCAACATTAAAATCCAATATTAACCATATAGTGATCTTATCGGTCGTAGGCACTAAGATAAATTCAATCCAGAGCAAAGTGAAGCAAAATTTTGCACTCTATTCTGAAGTCTCTTGATATACACAATCAAAATGTGACATTTAATTTAAAGAGCATGGAAGCATGATGGGAAGACTATCTCTGTGTGGAGAGTGGAAAGCAGGGCTGCACTGTATTTGACATGTGGACTTGCTCACCTTGATTTTCATATTTTAATAAGTTCAACTCACGAAAGCATGATGAAAATAGAAAGATCAGCTCTAATCAGGACACGTGGACATTTGAGGATCTTGCATTTAAAAGCAGTTGCCTTCTGAAGTCGTTGAACAAAATGTAAATTAAACAGATGAAATTGCCTAAACCATCACTGATTCCCAAGGGAATGCAATCACGCTTAAATGCCAACGCTAAATTAATCAGAGGAAGAGAGTGTGGAGATGAGAGATTTCATTTTAGGCAGCTTCGTGTTTCATTAAAGTACGTGGGCACGGTGGGTCAGGTTAAGACTTTGCAGAGAACAGCTTGAAGAGCAAACGGCAAAGGTTTCCATCTCGCAATGTTGTAGCCACAGCGTCTATTCCACCAGAGTGGAAGGGAGATTCGTGTGCACAGCACACACCAAAGATGACCACTCTCCCCATACATTGCTTTATTGTCTGGGCAGAATTCTGGGCGGGGGGGAAGTACTAATATTTATAGAACTATATGTCTTTCCTCCAAATAATTTAGCTTTAATTTGATGTATTGTAATTATATTATGAGCAATCATGTTCCTCTACACTAACATCATCTAAAAAAATACATTGAGCCGGGCGATGGTGGCGCACGCCTTTAATCCCAGCACTCGGGAGGCAGAGGCAGGCGGATCTCTGTGAGTTCGAGACCAGCCTGGTCTACAGAGCTAGTGCCAGGACAGGCTCCAAAGCCACAGAGAAACCCTGTCTCGAAAAACCAAAAAAAAAAAAAAAATTGAATTGCTAATCAAAACAAGGTGTTTAATTTACAACAAGCAGAGAAAGAGCTTGGACAGGATGGTGAGGATGGTGAGGGGACAAAACATTTTCACAATTCATATATTTGTTCAACATGTATTTTGATGGCGTATCTGCGCTGCATACAGTCCAGATGTATGTCATGTTCAGCATATGTTCAAATATGCATGTGAATGTGTGCACGCATGTGAGTGCACGTGTACACACACACAAGACAAAATCTTTAAAATTAAACGTCAAATTAGGTAGCAAAGCAGAATATAATACTGGGAAGAAAATGAGATATTAAGGAACAGAATACATGACTGAAGGAAAGTGACCAACCATGACATCACAGCAAGTATGACAGAGCAGACCTTTCTGGGAATGGGAGTAGAGTCGCCCAGGAACATACCTATCCCATACATAGAGTGCAAATAACAGAATGCGTCCCACACATACCAAATAGCATCTTTAGACTTCTGTCAGTGAGACTGCTCCAGAGCCCTCGGTATAAGATATCAACAATATCCCCAACCCACCCTATTTATCCATTCACATTTTCCATAGTCTCTGAGAACAGAAAGCTAAAGTTAGAGGAAGATGAAGGTGACAAGCTGAGAACTGGGCTGTCCTTTGGATATCTGCATATTTCTCTATCTCTTGTTCAATATTCTGTGGCAAGACTGCTTCTATCCCTTATGATCTGGAGCCAAACTTCTAATATGAGACATACAATCGGGTATAGTGTCAGTCTTTAAAATAAAAAAAAAAAAAGCTAGCCAGCTAGAGACAGTAGATTTTTTTTTATTTATTTTTACTTAAAAATTTCCACCTCCTCCCATTTCCCTCCCCTTCCTCCATCCCCCTCCCCCTTCCTCTCCAGTCCTAAGAGCAGTCAAGGTTCCCTGCGCTGTGGGAAGTTCAATGTCCTCCCCCCTCCATCCAAGTATAGGAAGGTGAGCACCCCACAAAGACTAGGCTCCCGTAAAGCCAGTAAATGCAGTAGGATCAAAACCCAGTGCCATTGTCCTTGGCTTCTCAGTCAGCCCTCCTTGTCCGATACATTCAGAGAGTCCTGTTTGATCACATGCTCCATCAATCCCAGTCCAGCTTGCTTTGGTGAGCTCCCATTAGATCAGCCCCACCGTCTCAGTGGGTAGGCACACCCCTCGTGGTCCTGACTTCCTTGCTCACGTCCTCCCTCCCTCTGCTCCTCATTTGGGCCTTGGAGCTCAGTCCAGTGCTCCGAGGTGGGTCTCGAGACAGTAGATTTAAAGTGGATTTACAGTCAGATCACCTGGCTCAAATCCCAGGTCTACATCTCACGTAGTTAGAAACTCACAGCCCCATCTGAGCAGGCCGGCCTTCAGTTACTGGGTCAGGAGAGAAAGAAAACAGCATCTTTCCCATCAGACCACAGAGCTGTTGTGAGGCTGAAGGATGCAATAAAGAACAAAGTGCTTTGAATCTGCCAATACAATTCTAATCCAGTTTATCAACACAGGTTTATAGTGGCTTTCCTGAAGTCTGATTTGTGTACTCCTCTTTCTATTGTGTGAGAGGATGAATGATGATCGTGAGTTGTTGCCAAGGCATCTAGATGCATAAGACCCAGGGATGAATGGGAGGTTCATCCAAAACAACTCCATAGAATGACCCCTTAGAAACAAAATGGTCTTCTAGATTTCAGATGAAGAACAGGAAATTATTAAAGCAAATCAAACTACAGAAAGCATTTATAGTACAGTATAAACATTGCCACAATTATTTGTGAATTCTTTTCTCAAGTGGTAGAACTTAGTTGCCCACCCTTAGTCTTTCTGGGCTCGAGTTTTGCTTTGTGTAACAATAGACCATAATCATGACATGATGTATATCTCATCTCGAACTATAAGTTTTGTATACACTCACTTACTCTGTGACTCCTTGCCATAATCGATATATGTGAAATAAGAGTCTCTGGTGAAGAGACCATGTGGAGCTAAGACAATCTTTCCCACCAACTTTATCTTAGAACACCCAGCCTCTAGTCTTACCTACTGATTACATTTGCATGAGAGAATGCAGGCAAGATCAACAAAGTCTGCTCCAGTCTGTTCCCATCTGATCAACCCCAGACCAAACTGTTGGCCCAATGATCATGGTTTCAACACATAGCTGTTGTTGTTGTTTAACTTTTATTAGTCCTTTCTGGATTTCATATCATGTATCCAGATACCCCTTATCTCCTTGTCCCTTCCCATCCATCCTTAGCCCTTGCAACACCCTTCCCCCAAAACAAAACAAAATTTAAGAGAAAAAAAAACACACATGGGCCGTGGACATCCATACAGACCCTGGCTGTGGTGCGACCATAAACCCAGACAAGGTCCTAGGCAGTAATTTGAATTTGGATGTCACTATAACCCCAGGTTTTTTTTTCAATGAAGCTAATGCTGTAAGTAATTTGTTATGTAGCAAGTATTGACTAGTAACAACCACACGTGAGAAGGGAATTCTCAGTGGTACGCAAGTTGTTCCTATAATTATTCCATCTTAAGAAACTCTAGATTGAAAGTCTTTGGAAACATTAGATTTGCTAACCATGGAAACTGGCTTGAGATGGACAAACAAACAAAATTTCCTTTTACCTTTGAACGTACAAGCTCATAGTCATATAAGGAAATCTGAAATGTCCATTGTTCCTGCTCAAAACACATGCTCTAAAGAAGAGAATAAATGAACCAGGGAGGCAAGAACCAGGAGGCAGCCGTAGGTTCCCGATGAGCTGAAAGGTTCCTAGGAAGAAATTCAATATTTCATCCTTCAATGACTCACTCCGTTCACATGGATGGGGACTCAGCACAAACACTAATCTCACAATGTAATGAAGCAGAGCCCATTTTCTGCCTACCCGGTGCAAAGTGAAATTGCAATCCTCCTGCATTGCAAATCAAAATGTCTCTCCAACCTCAGCTGCTAACAACAAATGTATAATTTCTATTTTGCCACCATCTCTTTAGAGTTCATGCATTAACAGACTTATTTATATAATATTCTCATTTATTCAAATTCATTATCAAGACTTCCCAGAGCCTGCTGAGCTTCCTTGTCTAAATAGATTTTTGTAGGTAATGAAGTTTAGGTTATCTTTTTTTAAATCTAGAAGTCTAAACGTTGAGGTACCTAGAAACAGAACTTTAAATGTACATTAATTTTAAAAACCTTTTTTTCAAGTAACTCTGATTCTAGGAATAATATTTGTCTGTAAGCAACAACAACAATAAAAAATACAAAAAAAATTAAGATAATATGTGAAAAATGTCTTCAAAACAATGTTGTAGATTCATAAGTGTAGACATGAGCATGGTGACTTTGGCATATTTGTTCATCTTAAGGCTTAACAAAACCTGGCCTTCAAATCAGAAAATGATCCATCACCTTCGGCCCCCAAAATATGTCAGAAGTAGCTTATCCTGCTGGTACTGATTTATTCCTACTACAAGGGACTTTCCTGGGCATCTTTCTTTGTTTTATTTTGTTTTGTTTTGTTTTGTTTTGTTTTTCATTTGTTTTGCTTTGTTTTCCTAAGTAGGGACTGGAGAGCTGACTCAGCAACTGAGTAAGTCTTTTTGAGAAGCAAAGGATATTCTCATCAAGGCAAGCATGGAGGCCACACAATAAGCTCTGATGGGTGGGGTTTTGTAATACACACGTAGTTAAAGGTATTGTCTGCTTCTATTATCGAGTAGCTACGCTCCATCCGAACACAAAAGAATACACCTATGCTTCTCAGCACCTCGTGGAACATTATTCAAAAATGACCACATACTCGATCACAAAGCAAGTCTCAACAGATACAAAAGACTGAAGTAACCCCCTGGATCCTATCAGACCACCACATATTAAAGCTGGATTTCAACAACAACAGGGAGCCTACAACCTCATGAAAACTGAACAACTCCTGACTGAGAGACCACTGAGTCGAGACAGAAATAAAGAAAGAAATTAAAGACTTCCTGAAATTCAATGGAAAAGCCTGCACAGCATGCCTAAACTTCCAGGACACAATGAAAGTGGTGCTAAGAGGGAAGTTCACATCACCAAATGCCCACATTTACACAGCGGAGTACTACACAGCAGAAAAAAGGAATGACATCTTGAATTTTGCAGGCAAATGAATGGAGCTAGAAAACATCATTTTGAGTGAGGTAACCCAGACACAGAAAGACATTTCTCACATGTACTCACTCATTGATGGTTTTAAAACATAAAGCAAAGAAAACCAGCCCACAAATCACAATCCCAGAGAACCAAGACAACAATGAGGACCCTGAGAGAGACATACATAGAGCTAATCTCCATGGGAAGTAGAAAAAGACAAGATCTCCTGAGTCAATTGTGAGCAGGGGGAACTTGGGAGAGTGTTGAAAGGGGGGGTGGAGGCAGGAAAGAAAGCACAGAAAAATGTAGAGATTAATAAAAATCAATTTTAAAAATGTAGGAAAGTTCTCATACTAGCAACTTAACAGCACACCTGAAAGCTCTAGAACATAAAGAAGCTCACCCAAGAAGAGCAGATGGCAGAAAATAATCAAAGTGGGGGCTGAAATAAATAAAATAGAAACATAAAGCAATACAAAGATGCAACGAAACAAAGAGTTGGTTCTTGGAGAAAAAATAAACAAGATAAACAAACCCTTATCCAAACTAAAAGACACAGAAAGAATATCCAAATGACTAAAAATCAGAAACGAAAAGGGAGACAGAACAACATACACCAAGGTTATTCAGAGAATCAAGCATAAGGACATATTTTTTAAAACCTGAACCCTACCAAATTGAAAATTCTAAAAGAAATAGATAATTTTCTCAATAGGTACTGCTTACTAAAGTTAAAGCAAGATGAAATAACTAACCCAAACCATAATAACTTAAAACAGAAATAACTTAATAACTTAAACAGAAAAAAACTTAAAACAGAAATAACTTAATAACTTAAACAGAAATAACATAATAACTTAAAACAGAAATAACTTAAACAGAACTATAACCCCTAAAGAAACAAAAGCAGTAATTAAAAGTCTCCCAACCAAAAAAAGCCTAGCATCAGAGAGTTTTAGCAAAGAATTCTACCAGACTTTTAAAAAGCAGATAATTTCAATACACCTCAAATTATCTCACAAAATGAAACAGAAGGAACTTTTCCTAATTCATTGTGAGGCTACAGCTACCCTGATACACAAACAACCACATAAAAACTCAAGAAAGAAAGAGAATTATTGACCAATCCACCTCATGAAAATACATGCAAAAAAATACTGAATAAAATACTTATAAACAGAATCCAAGGACACATCAAAAATAGCATCCACCATGATAAAACAGACTTCAATCCAGAGATACAAGGATGATTCAACATACAAAAATCAGCAAATATAGTATAAATATTCACCATATAAAAAAACTGAAAGAAAAAAACACATGATCATCACATTAGAAACTGAAAAAGCCTTTGTCAAAATTCACCACCCTTCATGAAGAAAATCCTGGAGAGATTAGAGATAAAGATTACAACAAGTCTATGGAGAACAATAAAATTTTGAAAAATAACTCAAAGCAATTCCACTAAAAACAAGACAAGAGTGTCCACTCTCTTCATATCTGTTTGATGTAGTACTTCAAGTTTTAATTAGAGCAATAAACAAAGCAGAAGGAAATACAAACTGGTAGGAAAAATAATCAAAATAATGTTATATTCAGATGATATGATAGTACACATAAGTGACCCTAAAAATTCTACTGGGGAACTCCTACAGTTGATAAACACTTTCAGCAAAGAGGCTGGATACAAGATTTTTAAAAAAAAAAGATTTTCATCACCTTTGATAGAGGGCTAATATCCAAAATATATTTTAAAAACTCAAAAAACTTGACATCAAAAAAACAAATAATACAATTAAAAATGGAGGTACAGATCTAAACAGAGAATTCTCAGTACAGGAATTTCAAATGTCTAAGACACACTTATGTAGTGATATCTTTTTTATGTTTTAACTAATAAAGCTTACCTGACACCAGCAAGAAATCCCTGAGTATGCTTGATTTTGATATCCATAAGTCAGGTCATTATCAGAGACAGTGGAGGGAGGAGGTGTGCAACCTTGGTGTCTCCATACTTGTTCACCTGTCACATCCCATGGGTCTTACTTGCTCATCCCATGCTAGAAACTGCAGAAACGTGTCAGTTCTCAGTTCCTAAACACTACAGATTAGTCTGTGACTGTATTCTGTCCTTCCCTGAACTCCTGGCTTTGGTCAACTTTAAAAATTATTTAGTATTGCTCTTCTTTGTATCCCTAGAAAACAGTTAATGAGCTTTCTGAGGACCTTATTTCTCCCCCACTAGGTTATTGCAGGGTTCAGGAGTCAGCATTTTATCAGCAGACCATTTTCTAAGGATTTCACATGCCACAAGGACACAGAGCCAGTTCCCGTTAGTACTCAGGATCTCCAGGGAGTCCTGAACAATGACTGCCCAGCTACTCTACAGGTGTTAGTTCCTGCTGCTTTGCAAGGAATAATTGGCTTACTAAATGCAAGGCAATCTACTCCATTACAGACAGCACATCATGATAAGTATTCTATGTCTGGTGGTTCATTTAATACTCATGTAAGTAAGAAGGGGTGTGTGTGTGTGTGTGTGTGTGTGTGTGTGTGAAATGCTGAGCACTGAACATAGCAGACAAGTACTCTGCCAACTGAGCTCAATACCCAGTCCTTTAGTATTATTGTTTCTATTTTACAGAGATGAAAACTGAGGTTCAGAGGGGTATGACATCATAACTGAAATACAAGGCACCCAAATTCTTATAATTTTTAAATAGATGCCTAATCAAATTGCTCTAGTATAAAGTGTTGTGCATTTGTGATTCTGTCTTATGACAAAGAATCATTCATTAAAAATATAGACTACTTTCAATTATAAGCATTGGTAAGTGTCCTTCCTGCTAAAATGTCTACAAACTAGTGTCATATGTATTGCTGAACTATTTATAAGTTGGAAATGTATGGTAGGTGACCGAGGCGATGCCACATCTATTGCAAGCACATCTTTCCCTGAATGATGCATGAAGAATGACTGAGAAAGGGGTACCCATATGAAACAACGACTATTGGAGGTGAACCACTACTGTATTCGTGCTGACTCTGAGGAAAGATTTGACAAGAGAGCTATTTTGCCTTCTCTCTTTCCTAAAGCTTCTTCTACACTAAACTTTCCTTTAGCCAAAAGAGTTGTCTCTTGCACAATTGAGCCAAACACCAAGCCTGAATTTCAAGCATGAGAATAAAAGACAAGGAATAAGCAGAGGCATTTTCCAGGGACTTGAGTGTCATGATCATGAGATTTGATCTTTAAGTTGTAATGTGTCAGAGATGAGCACTGCATGCTATGTAGGAAAGATAATCTCAATCCCCATATTGAGATTATTTTGGCATGTTTGTTACTTATGGGATCTATAAAGCACAGGATCCTGCAGTGGGACCTCCTTTGCCTAGTTTAAGAATGATTCTCTTAGTGCTATGAACTTTCCTCTCAGGACTGCTTTCATAGTGTCCCATAATTTTGAGTATGTTGTTTCTTTATTTTCATTGAATTCAAGGAAGACTTTAATTTCTTTCTTTATTTCTTCCTTAATCCAGGTATGGTTCAGTAGTTGGCTGTTCAGTTTCCATGAGTTTGTAGGCTTTCTGGGGGTAGCATTGTTGTTGAATTCTAACTTTAATCCATGGTGATCTGATAAGATACAGGTGGTTACTAATATTTTTTTGTAACTGTGGAAGTTTGCTTTGTTACCGAGTATGTGGTCAATTTTCGAGAAGGTTCCATGGGCTGCAGAGAAGTAGGTATATTCTTTCCTATTTGGGTGGAATATTCTATAGATGTCTGTTAAGTCCAATTGATTCATTACCTCCATTAAGGTCCCAATGAGGAGCAGATGGAGGGAGAACACGAGCAAGGATGTCAGGACCACGAGGGGTTGCACCCACCCACTGAGACAGTGGGGCTGATCTATTGGGAGCTCACCAAGGCCAGCTGGACTGTGACTGAAAAAGCATGGGATAAAACCGGACTCTCTGATCATGGCGAACAATGAGGGCTGATGAGAAGCCAAGGACAATGGCACAGGGTTTTGATCCTACTTCATGTTCCAGCTTGGTGGGAGCCTAGCCAGTTTGGATGTTCACCTTCCTAGACATGGACGGAGGGGGGAGGACCTTGGACTTTCCACAGGGCAGGGAACCCTGACTGCTCTTTGGAGTGGAGAGGGAGGGGGAGAGGAGTGGGGGAGGGGGAGAAGAGTGGGAGGAGGGGGAGGGAAATGGGAGGCTGGGAGGAGGCGGAAACTTTTTTTCCTTTTCTCAATAAAAAAATGAAAATTAAAAAAAAAGTTAAGTATAAACATAATTGTAAAAAAAAAAAAAAAGAATGATTCTCTTCCTGAGGAAATAGCTGGACATTAAAGGTATTAGTACCTTTAAGTTCTTCCTGGGAATGACACCACTGTTGAAGTCATGGAAGCATCTCTGCAGCTAGGGAAAACTGAAACTTATATCATGTGACCCCCCCCCAAGCACACACCACACATATACACATGTTTCTATGCAAATTCCAGATTCTGTAAGCAACTGTCTTAAAGCATATTAATTAGTTTTTCTCCTAATTTAATCATGGTTTGCGTTATTTAAAGGGGTGAAAAGGTGACGGTTCTGTTGATCAATGAAGGCCATTGGCAATATTATTGCTGGTGCCACCACTCTGCCATTTGCATCATCCTAATTACCAACAGAGACCAGAGGCTCTGTGTGACTAAAGAAACAAAATTACAGCAGAAACAGAAAGCTTGAATAAAAGATGCATTAGAAAAATGTGCTCTCAAATGGATGATAAATACCTCACTCATCACTGTTATCGCCGGAGTCAAGTGATTAGCAGATGGTTTGGGCAATTAATTTGCATTCAGCACTTAAGTACCAAGCAGTTAGCAGGCACCCAGTGCATTCTCTGGTGCTTTCTCAATCAAATCAATGTGGGTTTAAATAATCGACCCTGTCGTCCTCCTAGAGATCTACCTTTAATTAATCTTTCCCTTCATCACGTTTCAACTTCTCTTTCTTCATCTCTGCTTCCTTATTCACTTTTTAAAGGATGTTTTAAATAGTCAAGATGTTTTTGGCCTCTCCTCCAGGATAGGGACGTGAAGAGTGAATAATGAGAACATAGCATTTTAGAAGTGATTCATCAAAGCCTTTGTAACTGCGTGTAGAGTAGTGTCCCCAAATGTAGATAGCAAGGTTCAGTCAAGTTCAAACAGAGGAAGTAAAACACTCTACAGTGCACACGAATTTTATATCCAAAGAGCCAGGGCCTGAAATTTTACCTAAGCAATGGTTTTGTAGCATTTAAAGACCCTCATTAAATTCCTGAAACTTGGTGCTTCAATGGAAAGATATAGACAATGAATACATGTGTGGGTGGTTAATTTAAGGAGCAAATACGGCCAAGAACAAAATTATAAAGTACAACAGCACTCACAACAGCACTCCCATCTCAAATGTCAATTTATATTTCAACCTGACTGAGAACACAACCGCTAAAATATTATGGTTGGCTGTGTCTATGGGTGGCATGTTTGGAAAAGACTTGGATTTGTTCAATAATTTAGCAGTTTCCATAATCCAATGTCTCTCTGCAGCTATTGTTTCTTCATCAGAAATCAAATATATTTTTAAATAAAATGAAAGAAAATAATTAGACATGATAACAATTAGAAATTTTTAAAGACAGTGACAGCAACTTAAAAAATTCGGTACAGGATTAGAACACAAAGTTGAGGGTCTACATCAAAAAGAAAGAAAGAGGATATCAAAAATCAAATTACTTTCTGATTTAATATAAATACAAATATTAGGAGTTCCGGAGTGGGAGAACAATAGGCATAAAGGACACTCTTTAAATAAAATGTATTTCAAAATAGTTTTTTTATACTTTTAGGGTGTCTCTAAAATGATAATTGAAAATAGGCCAATACCAAGTGAAATCAACAAGAAATCTCAGGATTCCGAGAATAAGTAAACACTAGATGTTCTATACAAGTTTCATGTGAATATCCCAAAAGGCACGTAGAGGTTTCTTTCAAGGAAAGACAGTGTTCTTGGATAGTTGTGTGTCAACATGACACAAGTTAAACTCATCTCAAAGGCAGGGCTCTCAGTTAGGAAAATACCTACATAAGATTAGGTGGTAGGCAAGCCTGCAAAGTATTTTCCTAATTAGGGACTGATGGGGGAGGTCCAGCCCATTGTGGGCGGTGCTATTCCTAGGCTGGTGGTCCTTGGTTCTACAAGAAAGCAGGCTGAGAAAACCATGGTGGGGAGGGCCAGCACTCCACCATGGCCACTAAAACAGCTGCTGCCTCCAGGTTCCTGGCCTGCTTAAGTTGTTGTCCTGACTTCCTTTGGTTATGAAGTATGATGTGGAAGCATAGCTGAATAAACCCTTTCCTCCCCAGGTTGCTTTGATTATGGTGTTTTATCACAGCTATAGCAATCCTAAAGCAGCAAAACCTCTTAGGGAATCTACAACAGAGCATCAGCTTAAAAGTCTACTGGAAAAATTCTTTCCCATGGAGAATTCTACACCCAACCTACAGTAAAAATAAACCTTGAGCAAGCTCTGCCAGACCATGACTGTATTAGTATTGTATTGCTTTGAAGAGACACCTTGACTCTTATAAAATAGGAAACATTTAATTGGAGCTAGCTTACGGTTTAGAGATGTAGTCCATTATTGTAATGGCTGGTGGTATGGCAATACTCAGGCAGATGTGGTGCTGAAGGAGGAGCTGAGAGTTCTGCATCTTGTTCTGCAGGCAGCAGAAGCAACTGTGTATCACACTAAGCATAGTTTAACCAAAGGAGACCTCAGAGCCCACAACAAGACCACACCTTCTAAAAGTGCCACTCCCTATGGGGGCCATTTTCTTTTAAACCATCACACTGGCAACAGAATTTTTGGTTTCCCTAAGACTTGCTGAAATCCTAGGCTCCTATGTTGAAACTCTAGCCCCACCCTCCTCACTGCCATTGCCTAACTCAATCACCCATTATCTTCCGAATCCTAATACCTTGCTCAAGGCAAGGGGGTTTCTAAAGACAAAATGGTCTTATCTGAACAGACAACTCCAAGAAGTAGCTGCATTTAGCGTGCCCGTTCTCCAAACCCCATATACAAACTCCAAGTGTTCCCTCTTGGCAGGTTTTTCTTTTCCAGTGGGACTGTCTGCCCCTCACAGTTTGAAATAAAGAGTTTCTTCCGCTGAGGTTAGACTGGTCTCTTTCTGCCTTCTGTCTCTTTATGCGGCCTCAGAAATCTAACACCTAACAAATTCCCTCTGCCACAGGGTGTAATTAATAATAATCTACTTTCATCTATTATGTGTGAAGATAGAACAAAACTATTTGTCATCCAGCGCTTCAGATTCTTTCCTTCTGGTACACTTTTCCTTGTGGAGTCTTTAGAGAATATATGAACTTTAAATAATACATTAACAAGAATAATACATAATATTTATAAAATTATGTGTTGATTTATATATTACATACATTAAATATAAATATATATATATATATTTATATATGCCTCCCATACCTAAGGAGATCTCCATGGTTGTAGAGAGGTAATCTCAGGTGACCACTCATAGGAAACATGGACTTCAGAAGGCAAGAGTCTGAGGTGAACATCTTTAAGAAGATAAAAATTAATACAAGTACCTGATGTGTTTTAATATGTCAGAAAGCTGTTTTAACATGTCAGCCTGGTGTGATTGAGAAATATATAAAATTTAAGCAAATAAAAACCAAGACCTTTACGAACTACACACAAAACAATAACTGGCAAGAAAGAAAAGTTATTTTGGTCTTTATCTCTAAAGAAAAACTGTCATAGTAATAAAAAATAAAGTCTGAAGGGCTGGAGGGGTGTGTGTGCATGTGTGTGTGTGTGTATGTGTGTGTGTGTTGTGTGTCTGTAAGTACTAGAAAACAGTTACATAAAAGAGATCTAAATTCTCATGTTAGAGGAAGCCTCAGAAGTTATGTTCAGACAGAAGACCTGGCATGTTGGCAGCGTGGTTCATGACAAGACCAAACATCTGGACTTCAACTTCCAGTTGAAGGACAAAAGCTATTTCAGCATGGAGGAAGCTTTAGAGATCCAAGTCCTTGAGTCCAAGTGCTGAAAAGCCTATAGTTCTAAACTGAAGTTTCCAGAAGGAAGATCTGTCCTCTCTGAGTCAGCAGCAGTGAATGGGGTAGTGCCTACTCACATTAGAAAAAACTTTTCCCCATGGAGCTGACTCAAAGCAAACACTACCTAGTCTGTAAAAACCTTCTAGCCATAGCCAAAGAGGTGTGTGTAGGTTTCAAGATACTCCTTAATCCAGTCAAGTTCGCACTTAACTTAGTCAGTACAAATGGTTTCCACCTAAACCTAGCATGCTTTCAGGGTCAACATCTCCACCTAGGTCATTGTCAGGAACCCAACAAATAATATCAGAAATCTGTGCTTTATCCCACTCTCTCTCTACCCATCTCCTGCCAATCATGGAGTCATTTGATTTAGCCATCTGTATTTCCAGAAAGTTCTTCTCTCCATTCCACAGGTCTTTTTACAACCTGGAGTTCCTTTCTCTTTCCTCATCTTTTTTGTTGATTGATCCGTTTATTTACCACATCTACAAACACATTTTGTTTGGTGAGGGAAATGCAAATCAAAAGCACAATAGCTTAATGCCTCATCTTTACTACCTGGTACAAGGTCAGCACAAAGCCGGGCAGTGGTAGCACATGACTTTAATCCCAGAGTTCAGGAGGCAGAGGCAGGGAAATCCCTGTGAGTCTGAGGCCAGCCTGGTCTGCAGAGAGAGTTCCAGAAAAGCCAGGACTACACCCAGAGAAACTATCTCAAATAAAAAAGTGCAGTACATACATGCTAGTGATGCCATGAAGAAATGAGAGCCCTGTGCAGTACTGGGAGCAAGGTGAAATTGTACACATATTATGGTTCAAAACACTAAAAGTAAACTATCATACTATCATAGCAATCCAGCAATTCCGCTACTGGATATAAATACAGAGGAAATGAAATTGAGTCTGTAAAAGAAAGACCAGCTCTGCCATGTTCACTGAAATTTTATTCATGGCAGGCAAAGTCTAGAAACAATATAAGTGCCCATTAATAGTTGAATGGATAAAGAAATGTGGTATAATTACACAAGTGAATAGTACATTCAGCCATAAAAAGGAAACCCTGCCATTTGCGACAAGATAGATAAACCTGGAGGAATTTGTGTCAGGTTGCATAAGCTTGGTATGGTCATGTATGGACTCTTAAAATGTAGATTTCATGGAAGCAGACAGCAGAATAATGGCTATCAGAAATTGGGTAACTGGTGAGGTGGTTTCTAGAGATATTGATCCAAAGAAAAAATTCCTATTAGGAGGAATAACTTCTGGACAGCTATTGTACGTGAGCTACATTCGGTAGTAATTACACTGTATTCTTCAAAAATGCTAAGAGAGTGGATGCAAAATATTATTACCACAAAGATGGTAACTGTTTAAGATAATGCACACATTAATTGTCTAGATATAATAATTCTATATGTATCTTATTTCAGAACATCACGTTGTATACAATGAATACACAATTTTATCTATAAATTTTTTAAACAAAATACAATAGAATATAAATTAGAGATGGAAAGAAAACATCTCTAGAAATATCAACAAAAAAACTTTTTTGGTCCATTCAAGGCTAGGTTTAGAATACTCTAGAATATTTTTATTACTGCAATTGCCACCATTATGATTAAATATTAATTGCTGTATTATTAGCTATGTAATGACTATCTCCGAAATGCAAATATGAGTCTCCAAAGTACATGAATAAAATATTTTATTTAACACTATAGAAAACACATACACATACAAAACAAATATTTATTTAATGAATAAATGAAAAAATTAATAAAGTATTATGGTGTTCTTATTTCTCACCATATAATTTTGTTAATTTTTTGTTGAGGAGGAGAAGGGCCTTTTGTCATAATAATACAACACTGTCATGAGACAGTGACATTAGCAAGAAAAAGTTCAGTGTGCCTCTGGGCGCGAGGGAGTAAAACCTAAAACAGGACGTAGAGCATTTTAGTAATCTCAAAAATGTCCTTAAAGATGTAAAAATGTGAGCTATAGAAAGAGATTTGGGGGAAAACATGGAAAACTGAGAGGAACCCAAAGAGAAAACAAAAGAATATTTGACACCATGCCCTACACTGAGGACAGGGATTATGTTGGGCTACAGAGAAGACTGGGTTATTTAAATAATATTTAAATAATAAACTACACAACCCAAGTCTTTCCAAATTTTGTGTGCATTATTCCAGAAGTAAGTATATATACTTCTGGAACATTTTTATAGCCTTCTCAGCCAGGAGAACTTTTAGCCTGGGCCCAGTTTCCCTTTCTCATAACTTCAGAAATATTAAATAATTCATTGTTTCCCACAGATGAACAGCATTTTGCCTCCAAAACTGAATACACTATGTTTGTGCATCAAAGCCTGCTCTCTCTAAATCTAAACATCACTCAGAGCCTGCTCCAAAGCTGAACCTCTCCTGAGGATTCCCCCCAGGTCTTCCAGGCAAAGTCAGCTTCACTCTGGTTCCGAGACCACATAGTCTTCCACTGTCTCATCATCACCCTTAACAGAAGGTCAAGCTGATTCTTCTTCCAATGATTCCTGCCGGTTTACTCTAGTTATAAGGGTGGGATCATTTTTCACCTTCTAATTTTTAATTAGCATACAAAGTATTAGACATCGTTATGGCATTTTCAAGTGCAATTTGTTTTCCTCGGCCTTCAATTTTCCCACCTCTTTTACCTGCCTTGGTCCTCCCTCCTCCTCCACAGTGTCTCTACCCTCTCATGTCACATGTGTCCTTCGTGTGTGTGTGTGTGTGTGTGTGTGTGTGTGTGTGTGTGTGTGTGTGTGTGTGTGTGTGATTTGCCTACATGCAGGGGAGGCCAGAAGAAGGTGTCCTGGATCTGGAGTTACAGGTGATTGTGAGCTGCCCAAAGTGGTTCCTGTGACTCTCTGAGAGCGCAGCTTTCCTAAACACTGACCAGACTCTGTAGCCCCTGGCTTCACTTTGTAAAGTATTTGATCCACTTTGAATTGACTTCTGTGCAGGATGAAGGAAATAACTCTAATTTTGTTCTTCTGCGGGGAGATACCCAGTTTTGCCGGCACCATTTGTTAACGAGGTGGTCTATTGCTTACTTTTTACACATTTGACAGAATAAAGGAGCTGTGGCTTTCTTCTGAGATCTGTATTTTATTCTATCGGTCTATCTGTCCTTGCTATACCTGTGTGAAGCTGCCTTTGTCACTATAGTTCTGTAGTGTAATTTGGGATCAGTTATTTTGATGCCTCCAACTATGCTCTTTACCCTTAAAATTGATTTGTCTATCAATGGTCTTTGTGTGTGTGTGTGTGTGTGTGTGTGCACTCGTGCGTGTGTGTTACTGAAATTAGAAAGAGGATCATAAAATAAGAGTAAGAGATCTGGGGGGATAGTATAATGCATGTGGCATAAGAGCAGAAATGGGGCTATTGGAGGGTGAAGAAGGGGACCTCCGTGCGTGGACTAGGAGACAGGGAGGGAGTCTGGAGAAGGCAATCAACCAGAACAAAGACTACATAAAGATGCCATTTACTGTATGAAGATACCACTGCTTTATATGTTAACTTAAAACTAATTTTAAAAAAATTTATAATAAAAATCATTGCTTTGTATGTTAAATTGATTTAAAAATAAGTTTTAAATAGAACAAGTTTGGATGATTAATTATGGAGCCATTCTGAAAAGACGGTTTCTATTGGACGCTTCCCTGATTCTCCGAGGTGCAGCTCCATGGAATATAAAATCACCCTGATTAACAGAATTGAATCAACCTGAATTTTAATATTTATATTTTGTGAAATCAAAATATAATTACATCATTTTCCCTCTTCCCTTTCTTTCCTCCAACCCTTCCCATGCACCACCACTCACCCTTTGCTCTCGCTCCAAATTTACGGCGACTTTTTACTTAATGATTGTTACAGGCACACCTAAATGCATAAATACAATCTATTCAACCTATAGATATAATCTTATATCTATGCATGATTTCAGTGCTAGCCACTTGATATCAATTGCCCGTTTGGGGGCTATTCCCCAGGAAAGACTATTTCTCCTGATCTCAGTATTCTTTAGTTGCCTAGGGTTGAGGCCCTGTGAGATTTCCTCCTTCCATGTTAGCAATGTCCATTCTCGGAACTGTCTTCTTTTTTAAGATTACTGACTTATTTAATGAATTTACTTATTTGTATTCATAATTTTCTTAATGTGCGTATGTGCAGTGCAAACATGCAGGAGCCCAAGGAAGCCAGACGAGGGCATCAGATCCCCTAGAACTAGGATTACAGTGGTTTATGTGCCACCAGGTAGGATCTGGGATATAAACTCGGATCCTCTGCAAGACTAGTAAGTGCTTTTAAGAGTTGAGCAATCTCTGAAGCCCCTAAATTTAGTTCTTACTTTTTAATTAAGAGGGTTTTTTTGCATTTTATGTACCAGTTACAGTTCCCCTTCCTTCCCCCCAGTGTAGGCGTATGCAATAAAATGGCCCCACACTAGCTCAGAACGGAGTATAATAAAGTGTTCTTTATATAGGGGTAGACTCACAGATCAGCAGTCCTCTGCACAATCAGGAAACAGGAACTGAATCCAGCAGCCAAGGGGGTGTTTACGTTTCTACATCTGTTTATATAGTTCCCAAGGCATGCCCAAAATGAGTCAGCATCTCAAAGGAGTTTCCAAAGCACCTCCCCCTTTCATCTAAATAAGAGCATTTTACAATACAGAACTATATACAATAAGAACAGATATTAAGAATGAAAATTACAATTACAACCAGCATAAACAGTATCAAGCAAGAATCATATATTAAATATTTTAATAGATATTTTATCCTAAGGAATCTAAGTCTTGTATCAGAAATGGCTTAGCTATATCACGAAAGGAAACTAACTATGACTATCTAGCCCTTAACCCCATCAAAGACCTGAGAAGGGAAATAATATTACTTGAATAAACAGGAAGTGCAATTAATCAGCTTCCAAAATGTGCAATGGCAGAGACAACTGGCTACTTGGGCAATCACCAAAATCTCAGTGGTAACAATGGAGCAGCCAACTTTGGCTAAGGCCTAAAGTAACTGGCAGCCCATTTTAAGGGGTAGGAAAAACTTTAAAACCATTTTATTCTGTCTTGGCAAGGTTTTTGTTTTGGTTTGGTTTGGTTTGGTTTTTTTTTTTGGTTTGGTTTGGTTTTTGTTATTTTTTGTCACTTGTTTGTCCAGTCTGGACACCGTGCATTTTGTCAGTGGTCCAGTCACCACAATTCATGCAATGACAATCCACCTGGTTTGTACTTCCAACTCTTTGCTTTCATTCATCTACAATTCCATTTGTTCAAACATCTACGCACCTGCTGAGCTACCAATTATCTTTTGAGATGCACTTGGACTCCAGAGACTGGCATCAGCAACATATCGGCTTTCTACCATGGTCTTTCAATTTAAAGAATCAATATAAACAGTTATCAACATATAAGAATATCGTTTCGGGGATTTAAGGCTCCAGTGGACAAGTTGTAGCACACCATTAGATAACACAGTTTGAGAAGAGATGAGTGGAAATTGGCAAGAAAAGTTATTCCACTTTATCTACATGACCTCTGCTATAAGACAGATTAGTTCACTGCCAATACAGGTCTCTCAATCTGTGATTTTTCTTATAGGGAAAGAAAATAGCTTAGTGTATGAGTGTTTAACTCTCCCATACAGAAGAGGCAATGCCAAGGGACTCCATTCTTCTTTATTCCAGGGAGAATGATCACAGATGAGCGACTGGAAAGGCTAGAAACATGGAAGAGGATGTAACACAGAAAAGAATGTACAGGTCATGCTAACCATGCCATAGACCCCATCAGGAATCTCAGGTCACGCCTTTTGGAACAGCTTTTCTACAGAATCCCCACCTGTCTCTGGACACTCCAAAGCTCCATCCACCCCTCTTTCTTCAAGGCAGCTTCATGACTGTGCCTCTGACCAACTGTATTTCACAGTCAACACTCACTCACTGGAATTTAAGTCCCTTGGTTAAGGACTGTAACTCGCTGTTGACGTAGCTCTATGGTAGAATGTTACCGAGAATGCAAAAGACCAAGGGTTTGATCGACAGCAAGAAAGAAGAAAGGAAGAAAGGGAAAAGAAAGGAAGAAAGAAAGAAAGAAAGAAAGAAAGAAAGAAAGAAAGAAAGAAAGAAAGAAAGAGGAGGAGGAGGAGGAGGAGGAGGAGGAGGGAGGGAGGGAGGGAGGGAGGGAGGAAGGAAGGAAGGAAGGAAGGAAGGAAGGAAGGAAGGAAGGAAGGAAGGAAGGAGGGAGGGAGGGAGGGAAGAATGAAAGAAGAAAGGAAGGAAGCCAATTTCTGTATTGAAGTACAAGATAAAATATTTATCAGAAGCAGCCAGTACAGACTGACTCCTATTCCCAGGTTAATTAGCCTGTGTATGAGTGCTTAGCTCCTTTAAACGGGCAAAATTTAGAACTCTCCATAATGACATCAAGTTTTCATATTACACGCGAGATCTGACGAGGTAGGCTGCTTGGTGTGCCAGCTTGAAAGGATTCTACAGCTGGATCCATGCTCAGCAGAAACCGAAGTCATGGTGGATTTTCTGTATCTGAGAAGCCAGAGAGGAACTAAGGAAACGTGTGCTTGCTCTTTCTGTCTTACGCTGCATTCTCTCCTGTTACAGCAGTGGGAAATTATCTGCACACCCCCACCAATATACACATGTACATACACATGTGTATATGTGCCTACGTACATACAAGGAAACCGGAGAGAATGAAAAGTTTTCCCACACCCTCAAATCGAAGCTCAGCAAGGTTACAAATAGCACTCAGGACCCCTCAAGAATGAGGAAAGTGATTTTTTCCCATTTTATTCACTGTATCACCCAGCTAGGTTATAGATAGTATACTACCAATCGTTCGGTAAATGCTTTATACATGAAGGATGACGTTGGCATTATGCTGTTCTATTACTGTTTTGCATGTGTTGTCTAAATTGAGATGCTTTTGGTAATTTGGGAGGCTCTAGAAAAATAAGCATCATTTGTCATACTGGCTGGGAGAAACGAGTAGCCACAAAAAGACAAGACGACACAGAGAATGCTAAGAACACTTTTCTGCTTTTGTCCGTGTTTTCTCCCTAAATTGGAAAACCATTCCATTTCACCTTCGTGGAGAAAGCTCAAATCCACCCCCTAGAATGAGAGAATCCTTCTTCATTTCCAAGCAGAGTATTCTATGTCCCCGTGGCTTGGTGAGAACTCACGAACTTCACAAGGAGCTCATGTCTCCAGCCCCAAGTCAGATAAAATCTGTTTAAGTGGAGGCAATTCTTCTTTAAAATGGTCCTTTTCTTCCTTTCAAAGGTACAAGATGCATTAGATACATTCCCGAACATGATCAGGACAAAAGAAAGCCATCTAAAAGCTTTCACAAGCTGACTTTTCATCACAGCGTGGCAGAGAATAAAATCACTCCTAGCTAGTTCTCAGACAGACAGCCCTCTTCTGCCTCCTGGGTTCTGTAACATTCAGTTCCCCCTGTTGTTATAAACCATGGCGCAGCAAGTTACCCACAGAAGAAAAATGACTTTTTCAGAGGAGACACTGAAGTTGCCCTTGAGAAGACGATGCTTTCCGTTCATGAAGGTCAGCCCACTGAGGGCAAAGTCATAAGGCTGTCTTCTCAAATAAGGCATTCTTTGCAGGCATGCAAGCATGCAAGCATGCGCCTGTCACCTGAGTGTGGACTGTGCATTAGAGCTGCTGCATCCAACCGGACTCCATCACTGAGCAGGAAAGAGGAGAGGGCGTAGCTACGGTCTAATTAGAGCCTGGCCAATCAGTGAAAAGTTCTCACAGTTCTCAAACTCCCATTAGAAGATAGGACCTGGCGCTATCCAAAAGAAGAATGAGAAATGCTATCTTATTCAGAAAAAAAAAATGTGTGCCTTAATTTCTTGAGTGACTTAATTTCTTTACTATTATTCTGACATCTTTACCTCGCTAGAGTACCCAACTCATTGCAGTACAAAATAAAAAGCAGAGATTTTTTTTTGTTTGCTTGCTTGCTTGTTTTCCTCAGGAAGGAGTTATTCAAGTATTGAAGGGCTCTCTCACACTCTCTTGTTCCTCTACCATCATCTAATGACCTGGTCATAAAACATGCTTGACCTTAATGCCATCAAAAAAGAATATTCGTACAAGCCTTAAATTTTACATTAAGTTTTCAGGAGAAGTGTGTGATTTCATGAACTGAGACACAGCATCAGGAACCTATAGATATTTATGTATCCATTGTCTCTACTCATCTAGAATATATCTGGGTTGAAGCTGAACAGATGCTTATGAGCCGAGAAGTTCATTCACTACTGGCCACGGAAGTTGCTTAATGTTAGAGCTTAAGCGTTTACTCTCTCAGCAGTTCAAGTAGCTACGTGAGAAATAACACCTCAGAAAACTTTCCATTGCATGGCCACGTAAAGCCTAAGAATACATACATGGCAGTGAGGGAGACTCAAATGATCAACAGACTTGCCCACTCTAATGGCATAGATGTGGGTGCTGGATGTGAACACCAAAACCAAGTTCAAAAAGAGTTTGTATTTAATCCAGGAATGTTCAACACTCCAGCAAAGGGAACGCTTGTGGCTTCACACCAAAGAGGGACTAAGACTGACAACTGAACACTTCACTACCTGAATTCTAGCTGTACCAGAGAAGTACAGACTGAGCCCTTAATCCCCTCTCGCTGGTGAACCTATTCACGCCACCTGATGAGCCTATCAAAATGATACCATCAGGGGCTAGGAAAATGGACCAGTGGTTAAGAGCACTTTCTGATCTCACAGGGAACCCAAATTCGGTCCAGCATTCACATGGCAAATTGCAAGTATCTGCAATTCCACTTCCACATCAGGGATCTGATTGTCATCTTCTGACCTCCATGGACGGTGCATGCACACAGTGCACACACATACGTGCAGGCAAACATTCATACACATAAAAGTAAATCAATAATAGTATCATAAATGGATTTAAGGTTGTACTTAGAATTACGCCGTACTCATAAGTATTCACTGAGTTCCTCCAACTGTAAGACATTCTGCTAATCTCTCAAGTTCTAGAGACATTATCCTCCTCGAAAGATCGCACAGGTTAATTGAAAACACAGAAAACAAAGAAATGCTTAAGATGGGCGAGGAATGCAATCTTAAGGTATGTAGCGCGTTAGTAATTGCCAGCATTCTCTAACCCAAGGTGCAGATTTAAAGGAATTGTCATTAATGAATTAGTTCAAAGATTCTCTCTTCTGTGTGAATGTTACATTTGAGTGTGTTACCTGGGTAATAAGCCACGTGCATGAATTAGTGAAAAGTGTGGGGAATTCTTGGCAGAGCTTATTAGCATGAGAAAGGGCAAAGATGAGAAAAAGACACTGTGAATGGCAATCAATTCTGTGTTATTGAAAAACAATGTATAGATGTATAAAGAAAGGGAAGGACATAAGGTGAGGGAGGAAGTTGTATGTCAGCACACAGAGGGTTTTACGTGCCCTTGTTAGTGATATTGAACGTCACTTTATGGGAAATGGAGAAAAATGATCCCTGATGCCTAGAACAGTAATCAGGCACTTGAATAAAACAATGTGTACTCTTACCTCTTTAGACCCACACCACACCACATAGTATATTACTTTAGAAAATGAATGGACTTTTCTAACTCATTTTCCCATTCCTAGAGTTGGAACCATAGTATCTTATTATGAGAATTAAATGAGATAAAGCATTTAAACATGATGTAGTCTTAACTCAAACTCAGTCCGTATATATAGGACTCGCAAGATTTGTAACTTCTACCTACTCTGCTGTGTTTATTACATAATCAGGAAATTTTGAGAGGAAGGATTATTAACGAAGAATCTCTTCTGCATCATCCTGTGATATTAGATGAAAAGATAAAGTGAAACACCATTCTTTCTTACAGTTTCATCTGTAAGTTATCTTCATGTGATAAAGCAGGGTATCAAATAATTGTTGCATATACATGCTGACTAGTTTTATATAAACTAGACACAGGCTAGAGTCTGTGAGGAAATTGGAGTCTCAACTGAGAAAATGCCCCCAACCAGACCGGCCAGCAGGAAAGCCTCCGGTATATTTTCATGACTGATGATTGATGTGGTAAGTCCAGGTAACTGCAAACAATCCCACCCCTGGGCTGCTGATCCTAGATGCTATAAATAAGCATGCTGAAGAAGCCATGAGAAGCAGCCAGTCAGAAACATTCCTTCATAGCCTCTGCATCAGCTCCTGCTTCCAGGTGTCTCATCTGAGTTCCTGCCTTGACTTTCTTTGACCATGAACTGTGATGTGAAAGTGTAAGCCAAACCAACCTCTTCCTCCCCAAGTTGTTTGCGGTCCTGGTGTTTTATCATAACAACAAAACCCTACCTGAGACAATATGAGAACTGACTGAATGAGAGACTTTATTTGATTGTGAAGTCCATGGAAAGAAAAGGGCATCTCGGCCACAAAGACAGGGTCATCCAGATCGTCTCTGATTCCTTTCTCCATGTCTCCCACCGTTATATCACAGCTGCCAATTCTTCAGCAGTCTTAATTATAGGCATGGCCATTTGTCTTCAAATATCACAGCTCTGTGAAATCTGTGCATCGATAAATACAGCTCAGAAGCAGTTTGCCACACTGGCAGAGAGTTAATTGCTTCTCTGGTTAAATCGAATGTGGTCACTGTTTACCTTTAGGGGGACTGAAGTCTCAAGGTCCCCAACTGTCTAGAGGCTTCCTGTAAAGTCATAATTAAGGTACCATAGTTTGAGGACTTGGAGTCATGCCCCCAAAATACCCACACTTTGATTAGCTCTCTGTGTCCAGAGAATAGCAAATCAAATTTCCAAGGTGAGACAGAAAATCAATTCTACATTTCAAAGGAGACATTTTCTTTGTGTCAACCATCATTCCTTTATCTATTTCTCTTTTCAGAAAGCACTTTTGGGAGTTGACATATTTGTCAGATATTTGGTCAGAAGAGGGAGGGAATGAAAGGAAACAGAAGGGGAAAGAAATATCATCGACTCTCAAGAACAACAGAAGAAGCAGACAGCTTGAAAGATTCAAAGCATGCATATAAGAGCATTATGACAAAAATATGATTCTGTACATGAGGTTTCAATGAATGGTGTATTAATTCAGCTACAAGACGAGGGTCAGGAGAAGCACAAAGAGGTCAAACTTGAGCTGAATCTTAAGGTGGAAACATAGGTGTCTGACAGCCACGAATGGGAATCGAGGGAGGAAAAGCTTGCCACACAAATAGAGCAAAAAAAGAATAAATGGACAGAAGGAAGCTGAAAGAAAAGACTTCAGGAGACCATCGTGCATTTGGTAAGGATGGTAGATGAGGTGAGGACCGAGACAGAAGAAAACTCTTCGGAGAGGCAGGGAGTCCAGTTCACAGGACATCTTGTGTGGGGATCACTGACGATCTTCAAACAGAAACATGCCAAACTCAAGCCATTTGGGGGGAAAGTCAACTTGTTTGCTAGTGTGTATGTATATATATATATATATAGTGTGTATGTATATATATATATATATCACATCTCTGTGGGACAATAAAAAGGTTTTAGGTTACTTCTGACAACTAACACTGCCTTAAACAGTTGTAATTAATAAATAAATAAACACCAATAAATTAGCTCATGCTGATCATCTATCAACCTTGGATTTAAACAAAAAAATAGTCTTCCCTCGTGGAAGACTTCTCACCGAGGAAGTAAAATTGCATGAATGGTTCACAAAGACTTCTTTTTTTTTTCTTACCTATGGCAATGAGGAAGTCATTTCCAGGCAATCAATCCATAGCAACAACTGGGCAAATTCACCTCCTTCATCTTATCTCCACTCAAATTAATGTATTTCTTGATTTCCTCCACTAAGAAAGCAAATCTCATGTCCAAGCTTCCATGACCCAACATTAAATCACAAATTATATGACATAAATGTCTGAATGACAAAATATTAAGAAAAGATAATAGTTTGGGAGTTACAACAAGACAAACTTTTACCTTCCTGTCTTCTTGCATACCATTTAAGCAGCCTAAATAGCAGTTTCCTCATCTGTGAAGTGAAGTGATAATATGTGTTTTATTTGTTTCATTATTACTCAGTTTTAAAGCCAATACAAATATATCTGAAATATGGTAGGCATTTAACAAATGATATTTAAATCCAAAGTTCAGTAAATATTCTCTGTTGACAAAGGATGAAATGGTGTCTGTGACAACAGGATGCATTTTAATCCTTCCAACCTGTTACATTGCTATGACTTAACATAGAAAAATGTTTTCTAATCCCTTTGCAATCTGTATGCATTCCAAAGTCTGGTGTGAGTTATTTTGTCAAAGATACAGTTATCTGAATTACTTCAACAACTTGGACATTGCTCACAGATTATTTCTTCCTTAAATTGTTAAACCCCATGGGTAATCAACTCCCAGACTCATAAATATTTGATTTAACAACAAAAAAAAGCTGCTATGTCTTTTGGAAAGCAGTGTTTCTTTCAACTTATCCCTCTTCTCCCTCATTATCTCTTAGCACAGAGGGATCTCAGCCCCTCATATTTCTGCTATCACACAAGAGATGTCTTTTATGAGTTGACATCTAGGTATCCATCTCCTGACATCTGAAATGATCTTGGGTTGGTAAACAATACAACGAGATTCATTAAAAGTTTCTGACTAACAGACACTCCAAGAAAACTTCCTCTACTTTTCTGTTAAGTTTTATTTCCTGGGTTCTTTTGTCCTGAGTATTTCAATGTGATGAAGTTGCTTTTGTTCTGAATAAAAGCAACCTAAAATCATGGGAACTCTACAGATCATAGGGGTGACTGTTAATATAATATTGAGGAATAGATCAGAAGTGTTCAACACAAACAAATTGTCCCAATATAGAATACAATAGTTATTTAAAATTGAATCTGAACATGGATTTTGACATTGGACTCAGTTCAATCCCAGAATCTCTACAGTATAGTGAATTGCAATTATGTGTTATGAATATATTTTATTACCATTGGCTAACAAAAAAACAGTTTCATCCTATGGCAGGGCAAAATATATCCATGCTGGAAATTCAAACCAAAATGTAGATAGAAAGTAGGCAGAATCAGGGAGACACCCATTAGCTGCTGAAGGAGAAGGACGCAGCTCATTTAAAAATGTAATGTATAGTTAAGAAATAGAGATTAATAGATAGTCATCTATAATAATCCAACTTTTAATTATATTACTTAGGTTTTCTAGATCAAGAGATATATTTCAGTTAGATAATCATCAACACTTCAAAGACCTACAGAATATAGTATTTAATATGTTTTTCCAATTTTCTCCTTATTGTCCTTTGAGTACCTTGTCTTTTGTAACAACATACTCAGTAAATCAACTTCAGGGAGAAAGGCTTTATTTGTTTACAAATTCACAGATTTGAGCCATGATAATCACTTGGTGCAACGGCTTTCATGCCTGTGGTAAGGCAGGAACATCAGTACGAAGAGCATCGTGCTAATCTCATGACGAGATACCACTACTAACTTTGAGCTATTTTCTCTTAATTTTAACCAATAATGAACCTGTCAATGAATTAAGCCATTAGTGTATTAGCTTCATCATGCATTAACTGTTAAGTCCATCAGATGCAACCAAGCAGTTAAAACCTGAGACTTTGTTGGGACGGACACATGATACCCAATCTACAGCATTTTCTTTCTAAATAATAACAAGGGCAACCTAGATTGAACAGGAAACCATGAAATCAAGCTCCAAATTTCTGGTTTGCCCTGTTCAGAAAGTCTGTGAACATTGCAGAGGAAGATAGCTGGGATGCGGCCGATCGACCCCAGTAATTAGATCGTTCCACATCTGAAACCACTCTCACGGACTCATTTCCACATCTGGACAGTTGTCCAGGGATAGCACGTCCTCATAATCGCCCACAGGCACGTGAATTTTAAAAGCAGAGAAAACCGTGCCGAAGTTCTTCATCTTACAAATGAGATCCATGACACTCCAGAGGGGACTACCCCTTAATGAAATTAGAATCCCTGCTCCAGGACACTGTCTGGTGATTTTCCTATAGTACATTATTTCATCAAGGTACAAGATTGTTGAAAAAAAGACATCAAACTTGGCATTAAAACTTGGATTTGAGTCCTGGTTACTGTATTTTTCAATCCCTACCCTTTTATCACGTGTGAAATAATGCATGGAATATTTGTATGGAAGTACAAGTAAGTAAAACTTGCACATAGTGAACCCAATGATAAATGCGTTCAAATTTCACCCCTCAGGAGAGTGAATTCAATTTGTTTAAAATGACTCATGTGAATATACTATATAAATTGAGTGTTATGGAAATAGAATTCTTTTGTCTTTCCATATCAAAATAAAGACCTTTTCAGATAAGCTTGCAATGGATGAGAGACATTATCACTTTCCATCTTGTGGACAATTTGTGGCAATATTTATGTTCTTAAACTCCAAGTCACCTCCGCATCCAGAACGAAAGTCCTGGATATACACATTCATCGGGGCTTGAAAACAAATCTATTCTACCTAGACGATCAGCAAGTGCACTGTGTATATAGTAAATATACCAAAATGAATAGCCTACATGACAGCTATTACCTGGGAGTGTATTCAACTGAGCCAGCCTGGCTCCAGAAAATGTCCTAGAAATACGAAGGCTTCCTAAAATACTTCTAAATGTTTCACAGAAATCAAACTAAACTACATTGATTCTATGGTAAAGTCATACTCCCGTGATGTTTCTGAAAAACAATTATGAAAATATTTACTAACCTATCATGGGATATTGAATGAGGTAGAAAGAGTAAATAAACACTCTTGATGGCTGGCCCTGGTAGATATCTGATAGGCTTGACTTTGCTTAAATTTTTATTGAACCCTATTATTATTCCCATTTCAGAGAAGACATAAAATAGCCTCTCAGTCACTGCTTAAAGACTTTAGAGTCAAGTTCAAGTTTATCTTACTATTGCATATAGTCACCCCATTAGAAAACACACAATTTGGCAGACACTATAGGAAGATTCTTACTAATGAGTCCAGTCTTACACCCAATGTGCAGATACAAACCCTCAGAAGAGCTTCTAGGAATTCAGGAGTCAATTTGGGGTAATTAAATTGTTTTTCTTCTTCTACACTAAAAAGTTAATCACACCTGTATGTTTAAAGAACAGTTTTTAAAAATAAATTTACAAATACCATTTTAAAATACAATTTTTATGAGCCCTTTTGTATCACAACAAATTCTGTCCAAGACAATATAAACCAGAATTCAAATAACTAGAGAGTAACAATTGAGAATTTTTAGTATGTTATAACAAAACATCATAGACTGGATAGCTTACATATAACAAAAACATTTGTCAGATTGGGGGACAGAGAAGCCCAATACCAAGACACTGACAATATCCAATGAGAGTTGTCTTCTCTTTCCCGGATAGTATTACCCTCTCATCCCATGTGGTAGAAGAAGCTAGCTTGCCCTCTGGGGTTTCTTTCATGAGGATGCTGTATTACCTGTCTGTTGCTTTGACAGAATACCCTGACAAAAAGCAACTTTAAAAAAAAGTTATGTTTTATCTTCCAGTTCCAGAGGGGATACAGTCCATCATGGAGCAGAAGGTATGAGGACAGGTCACGAAGGACAGGAATCTGCTAGTCATACTTTTCTTCATCCATGTACACGACGCAGAGATAGAGCAAGAACAAGAAGAATAACCAGGCTATAAACTCTCAAAAGCTGAACCCAGTGACATACGTCCTCTATCAGGCTCCACCTTCTAAAGGTTCTATAACCTTCTGAGACAGCACCATCCACTGAGGACCAAGAGTACAACTACACGAGTTTATGTGAAACGTATTTCATTCAAATCAGCATAGACACTAATTAAATTCATGAGAGCTTTTCATGCACAGTCTAATTACCTCCCAAAAGTCCCAAAGCCTGATGCCAGCACCTTGGAATTAGGATTTCAATATATGAAATATATAAAAGTCTTACTTATTGAGCAAAACTAAAACATTTCAAATGCATCAAACCCATAATGGAACCCTCACAGAAGCCAATATCATGATGAGATAAGAAGAAAGAAACAGCTGGTCAGTGGTGGTGCACATTTTTAATCCCACCACTTGGGAGGCAGAGGCAGGCAGATCTCTGTAAGTTTAAGGCCAGCATGATCTACAAAGCTAGTTACAGGTCAGGACAGTTATGGCTACACAGAGAAACCCTGTCTCAAAATAAAGTGAAAATAGAATCAAAAAAGAAAACTAAGCAAATTTTGGAAATGAAAAATTTAGGAAATTGAACTGGAACCTTAGACACAAGCCTTACCTCCAGAATACAACAGATGGAAAAAAGAATCTCAGGCAAGGATGACAAGGTAGAAGAAATGGATACCTTGGTCAAACAAAATGTTAATTCTTAAAAAAAGAAAGGAAGGAAAGAAAAGAAAAGAAAAGAAGAAAAAAGAAAATCCAGGAAGTCAGGGACAATAATGAAAACAAAAATGTACAAACAATTAGAAGAGAAGAAGGAGAAGACACCCAGGTCAAAGGCATAGAAAATACTTTCAACAAAATCATAGAAGAAAAATTCCCTAACCTAAAAAAGGAGATGCCTATTGTCTTAATTAGGGTGTCTATTGCTGCAATAAAACACCATGACTAAAACAGAAGTCGGGGAAAATAGGGATTTGTTTGGCTCATATTTCCACATCACGGTTTAGCATCAAAGGTAATCTAGATAGGAACTCAAACATGGCAGGAACCCTCAGAACCACCAGCCCAGGGATGGCACCGCACACAATAGGCTACGCCCTCCCCATTCAGTCACTAATTTAAAAAAAAAAAATGCCTTATAGCCAGATCTTAAGGATGCATTTTCTCACATTTCTCATTCTCTCCTTTTCAGTGACTTTAGTTTAATTCAAGTTGACATTTAAAAAAAAAAATACCCAGAATACGTGCCAAGCCACAAGGAGTATACAGTATGCCAAACAGGCTAGAGAAGAAAAGAAAATGCCCTCGACATCTAATAACCCAAACACTAAAAAAGGAAAATAGAAAGAATATTTAAAGCTGCAAGGGAAAAAGGCAAGCAATGTATAAAAGTAGACCTATTAACACCTGACCCAGTGGAGACCCTAAAAGGTCTCCAGAAGGGCCAGGACATGTGTCCTGTAGACCACAGATGCCAACACAGAATACTACATCCAAAAAAACTTCAATCACAATAAATGGAGGCAATGAGACATTCCATTGTAAAACCAAATTTAAGCAGTATCTATCTACAAACCCAGCCCTACCAAAGATGCTAGAAGGAAAACTTCAACCTGAAGAAAGTAACCACACCCAGAAGACACAAGGAATAAATAATATCAGGCCAGCAAATAAAAATAAGGGGCGAAACACACCACAACCACAAAATAACATGAACCAGCAAACACTGCTCATTGAGACCTCAGCACCAGTGGTCTCAGTTCAGGACTATGCTTCTCCTGCAGCCAAGAAACACATCTCAACGTCCAGGATAGACGTCGCCTCAGAGAAAAAGGGTTGGAAAACATATTCCAAGCAAGCTGACCTAAGAAGCAAGCAGGTGTAACCATTTTAATATCTGACAATATAGAATTCAAACCAGGACTAATCAGAAGAGATAGGGAAGGAAACTGCATACCCATCAAAGGAAAATACACCAAGAGGACACTGAAATTTTTAAATCCTATGCACCAAACACAAGGGCACTCAAGTCCATAAAAGAAACATTGCTATGGCTTAAATCACATATTGCACCTTACAGAATCAATGATAACAGGAAACTTCAATGCCCCATCTCACCAAGAGACATCTCATCCAGACAAAAACTAAACAGAGAAATGTTGGAGCTAACAGATGCTTTAAACCCAATGACCCTAATAGACATTTATAGAACATTTCACCCAAACATAAAAGCATATCCCTTCTTCTCAGAACCCCATGGAACTTTTCTCCAAAATTATCTACATACTCAGACACAAACCAACTCTCCCAAGATACAAGAAAACTGAACTAAATGTCTGCATCCTATCAGCTCACCATGGAGTACAGCTGGACTTCAACAACAAAAACCATGGAAACTGAACAACTCTCTACCTACCCTGTGAAACATGCATCAAGAAAGAAGTTAAAGACTTTCTAGAATTCAATGAAAATGAAGACACAGTATACTCAAACTGATGGGCCACACTGATGGTGGTTCTAAGGAGGAAGTTCATTGCACTAAGTTCCTACATTTAAAAAATGGGAATATCTCATACTAGGAACTTAACAGCACACCTGAAATCTCTAGAACAAACAGAAGAAATCACACTCAAACGGAGTAGACAACAAGAAATACTAAGACTTGGGTCTAAAATCAATAAAATAGAAATAAAAATTACAAAGAATCAATGAAACAGAGTTGGTTCTTTGAGAAAAATCTGTAAAATTGACAAATTCGTGTCTAAATTAAATAAAAAGTAGAGAAAAATGATTCAAATTGGCAAAATTAGAAATGTAAAAGGGAGACATGGCAACAGACATGAAGGAAATCCAGAGTATCCTAAGGACATGCTCTAAAAACATGTACTCCAGAAAATTGGAAAATCTAGAAGAAATGGAGAGTATTCTCCAGACATACCATCTACCAAGGTTAAATTAAGATTAGATACGCGTTTCAACAGCCCTTTAACTCCTAGTGAAACAGAGCAGTAACTAAAACTCTTCCAGTTAAATAAAGCCTGAGGCTTCCATCTTTGCATGTTCTTTGTCTCAGACACAGCTTGTTATTCTTTAATTTTATCTTTGTTTATTTTTACACTACAGATTTATGTTATGGTTTTTGGTTTTATGTTTTTATGGGATTTCTGAGTGAGCAAACCAGTAATCTCTGTGTCCATATCTGTCTCTTGTGCCTTTTCTTGGATTCTTTTCCTTCTCTTTGTTCTGTGTTATGTGTTTGTTTTGTCTTACATTATTTTATTTGATTTTATCTTAATATTATCCCTTAGGTACCTGTTTTATTTTCCAATGAGAAACAGATAGGGGTTGGTTTAGATGGGAGGTGACATGAGGGGACCTGGGAGGAGTAGGGAGAAGGGGAACCATAATCAGGATACAGTGTATGCAAAAAATTCTTTTTCAATAAGAGAAAAAAATATATAAAAAGAAAAGAGCATTGAATTGCTCTAAACCGTATTTTTTTTTAATCCAAACAACAGAAAAGAAATTTACAATCTCCTTGGAGTACACATGATTCTTTTTAATCCACTGTGTGGAAGTTCTTACACTTGATCTTTGTCATTCAATTCAACATCCCCGCACTGACAGATCTGCTTTCCTCCATTGTAATGTAGATAAACGAGGCGAGAGTTAAACCATTGACACTATCTTGACACCCGTGCACATCAGCACTCTGGTGATTTGATTAACATGTGAGCTGGGTTTGAGAAAACTCAGAGCATGCTATTAAAAAAAAAAGTGATTGCCTCTTCTTTGTGATTTCTACAGAAATACAGAACACGGGGCTCAGAATTGAAAGGTCAAGAGTCTGTTCACCCCAAGTTCTATATCACACTAGCTATATGAATCATTTAGTCCCTGTGAACTTGGTTGCTCTCCACGGATGAAGTGGAAAGGTCAGACTCACATGCCTCATACAGCGAGGGCATGGAGTTTCTGAGAAGCAAGGATGTGCCTTGCAGTTTAGGCTGGGTACCGGAGCCGGGAATAGCTTATCAGGTTTTTAAAAATAATTTTAAAAAACTCTTACTTACTCAACATTGCCTATATACCAAGCACTGTACTTATATTTTACATGTATCAGTCAACTCCCTAAAAACTACATCTAGGGCACACACTGTTACAAATGCTGGGGCATGCTCAGTCTAGAGAATGCATAAGAGGCAAAATCATTATCTGACCTTGGGGGGGGGGGGTAATATTACTGAGGACCAAGAGAGACAAGAATCATAAATCATAAAATTTGCTGTTACATATTTTAATATGAAATAGAGATATTCTTTCCAGGCTCATGTTTTGACTATGTGTGGTATTATTTTGAGAGACTGTGAGACATTTAGTAGGTAAGGCCTCCGTGATGGATGGTCATAGGTTCCAGCCTCTGATTAAGGCCGAGAGAAGCATTTGTCCACGGGCATAAACAAAAATATTTGGAAGATAGTTTGTGTGTGTGTCAATTTAGCTGAACAAGAGCACTTGGCTCCCCTCACAGCTGATGATATCCCTCAGGGTAGATTTTTGACCAGGTTTATAATACCAGGCATAGATTTTTTCCTGTGGATTAGGCCGCAGATCTGATCCAGCCTGATACCAACGGCTAGCCTTCCACCAGAGCCATAATGGTCTTTGTCCTCTGTACTGCCACTAGGGTCATAGTGACATCCAGGTCTAAGCTGCTGCGGAGGGCCATTTCTGGGTCCATGATCCTACTGCAACTCAAGTCTGTGATGGTGTCTGTGGCCCGTGTTAGCACAGGGGTCATTGGGACCATGCTGTGCTAAGCCAGTCCTGCCCTTTGCCAATCCTGGGATAGCTGGCCCTGCCCCTGGCTCAACATTACAATGACGGGAGAGCTGGCCCCACCCCTCAAGGAAGACCTGACCCCTTTCACTAGGGAAAGATGGCCGACCCCTCCCCACAGGCACGTACCTCACCTGAGCAGCACACTTCTGCAGGCAAGCCCCAGGAATCTGGGAGTGTGAATACAGGAGAGCCAACACTGCCCCTCCTCATCTGCCATGTGCTGGCAAGGGTGAGAGAAAGATGCCCTCCCCCTCACCCACTGCTACCTGTAGCAAGTGAAAGAGCCGGCCCCCGGGGTCATGAGAGTTCGAGAACTAGCCCTGCCCCTCACCAGCTGCAGCACACAGGACAGCAGGCCCTGCGTCCCACCTGGACAGCACACTAGAGCCGACCCTGTTGTCGAGGGCACAGATGAGCCAGTCCAGAGAGCAGGAGAACAGGAGAACTGACCCCCTCCGCAGATCCCCCCATAGCAATCAGGAAAGAGGGCCTACCCCTCACCTGGGCAAAACAGTAGAGCTGGCCCTGGTGGTGTGAGTGTGGGTGAACCGGAATCAGAGCTTGAGAACAGGAGAGTTGGCCCCACTCCTTGCTGTAGGCGGCATTGTGAGCTAGCCTAGTCAGAGCTGGAGAGCTCGCCCAGGTAGTGAGGATCAGAGAGAGCGGACAAGCTGACCAACCCAGAACCAGGGCTATGAGTTGGCCCCCCACAACATCCACCTCACCTACAAACTGTTTGAGCTCGTGAAGAGGGAACCTACGATCCAAAACAGCGGGATCCCCATGACACGGGACAACAGGCTAACCAAGAGAAGTCCCAGTGAAAGCCTGTTATTAATAGCGTTGCAGAAGCCAGAAACCTGGACTCATAGCAATGAAACTTGCAACGAAAGATGAATGTACTAAGGGGTAAACTGTTACTCAACGGGCCACACTACAGCTTCCACGCCAAGATTCTTCTTGTTTACTTTTTTGTTTGCTTTGTTTCTCTGTTTTGCTTGGGGTTTGATTTTTCTTTTAAATTTGGTTTTGTTTTGGGGAGATGTTGTAAGATCAGAGATCGGATATGAGGCAATAGAGAGATAAGTGAGATCAGAATGCATGATGTGAAATCCACAAAGAATCAATAAAGTTCAAAAAGAGAGTGGTTTGGTGGTCTGTAATACATGGAACTGAAATATATTTGTGCTAATTGAAACGAGCTAGACAAAGACAAATATGGCATGTTCTGTCTCATACATAGAGTTATAAAATGTCAATTTGGGTGTAGACTAATAATCACTAGAAGCTGTGATGAAGAATGGGGAGAGGAGGGGACATTAGATTGGAAGTATCAAGATACAGATAGAAGGCCTGAGTTCTAGTGCCCTGCAGCACAGTGTGAGGACCACAGCTCACGATACTGCTTTTATATTCTTATGAATATCTGGAAATAAGGAGTTCAAAGGCTCCAAACACAAAATAATGCTATGTGGATGGAAATGTTAATTGACCTAATTCAATCAGTTTGTATCAATTGACCTATCACACTGAACCTCTTAAGTATGTACATTGTGCAGGGATAGGTTTGTTATGTTTAAAGAGAAACAAATGGTAACGGCTCACTCTGATTTGGTCATTATACAAAATATATCATATTACTGTGTTATGGTCTATAAACATCTACCATTACAATAATTTAAAAATCAACATTTAGAGGGTGAGAAAGACCAAAGCTTAAATCATAACTCATAAATGGCCTATTTTTACGAAGCATGATTGAAACCCAGCATTGTGTCTTCAAAGCACACGTTCACTCCAGTGTACTCTATTTGTCTAAGTGAAGAAAAAAATAAAAGGTTCAGACAAGTCTAGGAAACTCCATGCACAGTCAAGTGAAAGCCAGAGTCTGCTGTCCAGGAATGTCTGTAGAAGGATTCCGAACATGTCACTTGATCAGGCTTGCTCGTCCGAGCCTTAATCACATTAAGTACCCGCCGTTACATTTTTACAAGACAGCAGGCCTGGCTACTCTCTGTTGCACATGTCGTGTGGCATCTGGCATCTGCTGGCTCTTGAGATGATGAAGATTGCGTTCTACATGAGGTGGGAGGCACCCCATGCAATCTGCAGCAGTTACAGCCCTGTGGTAACAAACCTTTCCCTTAGAGCCAACAGTTCACCCAGATGAGGGAAACGGTACCAGAGCAGCCGGGGCGCATAAACCATTAGGAATCATGTCGGCACAATCAGGCTTCCTTGAACATTGCAAGTAGAAATAATCATCATAGTAAATTCTTGTAAATGGTCTTTTGGTCTGAAGAACACTGGTATTTGCGGCTGTATATGGTGCTCATAGAAGCTTCAAGAGTTAGAGTTTTTATTGATGAGAAAACCAAGGCCCACTGTTAGCAAATGACGAAGCATGTGCTCAAACCTACATCTGTTGCCTCATGATCCTTCTTTTTCCTCTAACCAAAGTAACCATGAGTAACCAAACTCATGCTTTTAAATGTTAAATCTTTTCTGAGAGTCCCAAAACAAAGAGTAAACTGTCTGAGTGGAGCCACAAAACTCCAAAGGATTTGTAACCCAACTGGAAGGAGGAGTTATTACTGCTACATCAGAATCTAGACATAATTATTTGGTGTTTTTAAATTAATTCTTTGAAATTTTTCATTTACTGTGTTTTGATCTTTTTCGTACCCTTCAATCAATCCCCCCAGGATCCACCTTACTCCCCAACCACCTGTAGTGTTGTGAATAAAAATTACCCCGATAGGCCCATAGGGAGTGGCACTATTAGGGGGTGTGGTCTTGTTGGAGTAGGTGTGGCCTTGTTGAAGGAAGTGATCACTGGGGGTAGGCTTTGAGATTTCAGATGCTCAAGCCAGGCTTAGTATCTCTGTCTATTCCTGCTGCCTGCAGGTCCAGATGTAGAACTCGCAGCTTCTTCTCTAACACCATGTCTGCCTGCATGCAGCCCTGTTTCCAACCATGATGATAATTGACTAAGCCTGTGCACTGTAAGCCAGCCCCGGACAAATGATTTCATTGTAAGAGTTGTTGTGGTCATGGTGTCTCTTCACAGCAATAGAACCCCTAACTAAGATACTGCCCAACTGTGGGGAATCTTTGAAAATAACTTGACTGGCAGATTAAAGCTGAATCGAGAGACCCTTCATACACTCGGCATAGACCCAGTCAGAGGCTTTCTTACCCTTCTTTAGCATCAGCTTTTCTTTCAAAGACCCACACCCTCTGAGTGCGTCCTTCTCACAGCTGCCTCACCACAATGGCTTACTTACTTGGAATATTGTCCTCTTTAATTCTCTCCAATCCTTCAATGTCTAGCTCAAGCCCATTTCCTTGCCCTGCTGATTAGGTTAGCACTGATTCTTCTCATTAGAAAAATCATTATTGTATTTATGGCCCAATTTTAAATAGTTAGTGTTTAGTCCAGCATGGTTAACTATCTCATATGTGTGTAGCCTGAATTTCCAAACTCTTTCTCTGTCTCCTGAAGGATTGGAGTCACATTCTTATACACAATCCGCCACATGGCCTGTGCTACATACATGTCACCAGAGATATGTGCCTATTGGAATTATAAGTCCTTTTATATTAATTTATATCCTATGGTCCTGGATCTCCCTGGAACTATACCCATTAGGAACCGGTATTGTGGACATTCTGAAGAAGTTATTTGTAGATCCCAACCAATATGAAGGACAAGGAACCATGGATTGACCTCACTGGAATTTAAACAAACCATGAAGTCTCCATATAAGTCATCAAGTTCATATTCTCCGCCCTGAATTAGTTTATCTTTTTATCATTACTAGCTACTGGGTACAATAACTCCATGGAGTCATACACGGAATATATTGTGACATGATTCAAAAGGCTTCAAGTGTAGCACACACGGTCTGTGTTCTACACATTATCTCCCTGGATGCCTCATTATTTACAAACCACGCCAACACTGTTTTCCTCTTAGAGATCTGCATGCAGGCGGACAGAACCTACATGGAATTTCATACACAGGCTAAAAGTGCCCTTGCACCAGGAGCATGGGAGAGAGAAAGAGAGAAAGAGCCCTTATTCTGTGACTACGCATACCTTAGGTCACTCTGCATTGACCAGAAAACAATACTGGAACATTTTTTCCACTGTTTTTCAGGACACTGATTGAACAACAGATGCCTACTGCGCCAGCTGCCTTCGAAATTTGAGTTAAGGACCTAACTGCTCTTCCTCATAATACTTTGCCCCTCCACGTTCTACCCATCTTTCAGTTATCTGCATTTGAACCCTTGACTAGAGATCTAGTCCTGGAGAACCCAAACCAAAGCATCATCATAAAACACCTGGAAATAGGTGTTAGCAGATACCGGTTTTTGTTGATATGAATGCTCAGGGAGATGTGGCCAAATAACACATGCTAACCTCCCTCCCTATAAAAGGTACATCAAGATGTCCTTAAAATCATTATCTCTGCCATCACAGAGCTAAATTCTGTGAAGACATAACATGTGTCTTCATCTCCCTCTCAGGAATGGCTTTGGAGTGGCTTATACCTGTCTATTACAGATAAGAAGAGCAAAGGTGCAGGATCACAGATCCTCAGTGCATCCTGTAGGAGTTCCAGGACATCTTTTCCATCCAACCCTTCTCCTGGTTGGTTTCTTGATGTGGGATGTCCTTCTGTGTGTGTGTGTGTGTGTGTGTGTGTGTGTGTGTGTGTGTGTGTAGCTTTTATTGGTTGATAAATAAAGCTGTTTTGGCCAGTGGCTTAGCAGAGTAAAGCCAGGTGGAAATATGAACAGAGATATACATAGAGTAGGTGGAGTCAGAGAGAGGCCAGACATTACTGATAAGCCACAGGCTCATGGTAATACATAGATTAATAGAAACATGCCTGAGTTGTTGGCCAAACAGTGTTGTAATTAATATAGTTTCTGTGTGACTATTTGGGTCTGGGCAGCCAGAAAACAAAGTACAGTCTCCCTTTCTTAGATGGAATAATAAAATCACTTCAACTATCTCAAAGACTGGCTTCCCTCCTTTTGCTGTTCACTGACCACCAACTACATGCCAGATATCCTGCAAAGGATACAGCTAGGCCTCAGACTATTTCTCCATGCAGCTTGTGTTAGTGAGATCTATTAAGACAAGGAATACATCTGACAAAGAAGGAAACCGGTTCTCAGTGATGCGATGTTTCCTGCTAAAGTCCACACAAGTAACAGGCTAAACCAGCCTCAAAACTGCCTTCCTACAGCCTCCTCTGGGGGTCACCTCTCTAACAGTCTGCCAAAAGGAGGCTAGTAGGCTTTTAAAGTAGAGTTGTATGATGGTGTATAATCTGCTTTTGGCAGCAGGCAAGGTGGTGTGGCCAGAGCTATGACAAAAGGGTAAGAATGGCGGGCACTCACCCTGTGCTGGGCGTATTGAATCAAATGGGTTTCAACAAATTTGATTTCAGAAGATTTGGAAAGCAAAGTCCAAAGGACTGCATCGCTTCAAGCAATCCAGCTGTATCCGATCAGTTCATTCTATCCCATCTAATAAGCTTCTATTGCCTGGCTATGATGGCTGGGTACCATTCTAGGACAGGTGCTTCTAAAACCAGCCTGATGACTAAAGAGTGTTTACATGCCGCCAATCTTAAGGAAAAGCAGAAGCTGTGAAAACTCTGGTGTTCGGAGAGTAGCTGGTCAGTGTTGCTGAGTGAGGGAATGCTCATGTTCCAGTAATTATTTATCTATTTATGTAAAGAACAAATGTCCCAAGTCACAGAGATTTTCATTTAAGTCCTGGCTGTGCTCATTACTGTTGGGTATGCCCTTGAATGGGTAGTATAACCCTCCTGAGTCTCAATTTTTGTATCTTCAACTACCCCCCCCTTTTTTATAAAGAGTCTCTTGAACATTTACATGTACCGAAGTCTTGTTTTTTTAAAGATGGATGTTGTTGGGTGGTGATGCACGCCTTTAATCCCAGCACTCAGGAGGCAGAGGCAGGCTGATCTCTGTGAGTTCGAGGCCAGCCTGGTCTACAAGAGCTAGTTCCAGGACAGGGTCCAAAGGTACAGAGAAACCCTGTCTCAAAAAATTAAAAAAAAAAAATGGATGTTGATGATGACCACGGTCATTACTAAATAACAGATGTTAAGCATATGCTTATTTCTTTTTCCAGGGTTCTGGGATTCTTGCCCTAGGAGTTCGAGCAGTACAAATTTTTGTCTTGTGACCTTGAATAGTCCCTTAATCTCTCCAAGGCTTAGTTTATTTATCTCTAAAATGGAGACAGCAATGGGAACTTACTCCAGAATTACTACTATGAAAGCTAAATAAAATAATTTGATCAAAAGTTCCTCTCTTAAAACCGGCTACAAGCTGGATACCCAGTAAAGGACACTTGATTTGTGGCAGTTCTTCTTGCGGTTCAACACTAGCAGTATCACCAGACTCACAGCTCACTAGGCCTTCTGATTCACATCTACTCACACGAGAGCAACCGCAGTGGAAAACAATCTCTCCAACCACTAGCATTAAGCCCACCCAATTGTAGAAAAAGCCCCCTGTGCTCAGCTCCAAACCCTGGAAAGAACGGAATCCCCTGGGGTCTTCCTTAACCAAAAGAGACTCAGCACAAAAGAGATTCTCCTGGCAGAACTCACAGAAAGTGTAAGGGGGACACGCCACCTACTGGAAGATTCTGAATCTGCATCCAGGCCTCCACAGCCATAGGTAGAAGGCAACCCAAAAGGGACGGCATTGCTAATCTTGCAGTGCCACCTGGTGGTAGGCACGTGCTATCACAGCCTCTTCAATCCCAGAGGCAATGCCATCTGGTTCTGCATTCCAGAAAATGAATCAATGACATCCTTCACATTTTGTACTACAACTGTCTACAGGAAAAATAAATTCATTACCTTCTTCTAACGTAATCATAAATATATTCAATGACCAATCTCTATCTCTAGGAAGCCTGGAATGTGGAGGAGTATAATGCAAAGTTTTTGTCTGGACTTCAAGTGAAACCCTACAATTTAAAATCCGCTGACATTTTGAGTGACTATTTACATCTTCACAGTGAAGATGATGTTGCTTATCTCAATGGTTTTTAGAACAATTGAGCTGAGTGCTGTGTTCAGAGAAACTGGAATTCCATACATGCTTCCTCACTTCTCCCTTGACTAGCATGAACTAGCGTCTAGCCACTGTGTAGAAAGCCTTCTTACCACAGCAACGAAGGCTGTGTTAATAAAGGGTCTGTCTACACATCCCAGTTTTCAGAAAGCTTCTCAAGTTCTTAAAGAGCATCTCCCTTTACAGTATAATAAGTGGTCCTTTGCTGAGGCAAACCGAAAGTATATTTCTCAGGGTTCTGCTGCCTTCTACATTTGATGGAAGATCTCTCATAGATTTGTTATAAACAGAAATAAACCACATCTCAGTGTTTTTTATCGTAAACTATGTTCTGAGTTACTGATGAAGACCTATAGGAAAAGCTGAACATAATTGGGTCCTATTGACCAATATGAGTATATCTCCTATGCATGGTTATGTTGAAATAAAGTTATAAAAAAGTATCTTCCACTGTTGCCTTCACTCACAATTCCTCATTCATTTTACACAGAGACCAGAGAAGCAAAGATCCGATTTTAAAAGTACCTATTAAGACCCTCTCGGTTCCTTCTATTCCGCTGCAACAAATCATACAATTTATATGAGCGAATGTTATACTTGGGATTTCTCAAAAAGGTTTCATGAACAAAAAGATCATGAAAAAGTTAAGTGATGCAGGTCTGAGAATATATATAGTGGGTACCAGGAGAGAGGAGATCTTGCCCCTATCATGGGCAGAAAACTCAATCACAAGGAGGACCTGGCAACACCATGAATCTGTGAAAAATATACTGCTTAGGGCTATAAGGAGATGAGGAATATATCTCACAGGCTCATGTGTGTTTGAACACTTGATTCCCATTGTGGGAAGCTGTGAAAGAATCGGAACATGGGGATTAGAGGGTTGTCAGAGGATGGGCTTTGAAGGTTATCCTGTCTCCAGTCTTAGGCTAGCTCTATACTTCCTGGTCAAGCTCCTACAACCAGAGACCTACCTACCCCAACCACTGTACCTTGTCCTGCATAGTGGGTGGAGTAAATCTTTGTTCCCTTAAGCTGCTTTTGCCAGGCAGTTCATCACAGTAAAGAGTAACACAATGCCTGATCCTGCAGCTGACGCAGAAGTAAACCACAGTCTGGTGTAGATACATTCTTCAAAGATCAAGTAGAGATTAGTGACAGGGGAGACAAGGTCAAGTTCCTGTAAACAGACAAAAGGCTTTGCTATATGGAAAAGCAGCCATTTCAAGCCAGCAGGAAAAGACAGCCTTAACAACAAATAGCACTGGAATTGCTGGGTGGCATCTTATAAAAGTGAATTCGGCTACATTCTTTTGTTGCTTCTTATGATGGGATCATTTTCAGGGGTAGTTTTAAGTACTTGGTTCTGTTTTTAATAACAATTCATCTTATTCTGAATGGAAGACAAAACAACAACATAGTACATACAGTTTCAAAAGATTTAGATGTCATAAGTTTACATTTTTCTTTTGTTCATTAGACAAATTCATTTCTACTTTACATTCACACAATTAAACACACTAATATGCCATTTGGAGAAAGTTTCAGATTAAGGAACATTAAACTAAACATCATTAACACTCATTAAACATTGTGGTACACTTATAAATAGTAATGAGAATAAAACTCTGACTTAATTGAAGACAAGTGGTTAAACACAGAGTCGAGACATCCTGTGCCAACTCAGTGTTTGAGAATTTTACCTTCTCTTTCCTTTCCATATTCTGTAATTCCACTTCTGTCTGACAGGACAGAAGGAATTGGAGACAGGCAAACTTCTTGGGAGGAGCACACTGAGGGATTTCTTAGTTCATGAGAAAGATGGGTGCTTCATAGTTAAATTCTTTCCTATTAATTTTATAAAATCTCATCAAGTTTGTAATTTTTTTAACTTCGGTAATTGTTAACACTGACTGTCTGTCTGGGTGTCGGGATAAAGGCTGGCAATTTTTTGTTTCTTTTATTGTATTTGTTCTAAACAAAAAAATCAGAAAAAAAAATTCAGTTTTAAAATTAAAAGAAAGTTGGCTGGACATGTTGACACAAGCCTGTTATCCCAGAATTCAGCTGTAAGGGCAGAAAGATGAGGAGTCCAAGACCAGCTTTGGCTACAGGGCATATTTAAGACCAGCCTGGGTTGCATGAGACCCTCAAAACACCAAAGAGAAAATAGAATAATACATATGATAGCCAAGTACGGGCTAACAAACAGTTCCTGGTTTGTGATAATTCAAGATGATTTTTCTCTTTTATAACAGAGTGAAATTGATACATATTCAGTAGAAACGAAACTGAAGCTCCTTCTTTCCCTGGTGAGTGATAAGGCGTATGATGTTGTCCTTAGTGCTGGGCGGTGACTTCAACCCTCTGGTCCCCCTCAAGCGTGTGAACACGAAGGCATACAATAATGCACAGGGTACAGCATTGCTACAATGTTTGATGGGCCAGGTGTATTAAACACATTTACAACCTAAGTTGATATGTTCAACTCATGAGGGCCTTATAAGAGCATAATCCTGCAGTCAATCGAGGGGTATCTGTAGTTTTATAATATGCAGTGGACAACATTTTTCAAACATGACATAAAACCCATAACCTCAGGCAGGAGAGATGGTTCAGCAGTTAAGAACACTGGCTGCTTTTCCAAAGAACCCGGGTTCAATTCCTAGCATGTATGTGGTTGCTAACAACCACCTGTAACTCCTACTTCAGTGGAGCTAAATGAATGGTGCACAGATATATACATAGGCAAAATGCCTATTTATTTAAAATAAAAGTAAATAAGTTTCAAAATCGATCTAATCCCAGAACCTTTAAAGTAAAACCATTAATCCGAATCCATAAAAACAAAGTTAAATGAATACAAAATAATATGTAGAAGTATATTGGCTCTAGAAAGCAAGAATCCAGGCTGTTTGATGCCTTCCCCCCCCCTCCTTCCTTCCACTGTGGAATAAACAAAACTGCCTTCATCACATGCTTCTTCCCATGATGCCTCGCTGTGGCTCAGAAGCAGCATAGCTAAGTGACTACAGACAGAAGCCCTTGGAACTGTGAGCCAGAATTAACCCTTCCTGCTTTCAGTTGTTGGTGCCAGGTGTTTGGAAACAGTGATGGGAAACCCAGCCAACACAGATGCACACAAGAAGTAAAGGAGACAGTCCAGAGTATCTCACCGAGGCACACTTCTGTGCAAATTAAGTTTTGTAAAGTAACCCATGGCTGAAACTTGAAAACAAGCCTCACTGAACTCACAGAGTCACTTCCTAGCGAGCTAATTATTATTCTTGCCTTGAGCATTTGTTTTCTCTCCTCTTCCAGGTACACAAGTCATTGTGATGATGGCCCATTCGCCATCTGTCTCTGTGACTAGCAGCTGCCAAAAACCAAGGGTTGAAGCTCTCAGCAGAGTGAGGACACTTTAGTATCTATCAGCAGTTGGCTTCAGTACCCTTGTGTACAACACACCAATCAAAAGGACTAATTAGACTTCAGTTGGAGCCCAGTGGGATTTATTAAAGGAAAACCTTGTAAAACAGTTCATCCCACACCATGTATTTGGATAATCCAGAAGAACTGTTTAATTAGGGGATTAGGGGCTCATTGAAGTATATTCCAGAACAAAACAGTTTCCAGCAAAACTACATAAGGATCACAGGCTGGGGGGTAGGAGGAACATTCTCCTTTTTAATGGGCACATGGCAGCAGCAATTTACTTCTAAATTACACCTAAATCTAAACATGTAGAATAACTTTTATTGGATCTTTCTTGCCTTATCATTGATTGAGCCATACCAATAATTATAAATCTCACTTTTCCCTCTAAGCATCGAAAGCTGTGTCATTAGGAACCTCAGTTTCCTCACAAACCCCCATGGCCTGGGTCACTCTTGAAGTGGAGGTGCATGTGGCCCCTTCCAGATTGTGAATAAGACACCAAATGAATTACAGCATTAGTACCCCCCCCAGTGGAGCAGCTCAGTGTCTACACCCGCAGTGAAAGAATACATTTGAAAGGGTTTCCGTTTCTTTGTATGGGCCATATGTCCAAAGCTTCAAAACTGTATCTGTGAATGACACTGGAGGCACAGTGACCTTCAACCCCCAAATTCTAGCTGGTGCAGTGGCACATACCTGTAATCCCAGAACTCTTAAGAGTTAGTGCCAGGAAGTTCATAAATTTAAGTCCATCCTAGACTGTATAGTAAAACTCTTTACCTCCTCTCCCCCAAAAATAAATTCAAATTCTATTCTTCCTTGCCTCTGCTTTTGTATGCAAACTAAGCTGCAGAACAGTGTGTCTAATAACACACAGAACACGTCTTATCCCGTGCTTACAAGCAACCCCAGCACACGATTCTCACAACCTCTCTACTCTTCATATTCATCTCTACTCTTCCCAGGGAACACAGAGCCAGTGGGGACTGGACGAGAGCGCAAAACTGTCCTAGCAGAGACCTCCCTGCTGGCTCACATTTCTCTATCCATTCATTTCTTTCCCTTAAGGTAGAGAATCCTCAGGTCCCTGAGCAAGTAAACTTCAGTTGAACCGGCCTTCCAGGTGAGCAGACAGCTACGGTTCTCAAGCGAGAGAAGGGGTTTCTCAGGCTAGAAATTTATCACAAGTAATGGTTTACAAAGTTAGAGTTGGAAGCCCTCTGGATGTCCATCAGGTAAAATGTGATGGAGGCCCACCTTGGAGAGAGCAGTAAGAAGCAACAGCCAGTAGCAGCACAAAACGACACACATCAGTCTTTGAACTGTAAGTTCAGGAGTAGGGGAACAGACACAAAATAGTTCCCTTACGATGAGAGAAAAAAAAATACTAGTTTGGCTATTTGGAATGAAGAAAATAAATTTTAAAAAGAGGCATCAGCCCAGGAAAAGACAAATGTCAATGTTAAAATAAGATCGTCAGTGTACAGATCACCCAAGTGAGTGGAGAGTCACAGAACAACATCATCATTCTGTGTGTTTCAATTTGGCTGTGGACTTGATCTTTAGGTACCAGTAAAAGCAGTTTGAGAGCATCTCAAGACAGGTAATGGAATCAGAGCAGGAGCACACAGACTCTTGAAATATAAACTAGTACATGTCTCTAATTTGAAACTATCCTTCCAAAGCTGAGCAAAAATGCATTACCTCCCATCAGTTTAAGGTGATCACAGATTCTCCCACAATGCAGTTCAGTGAATGTCATCCTCTGTGAAAAGCCAGAGGATGCAAAGGTTAAGAGAAGTAACCATTTTTGGAGAAAAATTAATAATAATGAGGCACCTGAAGAAACTGGTAATGTCGTCAATGAAAGGACTTGAACTGAGTTTTCAAAAATGGTTGTCTAAAGAAACAGACAGCAATGCACTGCATGACAGAGACTTCGAAGCAACTGTATTAAAGAAACACAGCATAGAATGCCAGAAAGACAACTGAGTAGCATCAGGAAAATCTTATATAAACAAAATGAGGGAATCAACAAAGGAACAGATATTTAAAGAAATCGAGATATTCTGGAGCTGAAGAATATAATAACCAAACAGAAAAAAATTACATTGAAAACTCTTAGTTTAAAATATCAAGAAATATCAGGAAGAATGGATAAAAATTCACAAAGACTTATTTGATACAAAGACATCAAAGAGTTTTGATTAATACTCACGTTATTTGGGTCAGAAAAGAAGACAGAAACATCAAGGCACGAAACATATCTGAAGATACAGCAGCCGAAAGCCTCTCAACTCTGATTTCTTCCAAGTTTTAAAGCAAATAAAACAAACGAAGATGCTGACAACTAAAGAGTAGCTACCAAAACTCTTTGCAGAAATGAAGAATAAAGACATATATATATATATAAATAAAAACAGAAATGAAGAAAGACATATCTATAAATAAAAGCAGAAGGTTCACCTTTCAGCAAACACAAAGAAACCAGACAAGAGAATAGTAGAGTAACAAAAAAATCTAAGGCTATAAAAAATAAGAAAACGGGCAGTGTTAAGTCTTTCCATATAAGGAATTGCTTTCAATATAAATGCAGATTAAACCTGTTGGTTCTCGAATATGGGTACCATTTTCTTTAGGGTTGTAGCTACTGCTAAGTCTCTCAAGTTCCAGCTAGTAGCCTCCCACCCATGATCATGGTGAAAGAAACCACAATTGAACTCAGTTGATTGTACAAGCAAACAAAATAAATAAAGCACATTCAGATACTAAGGAGCTTGCAGCGAAAATGATTTCGGTGACTAGGCAGGTATCAGTCAGTAAGGAAAATGGGGGCAGCGTGAAAATGCTGAAATGTCAATCTAAACCTGGAAAACATGGCCTTGCATAATTATTTACATACCCGGATGCTCATCACAGCTTCCAAGACGTGGATAGAATAAAAGCTCATCAAGAGACGAATGGAAAAGAAAATACTGTACTTGAAATGGAATGTTACTTATCCGTAAAAGAAATCCTACCAGGGTTTGGAACACGGAGAAACCCTAAAGACAGTAATAAGACAAATAAACACAACAAAACTTCAAAAAGCGGCATAATTGATTTCACTTGGAACTTGACTTCAAATGTTCACACTTAGAACAGAGTGGTGGTTCCCACAGGGCTAAGACGAGGCCAGATGGGAGCTGTTGTTCAATAGAAAATGTTTCACCTACAAGACAGCAACATTCCCAGGCTCACTTGGACAACAGTGAGAATAAATGCACACCGAAAGTGGTCAAAAGGCTGTATTTTATGCCATGTTTTGAGAAAAACATAATCTATAAAAATTACTGTTTTGCTAGGTAGTAATAATATTTTCTGCACTGTGGACACTGAAATTGGGGATAACAGAAAAAGGAGGAAACTATAGTTCTGTGAATTTCACCATGGAGAATTCTTCAAGGCTTTCCTGAATGTTTAATTATGGTCGATCACTATGTGTTGCAAAAAAATAAATAAATAAAATTGGAGAGCTTTGAGAAAACTGGTGAATTAGTTGGAACATGCGGTCTAAATAGGTTTGGGATCAGGTTGAGATTAAACCTGACAGATTTGATAATCAAACAACTCAAATGAAACGCAAATGAAAAAAATCAAAACAAATGGACAGGAGCAGAAGCAATCTCTAACAGTGACTGAAAAAAAATAAGCAATAGAGTTTTGGAGCGGACAGCCGGCCATTGCGCACACTCAAGTGCGGGCGGAGGTCGGCGTCCTCGTCTGCGCGCGCACCCAAGGCACGACCGCCCGCTGGACTTGACCAAGGGGCGGCGGCCGGCGCCACGGCCCCTCCTCCGGTGCTGAGAGTGGGGCGCAGCTGGGGAAGATGGGGCGCCCTCCCGGTGTGAGCTCGCCTGGCGCATGGGGCTAGCGCAGCGCTTCCCGCTTCCCGCGGCCGCTGGCGGCGGTGGGCGGGGCGCGCAGTGGACCCGAGGTCACCGGCTCCACCACGGAGAAAAAGACCTTATTCTTTAGCCTACAGCTGTCTCACCTGTGAAATGTGTATAGCGGTTTCTTTATGGCCTCACGGACTTTTGCCGAATTCATGAGATCATGAATTTTTTGTTTTATGAACTGTGAAGAACAGCACATATTGAGAAAATGTGCTTGAAAAAGCATGGGATAAAACCGGACTCTCTGATCATGGCGAACAATGAGGACTGATGAGAAGCCAAGGTCAATGGCAAGGGGTTCTGATCCTACTTCATGTTCCGGCTTGGTGGGAGCCTAGCCAGTTTGGATGTTCACCTTCCTAGACATGGACGGAGGGGGGAGGACCTTGGAGTTTCCACAGGGCAGGGAACCATGACTGCGCTTTGGATTAGAGAGGGAGGGGGAGAGGAGTGGGGGGAGGGGGAGGAGAGTGGGGGGGGAGGAGGAGAAGAGTGGGGGGAGGGGGAGGGAAATGGGAGGCTGGGAGGAGGCGGAAACTTTTTTTTTCTTATTCTCAATAAAAAAAAAGAGTATAAAAAAATAAAAAATAAAAAATAAAAAAAGCTCGTGGAAGAAGGCGAGCAGAAGTGCCGTGGCACCCAAGTGGCCGTCAGAAGCAGCCCTACGAAGTCAGTTCTCTCCTTCCACCTTTCCTGAATTCGGTGAATCCAAGTGAGGTCGTCAGACTTGCATAGCACGCCTTTTCACTCACGGAGCCATCTCGTTAGCCCCAGACACAATCAAAACAAAACTTTCCATAGATTCATATTAGTCATCCCTATCCGTGTGATTTAGTGTGCTATCTCCATGCTGGCATTGGTTAAACGTAGCCTTCCTTGATCTTCCCTTCCTCTTTCCATCCTCCACTCACTACCACGGAGGCTCACTGTTTATCTCCCAAGTGTAAGAAAGAACATGGATTACGTGTCTCTCTTTGTTGAGTTTATTTCATTTGATACAACGTCTTTCGGTTCTGCCCATTTGGCTGTGAATGACAGGGTTCCATATTCTTCATGACTGAATAAAATTCTATCTATCTATCATATGTCTATCACTTATGAAAGAATGTTTGCTTTATCATTCATTTATGGTGGCTATCTGTGTTATTTCCTTGTCTTAGCTACTGTGAATAAAAGCTCCATTTTACAGTCATCTATGGTACTGCCCTTGGTCCAGTGGTGAGGCAGAACATCACTGCAGGGTGAGCATCTTGTTCTGAAGCTGCCTACTTCACAACAGTCGGGAAGCCGTAACATGGAGGAAGAAGCTGAGGGGCCGTAATTAAAGCGCAAGCATCTCCAACCCCTTCCCTCCAGACCTCACCTCCTAAAGGCTTCAACACTTCCCAATCACGCAGGTCTCTGTGGTAGTAGATCACTTTATGTATCTGTGCACGCATGCAATGCGTGTGCATGCACGTGGGTGTTTTTTGTGTGGGTAGACATGTATGTATGTGTATGCATGTGGGGGGGGTAGAAATCAGCCTCGGGTGTTTCTCAGGAGATTTCAGGCTTTTTTTTTTAAGGCAGATTTTAATAAAAGCACACTTTCCGATTTAAAAACTTTAAATAAAGCCGTTTTGAGTTCTGAATACTTCTTGGTGCTCTTTAATAAGCCAATGAACAGTTGCAGTTTTGCTTGTTGAAAGTTTTAGGTTAGTAATGTTTGTTGTATCGAGTTTCCTTGTCCAGATGTCTAGGACCCAACATTCAGCACAGAGCCAGCTATGACACTGACCAGGCCTCTCCCTCGTTTTCTTCAGGAGCTCAAAGGTTTCCCAAACCATTCAGACGAAGCTCAAGTGGTTGGGTGTGGACAAGTCACAGCTCCAACTACCCAGATGGAGCCGAGAAGTCTGGAACCAAGTGAAGCCCCCAGAGTGCTGACTTGTTTAAATTACGGATGAGAGCATGGGAACCCCCCAGCTGTATTCAGCAGAGCTAACTGGCATTTTCAAAGTGCGACACAGCGTATAAGTCATCCTTGCGCCCCTCGATTACCTGGCAGGACTCCAACAGAATGTTGACAGAGAAAAACGAACGCCAGGCCAAGTGAAAAACATCTCTCGGGGATAAACCAGAAGGGTAACTTCCACAAAGGATCTCACGGAGTTCGATAGAATGCACTGATTGTCCCAAAGGGTGGACGCCACTTTGCACATTGCTTTCTTTCCTTTCAGGAGTGTTTGGATGTCTCCTTTGTAAACAGGGAGGAGGTGTGGGAAGGACAAAGTTAAAACTAAGTCCTTAGAGCCACCAGAAAACCTGGTCTAGGTTCCGAGATGTGGTCATAAGTTAAGTACAACACTAGGGGGCAATCCAAGAATGGGCAAAAATAAAAATCACTGACGGTCAAGAAAAAAAAACGGCATTTTATAACCCCCAAAGAAAACGGAAATCATTTAGTAAGCAGAACAAGGTGATATCTCAAAGTGTCGCTTTTTACCCAAGGTTGTTCTTCACTTGGAAAAATTCCTTGTCAGTGATCGGAAACATTTGGCGATAACACTCTGAACAGAATTGTGCCATCATGAAAACCCACAGAGCTAGGACAGTGTGTATGAATCTAGATCCCTTCTCCAGGCAGTGGGAAACTTCTCAGTGTTGGGAAGTTGAAACAATTTTTAGCTAATGGTACACATAATATGACCAGCGAGCAAAGAAAGTCTGAGCGTGCTTGGCTAGTGTTTGTACTCGGGGAGACTCTCGCATAGTTGGCCTTGGGTCTCGCTACCCAGCTCAGCCTATTACCTATACCAAGGCAAAATTGGATTGTGTGTGCTGATGTCCAGATTTATAGATTCAAGTGTGATCACAATGTTTTATTCTTTCCCACAAGTCTCATAAAAAAATTAGATTTTTCAAGTCAAACTCCCTTTTCAACTCAATGAATCTTTACGTCATTTTACTCTATTTAAGAACCCCAAACGAAGAGAGCATGGGAGAGTAGAGAAAGGAGAACTTACCATGTCTACTCACCCATAAGTGACTCGAAGTGACTCTTAGACATAAAGCTAAGAAAAACCAGCCTACAATTCAATACCCCAGAAAACCTAGACAACAAAGGGAGTCCTAAGAGAGATATAAATGGATCTAATCTACATGGGAAGTAGTAAAAGACAAGGTCTCCTGAGTAAACTGGGAGTATGGGGATCTTGGGAGAGGGGAGAAGGGGAGAGAAGAGGGGAGGGGAGAAGGGGAGCAGAGAAAAATATATAGCTCAATAAAAACAGTTAAAACGTTTTTTAAAAAAGAAAGGAAAAGTTACAATGAAGCTAGTCAATATAGAACAACTCTTCCTGATATTACACTGTTGTTGACCAATGAATATCTTTCGTCCAGTGGGAAACAAACTGCTGTTTCTGTGGAACTTCCTAAGCTTGCATTTGACTGCCCTGGCAACTATCAAGGGGCAGTCAGGCATGCCGTTTATAAAGGACAGTGTTCTGTGTCCCAGAATGACTTATCCGCAGAGGACATTAGTTATGCTTGGGTCACACTGGTTTACCAAGCATGGAATTTTTTTTTCCATTAGGGAACAGGATATAGAATCAGTGCTAATAAATCCAAGAAAGGAAATTCACCAGTGAGGGTGGACACCACCGTGGAGATTTATTAAAGTATATGGGAAATATTTAACTAGCTTAACTCACAAAGCCATGATTCCATTTCACTGATGCCAAGATAGTTTTGTGCAGAGGGTGATGACCAAGCCTCTGGGAAGTGGGGCAAGTGTCTTCATTGCAGGGATGCAGAATCATCTTGAACAACATCCTCTCTGAAGCTCTGGGATGAGCAATGGGTGTGTGGGGCCACGGTCACCACTGTCGAATATTTGCCGAATAAGTAATTCAATAACCGGAGAGATGGGAAAGGACAGGCTAAGGGGAGGAGGGCGTGGCCAGGGACAGAAGCTAAAAAATCACATGTGTGCTCAGGGAGCTTGGCTAAAAGCAAAACAGTATGAGTCTACAGAGCAATGGAGAAGAAACTTGCTCAGTATATTGGATATAAGCACATATTAGACTGAAAGGTAAGAAAATGAAATTTGGGTTTCTAGTGACCCAATTTGGGTCAAGGGGAAACAGGTTATCAAGTCTTTCCTTCGGACATGTCTGAGAAAGCCGTGGCCATTGGGAGGCTCCCGTTCTAGTCTAGAGGCTGTGGTCGCCATCTAAAGAAGACGCAGAGGGAAAGAAGCTAGCGCTGAGGAGCGGCAGAGCAGGCAGACACCTCGGGCCTGACCGCATGTGCGATGTCATGGAGGGAGCAGACACTGCATCACTGCATACGTCGTGGTAAAGATCCATTCTCTCACTGGGCATTTCCTACGCTGGACCACATGGGAGACAGAATGGAAGTCAACTCCTGCTCTCACAAGGCTCACACCTGAGCAGGGAAGACAAACATCAATGACAGCAACTGCGTAATGTCTACCAGGACAGCAGGGGTGGACAAGATGGGTGGACAGGATAGGGAGGGTCAGGTATGCTGGGGAAGGATAAGAAAGGGTTGGATAGGGCAAATAAGTGAAATAAGATGGGCACAGGACACCACAAGAGTCTTGTTCAGGAGCATGTTTGGGTTCAAGAGCTATCTAAACCTAAGCAATCACAACCATGGTGTTAGAGATTACCTAAACCTAACAAAATTATGTATCCAAGTATTCCCTTGGAACATATTTTTTTAGGAATCTGGGCACTGCTAAGGGGATACAAAGATAAAATCCCTGACTCATGAAACTGTAGTCTGGCAGCAAAGATGCAGAACACAAGTCGGGAGCAGAGAAAACAAGCAGAGATGGTCAATAAGATTTGTCCCAGGCAGGGGCAGGGAAGGTTGAACTTAGGGGTACAATGGGAAAGATGTGTTTTCATCCTATTGGTGGCCTGACCTCCAGATGTCACCGTACTGAGGAGCCCAAGCCAGCCACTTGCTTTTCCCATTTTCACCAATGCAAACACTCCAGTCTTGTTTCCTTGGATCAGGACTATTGCTTCTCAGAACTGTCCTTTTCTTTATGAAAAAAAAAAAAAAAAAAAGGACACCTGAAGTCCTTTTAAAAGTCTGAAGACAGGGAAAGTGTTCAATCAATCACACAATCACACACTTAACACACAGAGAGAGAAAGCACACTGCAGGGCCAGTCTGTACTGTTCCTTCTGCCCCTCAGAAGCTATCGGGCTCGGCAGGGCAGATGGCAGTGAGTATTTTAGTTTCTTTTCTGTTGTTGATAAAACAAAACCCTGACAGAAAGCAGCTTATGGGAGGAAAAAAGGTTTATCATCTGACAGTTCCAGATCACAGTCCACCATAACACAGAAGTCGCAGGGGCAGGAGCTCTAAGCAGCTAGTCACATCCTACAGTCAAGAGCAAAGAAGAATAGCGCAAGCAGGCATGCTTGCTTGCATCTGCTTTCTACAGTTCAGGGCTCGCTGTGTAGGGACTGGTGCCGCCATTGGAGGTCTAGGTTTGCCTACATCAATTTACACTTACGACAATCCCCCACAGTTGGACCATCAGATCAACTTAACCTAGATAATTCCTCACTAGACTCTCTCCCCAAGAGACTCTTGGTTGGTGGGCATGCAGGAACCCACAATTTTCACAGCTCTTGTATCCTGTGCTTCACCAGGAAATTTTGGCTCTGGGATTTTATGTTTCTTGTGGGAAAAGCTGTCTCAACTCTCCATAAAAGGATTTGGGGAAGCCAGGCAGTTATGGCACATGCCTTCAATCCCAGCACTTAGGAGGCAGAGGTAGGCGATTTCAGAGTTTGAAGCTAGCCTGGACTACAAAGCAAGTTCCAGGACAGCTAGGATTGTTACACAGAGAAATACTATTTCAGAAAAAGAAGAAAAGAAGGAGGAAGAGAAAGAGGAAGAAGAAGAAAGGAGGAGGAGAAGGAGAAAGTTAAAGAGGAGGAGGAGGAGGAGGAGGAGGAGGAGGAGGAGGAGGAGAAGGAGAAGGAGAAGGAGAAGGAGAAGGAGAAGGAGAAGGAGAAGGAGAAGGAGAAGGAGAAGGAGAAGGAGAAGGAGAAGGAGAAGGAGAAGGAGAAGGAGAAGGAGAAGGAGAAGGAGAAGGAGAAGGAGAAGGAGAAGGAGAAGGAGAAGGAGAAGGAGAAGGAGAAGGAGAAGGAGAAGGAGAAGGAGAAGGAGAAGGAGAAGGAGAAGGAGAAGGAGAAGGAGAAGGAGAAGGAGAAGGAGAAGGAGAAGGAGAAGGAGAAGGAGAAGGAGAAGGAGAAGGAGAAGGAGAAGGAGAAGGAGAAGGAGAAGGAGAAGGAGAAGGAGAAGGAGAAGGAGAAGGAGAAGGAGAAGGAGAAGGAGAAGGAGAAGGAGAAGGAGAAGGAGAAGGAGAAGGAGAAGGAGAAGGAGAAGGAGAAGGAGAAGGAGAAGGAGAAGGAGAAGGAGAAGGAGAAGGAGAAGGAGAAGGAGAAGGAGAAGGAGAAGGAGAAGGAGAAGGAGAAGGAGAAGGAGAAGGAGAAGGAGAAGGAGAAGGAGAAGGAGAAGGAGAAGGAGAAGGAGAAGGAGAAGGAGAAGGAGAAGGAGAAGGAGAAGGAGAAGGAGAAGGAGAAGGAGAAGGAGAAGGAGAAGGAGAAGAAGAAGAAGAAGAAGAAGAAGAAGAAGAAGAAGAAGAAGAAGAAGAAGAAGAAGAAGAAGAAGAAGAAGAAGAAGAAGAAGAAGAAGAAGAAGAAGAAGAAAGGAAATGGTGGCTGGCTATAACTGGAGCTCAGATGGGGAGTTCAAAGCTAACCTAGGGGGTTGGCTCTGTGGCAAGAAACAGGGAGAGTCACAAGAGAGGTTTAGTTGGTTCAGCTAGAAAGACCTGGAGACTGGGCAACAAGGTAGCCTCCCTTCCCTTCAGTCCCCTGCCATCCAGACATACCTTGGTCCTGGGTAGATCCTATCAGCACCCTTGCCAGAAGCTCTTTGATCATGTCTCCTGGGAAGTAGAACGAATTCTAAATCCTTGCTGTAACTTCTTTTCTCTTTAAGCTGGTCAGAATTGTTCTCTTCCAACACGCTCTTCTGTCTTTAATCTACTCTGGCACAGTGGCCTCTGCCTATCTCTTTAATTACCCAGATTTGATTCTGCCAGGGACACTTGTCCTCCAATTCACTGGTCCTGGCATACCATCCTTCTCCAGACTTGATCTGAGCGGCTCTAGGGTGTTGGGAGCAGTGAGACCCCAGATCCTGAATTTCTTGGAATCCCCTGACCTGAGTGCCTACAGCTGCTCTGAGCACGAGACCTTCGGGAGTTCCTGATGGCAGGAGAGTGGTTTCTGGTGGGTTTGTCTGGAGCATGGCTATCTCTGTATAATCTGTCCCTGAACACAATAAAGCGGGCATTCTCGGGGAATTCAAGGATGACCCGTGTCACTGTCTCTCTGTCTGTGTGTGTCTGTGTATTTTAACCTCCAGCCCCCTTGCCTGAAGCTCGGTAACTGGGGTACAGCGTACAGAGTGCAGACACGGGGACGCGGTGCGCGGCACTCGGGTATAGCAAGCCTGTTGGTCATAGATGATTTAGGTTCAGAAGGTGGCGATGGGGCTTGGAGCCTAGCGCTGGCTCACTGCTGAAGTGTTCTAAGAGGTCGGTGACCCATTAGCAAGAGGGCAACAATAACATTGCAGAGGTAGGAGCCACCATTGAGGAGTCACTCACGGTGAACTAGGTAGAAATAATTTTTCTTTTCCCTTCTCATCTGCTTCATCCCAGGCCTCTGGAGGAGCTGGAGAATGGAGAGCGGAAGTTTTGAACCACATAGAAACATTTCAGATTAAAGTGCACTGAGATTTATGTTAAATAAACCAGGTGACTCTGAAGCCAATCTGCCAGACTGAAGACTGTCCTGTCCCCAGACCTGTTTTCAGTCCCAGTCCTTCGCCTTGTTTACACTTAACTTAGAGTTAATTTCTTCCTCTAGAGCAATGTCAGAGTTTAAAAAAAAAAAAAAGTTGCAAATTTTCTAGAACTAGGTCCATGTTACCACCAACATATTCTAGCTCCATCAGAAGTGTGTGTGTGTGTGTGTGTTCATTTTGATGGACCTGCCTGTGCACATACTTGTGGAGATCAGAGATCAGCTTTGGGTGTCCGCCATTTCTAAAGATGGTATTATACACCTTGCTCTTTGAGACAGTGTCTCAGCTAGGCTGGCTGGTCAGTGAGCCCCAGGAACCTAACTATCTCTGCTTCCCCGACACTGGGATTACACGCATGCACTACCAAACCACTTGGGATTGACCCTTAGTGCCCATGCTTGGTCTTTGTTTACTGACTTACCTCCCCAGCACCTAAGCACCTATCAAGAGGTCTTTGGAAGGCTCCTCCCTAATGGGAGAAGCTTGTAATTCTGAAACACAGAAAAGCCTGAGCCGATAACTGCAGGGAACTTCAGCCCCAGGTTGCTCTGGGTTAGCAATGCTCCTTGTTCAGATTCTACAAAACGCCTCGGTAGAGGAGTTAGCAGCCAGATTGGCTGCCCTGGTGAGTCTGGAATCATCTGAGAGGAGAAGCCTCGGTAATTGCCTTCATCAGATAAGCCTGTGGTTATCTCTGCAGGAATCTCCTTGATTGTTAATGAATGGAGGAGGGCCCAGCCCACTAGGGGCAGCACCCTGCCCAGGCAGGTGATCTTGAGTTGTCTAAGAAAGTCAGCTAAATGCGAACCTTTGAGCAAACAGGAAGGCACTGTTCCTCCACCTTTGCTGCAGCACCTTCTTGGCTCTATGTTCCTGTTAGATAGTGCTGTGTGGAATAGCAAGCAGGCCTTGAGTTCCTTCCTCAGTGATGGACCGAGACCTTGACATGTAAGCCAAATAAGCCCTTTCTTCCCCTAAGCTGCTCTTGGACAGAGTATTTGGGCATAGGAATTCAGCTGGAGCAGAGAGCAAACATGCTAGCTTGCCTCATTATCACCCTTTCCCCTTTTGGTCAGCCTCGGAACAACCCCATTCTGGATGATAAAGAAAGGCTATCTTGTGAACATCCATAGAGTTCAACTGACGGAGACGACTCAAAGCTTCACTGCGATGGTTCACGACAAGCGAGAAGAAGAGCAGACATGAGCAGTAGCATATGCCAGGTAAAGAAGTCTAGTTCAGGGATTGCCCACTGGCATCCTTATCCAGGGTCCTCCCTAGTCCTGGATGAGGAGGAACTGAGAACAGCTATCAGAACTCTGCGTGCCTGTATGGCCATCGTTAGCGGTCAGTTAACCAGGAGTAGACCGTCAAGTCAGCCCTCCCAAGTACTCCATCTTTCTCACAAGGGCTAGGTTGAAAACCCTGAAACATTCAGAAAGATCTCAATAGAAGCAGTGGCTCGGGTGGCCCTGGAGCTTTTCCAGGGAGCAGGGAGCCCCAACTTCACAAAGGTCTCAGCATTCTAGCCCCTTTCTCATCCAAAACAAGGAAAGCAGGAACTCCAGCCCAGCTCTCCCGGTCACTGGTCCCACGCCATATGTTCCGAGTGTTGTTCCAACAGCTTGACACTCGTTTCCTCCTGAGGGGTGTAATCATGCTACCAAGTCGGCCCTAAATTCTGCCCCAACCTTCTGATCCTCAAGAGACCACGGTTTTCAGGGTTACTCTCCCGCTTTGAACATTTCCAAATCCTAGTTGCATGACCTCAGTGAGCCCCAAAGGCACAGATACCTAACCCAGTTTGTGGCTTCACCACGCTTTCTCCTCCATCCCCTGGGTCAAGATACAGCCATACCTAAAATACACATCTGATTTGATGTGCTGAGAACCTAGACCATTCCAGCAAAAGACCCCCCTTGTGAGCTGGGGAAAACAGGGCTATACTAATTTTCCTTATAGTAACTTCCAAGCATTTTTTTTAACTATAAAATAAGTACAGTGAGAAAGAAAAAGTTTTAAACAAACACACCTCTCTGTAAACACATTGAAAATTATGCAAAATAACTTTGGCTTAGGCTGTATGACTATGCTCAGCTTCAAGCAAGCAGCTATTCTGCTGCGACGCCCACAGAGCAGTGCATCTATGGTCCTTAGGGATTTAATTCATTTTAAATTACCCATCCAAATAGTAAACAGTGAGGTGTGACGCACTCTGGGGGCTAAAATGCAATGATATGTTTTTTATCGTGACCACAACTGTTAGCTGGGAAGCAACTCGGCCTGTTCTAATTGGGCTCCACTTATTGTCTTTCGAGAAACCGTTAGCCCCAGACATGCGAGCGGAATCTTGCTAAGTGGAGGGATGACGATAATGGAGCTTGCCTACTCTGCTGTAGTGACAAGGTTGGCAGAGGCATATACAGACGTCCCACAAAGCGGAACAACGTTTTCTGGAAGAGGAAGTTTTATTTTCAAGACTAAAAAGCAGCATGAGAACTCTGTTCACTGTAAGATACCGTTTTATAGGTGTATCAATATAGCCAATAAATTATTGCTTCTCTTCAAGGACTACTATGTAAATGTTGAATCCAGATATTACAATTGCCTACTGAAGTGCTATGATTTTGCCATCCAGATGCAGTGTAACCACACATTACAAAAATATCAATATATGACTCTCAGAAGAAAACACATTCATATACAAACAAAAGAATTGATATCCTCCATATGTCGCATATTTAATATAAACCTTTTTATGCAAGTTTGGATAAGACAAAAATCAAGTTGTCAAAAAAAAAAAAAACCTGAAAGTTTAACTTAATTGCCAAATATCCCCTACTGCCACAAACATCAGTATTGTGAAATCTCTATACAAAAGTATGCCTTCAGACTGTTTAATCACTATACACACACACACACCACAGTTTTCAAATAATAAAGCCAATCATTTTGCCATTTGAAGAATGCTGGGTAAAGGCATTATATGACTCTCTTTCTCTCTCTCTCTCTCTCTCTCTCTCTCTCTCTCTCTCTCTCTCACACACACACACACACACACACACACACACACACACGAGTCCATGATAAAAAGCTGGCATCTCCTACAATGAGTGCCGAAAGCCCCCCGAGTGCTGGCAGGAAGAATCAGCTTCAGCCCTCCCTGCAATCCAAATAGTTTCCTTTAATCCAGTAGCAAATCTGGGCATATTTAAGAGGAGTGATTCTGACTGCCACGTTGAAATCCTGTGGAGAGCCGTTCATGTCCACCCACTGGTGGCCCGAAAAGATGCCAATAATTTTCCTTTCCCACTTCTGCTGTGGCCTCTTCCACATCCTCACATAGACTCCCGAACCGCTGGCCCCAGGCTGGGCATCACACTGCTGATAGAGAAGGTCGTAGGTCTCATCCTTGATATCGCAGAAGCGGTACACCAAATTGCCTGGCCGGTCATTGTCATAACCGGAGAAGTGGATCCTGCCTCCTGGGAGCTGCTTAGCTGGTGGGCTCACCCCAATCTTCATGAACTTCCTTTTGTGGGGTTTCTTGAGTTCCAGAAGGGCGTAGTCATAATCCATGCCGATGTCATTGGCATTGCCCTTGATCCACCCCTTGGGCACGTGGGTGCGTTTCACCCGAATCCACTGAAATTTCATCTTATCAGGCATGGCTGAGCTCGAGCTGTTGCCCGCTCCGCTGCCATCTTTATACTTGGGCTTCAGGAAGCCCACCCGGAGTTTCTGCGTCCCTTTCACGTAGGTTTTCCCATCGTGAATGCAGTGCGCGGCCGTAAGGACATGCTTCTCGGCCACCAGGGTGCCGGTGCAGCCCGTAGACAGCTTCACCGATGTTGAGAAGGGGTAGTTTAGCAGGAAGTCCTTCCCGAAGATGCTAAACCTGCCGTCATAGCCATAAATCTGCCTTTTCTTGCGGGATTTGCCCGTGGCCTCGGAGTCTCTACCTTGCGCCCTGCCTTGGCCATGGCTGAGGACGTAGATGCCCACCTGAGTCTCGGTGCGGCTGCCGTTGGCGTAGAGGGTTTCATAGGAAAGGTACTGTTTGGCCTCTTCGTAGGTGGGCAGTGGTGTTCCCTTGTGACACTGGGGTCCGCATGAGGAGGACACTTCCAATTTGGCTTTGGCATCAAAGTCTGGCTTGGCTAAGCTGAAGGTGGACTGAGGCAAGACCACAGGGAGGCGGTAAGCCGGCCAAGTGGGTTTCCACGGACTGGCGTAGGGACTCCCCTGCCTGAACACACAGTGCAGGAGGAGGAGAAGCGTGAAGAGCCCTGGGATCCCCGCCATGCTGAGTGCTGCTGCAGAAACAAAGACAAGAAGTCAGGGTTATAGCTCCTTTACCACAGCCTGGTAAAGCGCAGCCGCAGGCTGGCCACGTTTCTAAGACTGTGAGTCTTCCTCGGGCTTCCAGGGAGAGAACTCCTGGAGCCGTGGTCTCACTTACATGCAAGCACTTGACTTTGGAATCATCCCCACACCTAAGCCCCAAATGAAACTGCCTGTCCCTTCCCTTCATGCTTAAGAAGAAATAATAACAATGGATCAATACGGGGCTACATCTACACGGTTACCCTTACTCTGTGAACAGATGCCAGCTCCCAGTTTTATATGATTTCGAACTTTCTTTCTACTTAATTATACACCTTGTCCCCTCCTATTCAGCCACCCACCCACCCATGGCCTTTTCCTCTTCCCTCTTGCTTTCACTTCTATAACAATTATCTAAATAGTAACCCTAAATCACACACCCTACTGGGCAGCAAAGGCATCTGGGAAAGGTGGAGTCGTACTTACTAGGACTCTTATCTTTCGTATATGATGCACACATTTGGAAGATGGTATGAGAACTTGGCAGATTTTTGCTTTGAATTTGTGTGGGGGGGGGGATGTTAGGTATTGCCTATGATCCATTCCTTGGGAACGTGGGTACATTTCATCCTGATCCGCTGAAGTTTCATTTTCTAGGTCAGCTGCCGGCTCCTAAACTATCATCTTTACACTTGCATACAAATAACTAACTGTAGACCTTTGGATTATGCTGCAGCCTAAAGAAATCGTTGTTAAAGATATGAAGCTTTAACACTGTATTAAGTCTGATAACTTTATGGCTACACATAACTTTATAAATAAATAACTGCTGTTTTCTTACCCAGGCGTCTGCCTCTGTTTCGCGTGTCTAATGCTTAGCGTCTGAAAGGACCCTGGGTGAACGCCTCTATTACTGAAAGAATAAATGAATGTTGTAGAGCAGGAAACACATAATTTTTTGAATGACTCAGTGACTTCGAGTGACAGATAACCATAGCCCATGTGACAGCTCCGACGGGGGGGGGGGGGGGATGAAGTTAGCTGTAGGGAAAAAGAGGAAGAGGAGAGGTTTCCCACTGAAAAGGGGGGGGGGAGTTGAAAAGGCATTCGATAAATTAAGAGACACAGGAAGGGACACTTAGAAGGAACAACAGTCTACGCAAGAGCATGGAGGGGTGCAACCGTGTGCGTCATTTGGGGAATTGTATCCCACTCAGCAGGGGTGGACAGGGAAGACAACAAAGGCTGCAGGGAAGAGCCCCACTGTAGAATGCTGTGTGCGCTAAATGCAAGAGTACAAATTTTATCCTGAAAGATGTCTTTAAAGCCTTGATCAATCACCCCTGGAGAAAAGCAATTAACCCAGAGGGCTGGAAGTGCTTTCATCACTGCTCAAGCATCAGTGGGCTCTGACCGGTTCCCAATCTGCTGGTTCAGCTGACTCAGTGGGCAGGGTAATTCATTCACAACCAGGCACCCCAGAATGGCATGGGAGGGGCATTTCTCAAGAGGCCAGCTAAGGGAACAAAGCGGGAACAAGAGGAAACAGTGATTTCCTTATTTTCAATCCCTTCTTCCTCTTGCAGGGTGCAGACATACTGTCAACTTCTGGGTGCCTTGAGCTTGCTTTACACAAGACTGAGAACTCCATTGATCTGACCTAGCCTACCTGGGCAAGCCAAGCCACACCCCCAATATCCAGGCACTAAAACGTGTGTTCCGCCATCTCTGTTATCTCTTTTGTACCACTCCCTTGAATTCTACTTCTGTAAGGGACAATAGGAGTGGAGAGAAATGAAGGAACAGGATCCTTAGAAAATCAAATTCCTCAGGATTTCCTAACTCCTTAAAATTCTTCCCTGTCTTTTTGCCTTTTTTAAATAGGAAAAATCTTGAGTACTTTGGGAGTCCTTCGGTACTTGGGGAGGAAATACATTAAGCTATTTTCTTATGTTCTTGAAATCATGGGGTGCATGGATATGAGCACGTGTACATTTGTATGTACTTGTTGGGGATACTAATGTTAGGACTCATGCTTCAACGTGGACCAGGGAAGGTGTGTTGATGCTGACCCAGTCCACCCTGCAATGGAGAGCTGAGAGACATTGGCAGTAACACTTCGAGAACTCTGCGGGCCATCTCTGTCTATTGACGCGACTACTCCCACTTACTGGCTGAGGACCCAGTTCTTGCACTCATGTTGTGTTTGAACAGCTTTTGATCTGTGGTAACTCCTGCCTTGACTAGCCACTTCACTTGCATGAGAATCCCTGTCAAATGTGAGCTGCTCTCTCTGGCTGTAACGTCATGATCCCTTCTTTCTTTGACTAGTGTAGAGAGCATTAACTCCACTAAGCCCAAAGCACCAAGTTTTATTTCCTTTTATCTTAAAGAGACACAGAATCCGGAGGTGCAAGCGGTGAAGTGTCCTTATTTTTAAAGTGTGGCTGTCGGAGAGAGTAGGAAATGAGACAGCACTCTGCTCCACGTATCATAGGATCCGTGTAACACTTTCTCTGGACAAGAACGTGAGAGTTAAGATATGCTAACATCAGTACACGAAACTTTGAATTCCACATCTGAAACACGTACATAATTGCTTAGAATCCAAATTATCAACGGAACCAAAGTAGTGTTGCCAAGTGTCTTTAGTTTTATCCATCTACTGAAAAATAAAATGGTTTAATGACAAGTGTATCAGGGAAGAGAAAAGCAGAAAAACTCTGAAACTATTGCAAACACATTTTTTTTAAAATTCCACCTAGGAACTTTGATTTAATGAATTAATCCTCCTCTCAGGCAAAATTAAATCTCCTTTTCAAGTGCTCTGCCTGTACAGCAAATCCTATTTATTTAAAGAATACTTTCTAAGGTCCCAAAGTAAGCTCTGTTTCACAAGTGCCAACACGACATCCCTCCCCCCTTAGCCTGTGTTTGCAAAAGGAGCGATGTCTTTAGAAACCAGTCATGTGAGTGGTCCTACATGGAGGGATACCCAGTTTTCCTTGGCGTGTGGGTGCTGGGCAGTCCGTCAGCTTGGCTCTTATCCTGATAGCTCTCAGTATGGAGGGTCAAATTTACTCCTTGGCAAAATGGTAGATGACTACATGCCAAGAACTCTGGAGATCACTTACAAATGAAAGAATGCTGAGGGGTCTACTAAATGATAGGCTATTACCAATTCAGATTCCTAACAACTAAGTTCTCATCATGTAGCTGGGAGTCAGGGAGAAGTCGGCCATCTATGGAAAAGATTGCTACTCACTTAGGGCAGAGCACAGCATTCTTTGTAAAATATCAGATGGGGGGGGGAGTACTTTGGAAGCACTGTTTTCTCTTAGCTTGAAACAAGGCTTATAAATTTCCAGTATTATTGTGGAACTGTATTAATGGATGTGATAAGACTTCATCCTCACAGTCCACAGACAACATTTTCCCTAAGATTTGTTGGTGCCTCTGATAGTTAAAACTTTAATCCAAACATAGAAAGGGATACAGAAGTCAAGAAACTAGCTCAGGTCTTTATTGCAAATTGCTTTGGAATATCTGCTGGAAAACTGAGAGGTAAAGCTGCGGGGAGAGCCCTCCTCGATTTTAACTGGCATCCGGTTATTCAGGTTACAAGCATCCAAAGCCACTTGCGCCATCAAATCTTCCTTCACATGGGTTAGAAAACTCTTCTGAATGCCAGCCCAAGTCAGGAAATCACTTTCTCGGGTTCTTGCAAGTACAGGATTCTCTACTTGCATAATCTTTTCAGGATCAAAAAATGTCCAGGCAGGTCAGGACCTATGTTATTTATGGATGCTGAAGGTAAGGGGGTGGGGAGAGGAAAATGTATCCCATTAATCTGCAATTTCACTGGGGGTTAAAAACTCCATGCTCAATTTGCCGAAACGCAAACAAACAAACAAATAAGCAAAACTACAAAGGAATCTATCAAGGATGGCTTTTGGGAGCCCAGTGGGAGGATGACTGGGTTTGGAAGATGTTTTTAGGGAAGTCCTGAAGAAAAAGCAAGGGAGAAACAACCCTACTGCCATTGAGGGTCACTCCTGGCACATGTACACCCCTCCCTGACTTACTTCTGTCTCTAAGACAACCATAACAACTGGGATGCTTTAGAATGAAGTAAGCAGCCTTGCATTAATTTCTCAACTCACTTGACAAAAAAGATACCCCCATCGAGATAAATATTGTTTCTGACATCACAAACTCAAAGTAAGCATTGCTACGCCCATCTCAATTGATTTATACATAGACATTCAGGGATGTAAACAGATTTTACACACACAATTCTGATCCCAGAGCCGGGGACATGATACATGTGGTGCTTAGCTTTAAATCCTCTAATGTTCAAAAGTGAATCCCCTTGTTGTTGCAGAGTTGTTTGGAAAACCAACATCTTTTTAAAGGAATGAAGATTTTTTTCCAAACCTTATCTTCCATATAGCTAAATCTGAACCAAAAAAAAAAAAAATGTTGGGTCTATCACATTCCATTTCTAAGAATGAACCTTTACAGGACACACAGCCTCCTCATACACATAAATTATCGTCTAAGCTTTCCAACTAAGTGTTTTTATTCATTCCTTCACCTAATGACAAAGCAGAATGGAAAAGCAAGGTGAACAACTGTTTCCCGGCCCTGTTTAGTAATACAGAAACTGCATTTCTCTTCTGGCTCTGGGTATCAGATGCACAAGAGGGCTACACATTCGCGGTCCCCAGGTTGCAATATTAGCCACTGTCTAGTGGTCTGGAGTCTCAAAACGCTTACACTTTATAAACATAGTTCATAAGCCTGACAGTAATTTTATGGCAGAGGGACTTCGCACATTATCAGATGTGCCAATGGCAATAATCTTTCTGGGGACTGGTGACTGGGACTGCCTTTTCTTCTCTCTCTCCACAGTAGTCTTAAAAACTGCAACAACTCAGTTCTCCTCAAGGGGAGCAGTGTTTGAGAGAATGCTCTAACTCCTATAAGCAAGCAAGTGCTTCCAGGGAAAACCTGATTTTTTTTTTTTCTCAGACGTCCCTTCTCTATTAGACAAGCTTTGAATTCCCGTGACCACAACCAAAGGTAAGAAAGCACATGAAGGTGTCACTCTGGACACCATTTGGGATGCTGGCAACGGGTCTTCCATGAGATCTGTAGCCAGGGAGCCTCGACAATGTAGCTCTGCTAATTCCCAAGGCGAATGCCTAAAGCTGAACCAAGCTCTGTGAATACCCTGAAGCCAGGCTCACTCTCCACTCCAGAGCCACGGACCCATCAAAGCAAAACCAACCTAATCACATGGTAGCTTAAGGATAATAGACTTGTAGGGGAAACTGGAGGGGACTTAAGAAGCCCAGCAACTCAAACACCATGTCAAGGTCACAGGGAGTTTAACTTCTTCCTATCAGGTTTTAGGCAAAACAAAGCACCCTAGAGATCCCAAGACAGCCTTGTAGCAGAGAAAGAACAGAGTGCATAAAGCTGTCGATGCGGAGACTTGAGGAACAAACTCCCTGGAGTCATTTGGAATTGCACATGAATAATGCCTGGTGCACTGGCTTCCAAAGCATCCATGGGAGGGATGCGCAGGAGAATGGGAGACTATTAAACACTGCAGACCTGGGCCAATAATGTTCTCAGACACACTAATGGGCACTTTGGCACTTAGTGCTAGCGTCAGAAAAACACACCTATATTCACTGTCTACCTGAATCGTCGTCAAGTGAGACAGAAATGAGATCCATATTAATTCCTTTCGGAAAGTTGCTTCCTCCCCAGTCCAGAGACAGCATGACAGGTTACTTACTGTTTATCATAATGGAAAAGTACAGGTGACGGATTTATTTGTATGTAAATGATGTGGCTCTCAGAAGGAAAGGAATGTGGTGCCTCTGTAGGATCTTCACCCCACCTTTCACCCCACCTCCAATCCAGCCCTAAGAGACGCTTAGAAACAAAAAAACGGTTCCCTGTGTACCTCAGGCTAGCCGCAAATTCACCGTCCTCCTTGCTCAGCCTCCTAAGTGCTGGAATTCCCGGCATGCACTTCTGTGCCTTGCTCCAAAGAGATTCCTTGAGAAACAGTTTATAGTTCTTTTAAATGCTCTCTTACCCAGGTCGACTCTTGAAACAATGTCTAATAACACCCTGATACTACCTTGTGATAGGGATTTTGGCCACAGCTAAGTTTATAAATTCAACTCTTCCCACAGGACCTGATGAGCCTATTCTAGTATTGGCCTACCTGTCCCCAAGGAGTCCACTAGGACCCCTCAAGTTCACGTTCAAGAACTGGGAATAACATTTCCTATTCTAACTGAGCTACTGAATAGCCTGGAGCTTTCCACCAGCCGCGGGCTGTTTCTGAATTCTCATGGGTGTCACCCAATGGGCAATAAAATAAACAGGATTTTTATCGGAGGCTTTCTCAAGAGATGCTTTGACGGAAATGGGAGGGAGAGCCAGCCCCACTTCAGGAGGGGGATGGCGTGGCTCCACCTAAACAAGTCTTCCTCTTACAAAAGTTCTAGAGGGAAAAAAAGCTTTTTTATTTCAAAGTTAACAATTTGTGGTACATGGCTACAGGCTGGAGCAATATTTGCTTCCAACAACTGTTGATAGCCCAGGCAGCATTTTCTGGGTTTAGCACACTGCGCTAAGCCATCACTCAGAGCCGAGCCTGTTCCCAACCCGTGTTTGCTGACTTTTCCTTGCTTGTTAAGGTGTGTTCATAATCACGTGTCCGGTTAAAAATTAATGGTCAGGGCATGATGGCATCAGATACAGTATAGGCAAAACTCAAGGAAAACAAACGGTAGAGGTGGCAATGTGTGTTCGTGGGGGAAAGTCTGCTCTGACCAGCCCGAGGACAACTTGCCAGACAAGGCTCCACTGGACTCCCTCACAGTACCCCGCACCCAAGACCGCAGTTTTTAAGCATGCTTTCCCCATCCACTTTACAAGTGACAGTGCGTTAATACAAATGTCCTACAGCGCGCGTGTCCCGGAGGACTCTTCCAGGCTCTCGTCCCAGCCTGGAGCCGGTGCGGAGGCCGGGACCAGGTCTCCGATGCCCCTCCCTTCCCACCGCAGCCCGCAGCCACCCCACCCCGCGCGCACCCAGCCCTTTGTCCCTCTTCGGCACACGCCTGGCCCTCCGCACCCAGGCGGCGACTCCGGGTCCCCGCCCTGCACTCACCCTTCGGGCTGCAGCCCAGTGCGGCTCAGACAGGTGTGGGCGCCCGGAGGACGCGCGCGGCTCCCATGCCTGCTCGGCAGCGCGACCAAGTGTGAGCCAGCGGGCGAGCGGCGTCTGCAACCCCGGGTCCGCCCCCCACTCCCCACCCCTAACCCCCGCGCGCTCCTCCCGGGCTCTCCCGCCCCGCCCCCGGCCGCCAGCCGTGCAGCTCGCCCGCCGACGCCGCCCCACCCCCCTTCTCCACCCCCACGCCCCTCCAGCCTTCATCCTCAGCCTGCCATTCAGAGATCCCGGACCCTGCGGCCCTGCGCAGGTGGGTCCCCGCTGCACCTCACCATCAACGGATTGCCGTCTCTCGATGCCCAGACAGCTCCGATGGACCGGTCCTGCCAGGGACACCCTCTTGCTCTCGACAAACGCACACCGAGTTCTAGGGGGTTCGCACAGCCTGAGGTCTGCAAAGGCGAGGTGCTTCCGCAAGGGCGGTCCCCTCCAGCACACCGGGTGCATGGGGTGCATGCTCCTGGGCAGGTTTGCGAAGTTCACTAAAAACTTGTGAGCTCCTTGCCCACGCGCAATCTGTGCGCCTTATATTGTGATGACTGAGCCTCCTTCCCAACTTACACTGCCTCAAGAGTCTCCAGAGAGCAGCAGTTTGTAACCCAGAGGAAGGACTACCAAGTTTGCAGGCCCTGCGCTTCAGTCACTTGAGTGATGGGTGCAGAACACAGCAGGGGGATTGCCGGCTTGGCAGCTTCCCAGGGGATAGCTGATGACGCCCCTGCCTTGGTCTTTACTGGGGCACCGGGGCACCAGCTGGTGGAGCCACCTCCTAGCCTGTGGTGCCGGCTTCCCTAAATCATTCCAAGAAGTCCACAGCGGGGGGTCTTCTCCAAGCCTGCCTGGTGACCTCACTATTCAAGTATCCAGTGCCAGAGCCTGGGTCGTCTCCCCCCACACTCCCTCCTGTGAGCCAACCTTTCGTGCAGCTCCTGATGATGGAAAAGGCGAGGGTGTTGTGGGTATCCCCTAAGGACTGGAGCACTGAAGAGACGCAGTCTTGCTCACAACTACTCAACGGAAGGCCAAGATTTTGAGCAGAGGTCATTGTTTTTCCATGTCAATCCCAGAGTATGTTTCCTTTTTCCTGTCAGAGCCTGCCCTCAGAAAGGGAGGGCCTAACATCCTACTCTACACCAGGATGTTAACGACATGCCCAGTGAGCTCGTGTTTGTCTTTGCCTTTAAATAGGAAAGCCCTGCACACATTGTTGATCAGTGTGCCTCAAATATAAAGAAAACTAGCCTTGTCCGCCACACTAAAGGCAAGGCTTTCTTAGGTCTCTCGGTCCTAGCTTAAATTTTCTTCAAAAAAATAATCCATTAATGTGATTATATACATGAAACTAGATAAAGCTTAAACATTTGAACAACTGAAGAATAAAACCCAAACCGATTTTTAAGTTGAATACAAAAATTATCTTCCAGAACAGTACGATTAGGTTAGTGCTGCTTCCTCAACTGTTGAAGGGTTCCTTTAGCTCTACCATCCTTGGTGTGTGAGGCACCCTTAAGATTTTTTCCTCTCAAGTCTGTTTTCCCTTCTGCCTACCACATAGCCTTTGTTCCTACTAGGTCTCTTTCTTATTAGCATCACAATAACAGTGGTAACCCCCTAAGGCCAAAGAAGAGCACACACAGGCACAGGAAGCCAGTTTAATTCTTGGGAGAGTCCATGTGGTGGTTTGGCTGCCTCGTTTCCCACAGTCTCTAGCATAAAACCCTTGGTTTCCCCATGGTAGGCTTAGGAGGTGTGGCCTTACCTAAAGAAGAGTGTCACTGAGGGTGGGCTTTGAGGTTTCAAAGTCTGGCGCCATTTCCAGCTCACCTTCTCTGCCTTGTGTCTGGGACCCAAGATGTGAGCTCTCAGCTTCGGGCACCTGCTGCCATGCCTTGCCATGATCATGGACTCTCACCCTCTTGAACCCTAAGCCCAAATGAACTCTGCCTTCTGTAAGTTGCCTTGGCCCCATGTAGTGTTGAGACAGATCTCAATGATCCAGGGTATACTTATATTAACTTTTTAAATCATACAGACAAATTAAACAAATTAAATTATGGGTCTCCAAGGGTTTATAGCTCCCAATGGAAATATTTATGGACTTGTACTTCCTTATGACTAAACCAAGTGAAACCTAATGGGGTTCAAGATGGCCACACAAATGACAGAGTCAAGAGAATTGCTAAGAGAGAAAACCCCAGATAAACCCTGCAGCGTCATTTGCTCTCAGCTAACTGAACAACTGCTAACTTTAGAGGCCACACAGCCACAAGACAACAGCTACCTACCTGCTTCAGTGACAAAGCTCTTCTGAGGTTTGGGCGAACAAAGCGATTGGTTCTTTTACCTTACAGAAACATGAAGGCACTGAGCCTGAACTGATGGATGGCTAAACTGCGATGAAAGACTTGACCTTTCTGTTTTCAGACCATGTCGACCCCTTCTTGGAGTTGTAGGCTACTCAATTCTACTCACTGAGCATTTAAGAACTGCTTTGTTCAAGACTATAATACAGGTTCACTTGGCCCCATTGCCTCTGAGCTGATGTGAGTCCCTTGTGTCTTTTCATACATTCAAGTCCTCCAGTCTCTTAGCCTTATCATGAGTCTCAGATTAAACCATGGAAGTAGTGTTCAAGCAAGATGATACCAGCAACAGAAGGAACTCAGTGGTTCTTGATGTAAAAGTCCTAAGCCTTGTGTTGGTGGTGCACACCTTTAAACCCAGTACTAGGGAGGCAGAGGCTGGAGGATCTTTGAGTTCAAGGTCAGCGTGGTCTACAGAGTGAGTTCCGGACAGCCAGGGATACATAGAGAGACTCTGTCTCAAAAAAATTTAAAAATAGAAAAAGTCCTTTGACTTCACTAATGATGCTACACACGGGAGAAACTCAGCAGTTCACTTCCCATTTGCACAGCTACAAGGCCAGAACACTTGTGCACAAGGAGGAAAACATCCTTTGAAGCTGTGCCCAGGACTAATGAACAACTTTTAAACTTCAGCCCATTCTTTCCCAAAGTTAAAGCAAGCTTGTTGCTGCCTCTGTTGAGCAGAGCGGGAGAGGCCTAATCAACTCCTTTGTTCTCCCAGTAAAGCAGCTTTGCCTGCTTACGTCTATGTGACATGGTCTCATTGCCACTGCTTCTATGTCACAAGATCCCATAGCTATGTCCCATGAACTATGCCAGGACCTGCTACTTATAAGCTACATAGCTTTTATTCTAACCTTTCTCTGCTTACGCAGCCTCTTTTATACAGTCAGGGCTTCTGGGGTTTGTTTAAAGGTTAGAGAGATGAGCGCACAGAAAGTGATTTGGAACAGTTCTTTACAGGCAGAGAGCGGCTGATATACACTAGCTATGGTTAATCCACTGTGCAAAAAGGTCGTGTTTGGAAGCATTTTCCTCCAGCACTGCCTCGGCCCACTTTGACATCCCATTGCTCATTTTTCCCAATAGCTGTAATTTCCAAAGTAGAACCTCAGAGAACAAATATTCCTCCCATAAAGAGAAACTGAGGCACGAAGGGCCTAAGAATCCATCCCTCTCTCGGCTAGCTCCGATGATGTTGTCATCTACGCACAGAGCTAACAGACAATAGTTGTCAATACAAAGGGCCCAGGGTTTAAATATGACTTGGTTTAGATGCTTCCCAGGTTTGTTGGAGAGAAGAAACTTGGCTCTCGGGTCGTCTGTGTGATGCCTGTATGGACAGCAGCATGATGGATTTGTAGAGAACTTTGGCCTTTGAGAGCAAGGTGCAGTGTGCGCAGCAGGTGTCCCCACACTGAGCATACATGTTTACTCTTTTCTTCTGCTGTACTTGTCCACCCCCCCCCCCGGGGGACCCAGCCCCCTCCTCGCTGCCTTTTCAACATTTTTATGGGCACTGCAATTGAGTTAAAAGTGTACTAAAAAAAAAAAAAGTGTACTGGGGTGAGGCCTGAAAGCTTACTGTCCATCCACTCTGTAGAAAATTTCGGGGGCTGTGGGACTCAGCAAACAAATGACCCCCACCCTCATGGTGCCATGCATTCAATGTCATGGACATAAAACAAAAACCCAACTTGAGGAAAACTGAAATATAGCATAGGTCAGGGAACAAACATGAGCTAGAAAAACGTGGAAGAGAGAATCACTGATTGTTGTGTCAGGTCTGAAAGCTTCCCTGAGGATTTGAACCGAAACTCAACTCAAATGGTAGAGACCTGGGAGCTTCATTTTATTGCCCGCCCCCCCTTTGAAGTGCTGGAGGTTAGATAGAGCACTCTGCTCAAACCGAGCAGGCCTAAAGCTTTACCCTTGCTATACATCCCCAGATGTACTCCGGGCAAGGCTTTAACTATACAGCATCTTACTGGGTCTGTAGACTCGCGCTGCAATAGGAATGGAAGAGAATTGCCACCGTATGAATGAGAAAACCGCAAGAGTAAAGGAGCAGAGCTAGTATTGAGCTGTAAAGATTACGGGCGTATTCCTTAACTGTATACATCATGCTCGGCGGTGTGGAGTATATTTTACAGCATATAATCTTCAAGATAAATAGAGGAAGAGCGACATGTTAGTCTGTCACACGAGCACCACAGACTGCATAATTCATAATGGAAAGAAACTTATTTTGCTCGTAAGTCATAAGTCTAGTGACCGAGAAATCTAAGATGGAGTCTGTGCTACTCTAGTGGAGATTTCGTGGGGATGCCAGAACAAACCTAGCAGGCTCCCTTTCATACCACACACAACCTCACAGTAAAAGTCCCATGCCTCCATAAAGTTAATTTACTTCCTGACGTGCCTACCTCATAATGGTCCTACTTATTCCAATGAGAATTCAGGGACTTGGGGATAAGCATTCAACCTGTAGCGAGGGGCTAGGACTTTCTCCATTTTGCACGTTGTGCACTGGGGAGGTTAAATTGTTCACTCGGGATTCTGAGCTCTACTCTAGTAGATAGCATGGTTGAGACTTCTGCTGCCTCGTAGCATGGGATGGCCTGCCTCACAGCTGAGAGTGTCTGTACTGTCCCCACGCCCTCCTTTGCTGGTCTTCCAATGAGGAGCTGAGTAAGCTCTCACCGTCCTCCTGTGGGCACCTGCTATCTTTTCCCAGTTGCGCAGGCGCTCCTAAGGACTTGTTAAACGGCCTTGCAGTAGAAGGTGAAATGAGAACGAGTGACAATTGGAAACCATAGCCACAGAACCACGAAAGACTGAATGCTACCTCTGAACTGTGAAACTCGATTTAGGGCTTATTTTATATGAGGCCAAGATCCCTACTCTGCTTCAGCGAGTTAGTCTGTGAGGAAGTTATCCAACAGAATGGTTCTGAAGAGATCTAGTTATTGTTCAAATAAAACACTGTACCGTCTACACACATATTGAAATCCCACAGTTCCCATGAACATGCACAATGTTTATGTTTTAATGTAACATTTAAGCATAACTTAAATAGAAGTCATTTCCACATCCTTCCTTACTCCTTGGGTGATTTCGACAGTGTTACGTAGAGCTTAGTAGTGTGCTTCGTAAGTGGGCATGTCAGATCCACACAGTAAATGAGGAGGCTAGAAGGAGAGATGAAGAAGTGAATGGGGGTCTTTGAAAACCACCTGAGACAGAAAGGAGGCGTGCCCTCAAGTAAAACACCTGGCTCGGACTTCCTTAGCTCACTGTCCTTGGTTTCAGAGGATCAGAGCACCGAGTGACATCCTCTTTGAGTCTGTGTCTGTGACATGGAGGGTGGGGGAAAGCATGCCATGTTTTAAAGATCTTTAGACATCCACAGGGTTTGCCGTAAGGACCCAAACTCTAGAAGGACTTGGAGCTCTAGACTCAAAGTGACTTGGAAACAATTTAGAATGTATTTGCTTGTAGGGTGACATTGGTAAAGGATGTGACTCTCTGGGCCTCACTCTTCTCACCTGCACTTGGGGCTAACCAAGGGCTGTTTCAGGGAGTCATCAAGATAAATCACTCAGCACAGTACTCAGGATTAAATAAGTTCTACATTTGTATCAGCTATGGTTGTTAGTAATCATCATTATAGCTATTATGGGTGCTCATTAAGTGTTTCAAAAGTTATTGAGTGAATGACTCAAATTGTTATGAGTTTGGGAAAAACTGCACATTTAAATTTTACAATCATGTCTCCTCCTCTAATCTTCATGTCATCACCAACTTATTTACCCAACAATATATATTTAACAATATATATATTAAACCACTAATGCTGACAGCTCTCCATATTTATATTCATTAGTGTCTGAAGGGCAGAAGCTGATTTCTTTCTTACAATGCTATATTTAAAACCTTATGTAGTTTTTTAAAAAAGAGCACAACAGATTCTATAGTTAAATAAAAAAGGAACAGGATGACCCGCTAGGACTATAAACTCTTTCAAACGTGTAATAAAAGCAAATAAATACATTAAAACTTTGAGAAATCCCTAGTTTTATTAGAGATTTCTCATTCTAAATGTTTAAAAATATATGCCAGCATCTCACCAAACACAAATATACGAAGCTGTAAGATATAAATGTAACGCATGCACGATAGTAAATACTCGGCTTCACAGTGGCTCTTGTGGGACTCAGAGACAAGCAGAAGCTGCAGAGCAAGAAAGAGACAGAGCTTCCTTCTAACCCTACTGAAGACCAGATCCAGCTAAAACTGCCACTGTCGGGAAGGAAAGCAGGCTCTGGCGTTGCCAGTTTCCCGTATACTGTGGGCAGTCCTCTAAACTGAAAAATTAGAAACATGTCTAAATAACTGCGTGTTTCTCATTTTCTTTGGTCAAATTTGAAAAGTCTCCAGAGGCCAACACTGGGCTCCTCTGGAGTACCCTAACTTCATAAAGAGCCTTGTGATCAGGAACAAAAGAGACATCCAAGATTTCACATTACAAAAATTTCTCTCAAATTAGAAAGCATTTTCTTGAAAATTGTTTTGTTTTCAATTTATGGTTATATTTACCCACAAATACTGGAGCCTCTCTTTTTTATAAGAATCAAGCTTTTATGTGGTTAAGTATGGAGTCTGGATGCTTGAATTCCGTGCTGTTCATGCCTTGCTGTCTGGAAAGTTCTTCTACTCACCCTTCAGACACCAACCCTCCCCTGCAGGCTTCCTGCCCCTCGGGTGCTGGACGTTTGAGATCACTCTTTGCTCTCAGGAAACTGCATAAAAATAGCATCTTCTGATTGTGTGTATTTGCATGTTGAAGTTCAAGTGGCTCAGAGCACCTCGGGAGCAGAAATTCTGCCTTGTTTTCCTTTGTTGTCTGTAACCTCTTCCTTCAGAGTGCAGCCAAGAGATCTGGAGTCAAGGATCCTAGATCCTGAGACTCGGATGATTTGAATATAATCTATGATCAAACGAATTAATAGATAACATTTTAATTACTTAAAAATATTAGATCTAAATTAATTTGAATGGCTAGCAATGAAGACCAGGATATAACTTATGTGAAAGTTTACTACTGGGATTCTAATATTGTCCAGGACATAAATAAATCCAAACCTCTGTTTAAACTGTCCTCACCATTGTTTCTTTTTCAAGTCATATCGAGATTATAAATTCAACTTGGCTTAACATATGGCTGCATTCTAAATTGCTTTTGTTCACGACTTGAGACATTCCTATGAACTCTGAATTTGGGTGCCCCATTATGTTCTGAATTGCTCTACCAGGAAAATCCCCTGGTATCATAGAATCTTATTGGATAATATGTATTTTCTAAATATTACCCCCCCTGTATTCCTTATAGGCATTAACAGGCCATCTTTGAAATTAAAGTTTAGTTCAATGTACTTATTAGCATCCTAAATGCTCTGTGAAGTTCTGAATAGATCTATCTAGTTCAGTTCATTTATTCAAAGGTACCCAATCTTACTTGATGGGGAAATTTTAATTTTTTTTCAGTATGATAGTAATGTTTCACAGGCCAATAAGGTTCTAAAGAAGCAATTTGGGAAACATCGCCCATAAGTATACTCCACCCCAGAGACTGAACCCCTGCTGCCCCTAGATGTGGTCTGCATCTCTGTCCTCACTGTTCCTGCTCCTGCTCATATTTGAAACATGACTTCAAATTCTTGAATCTATGTTCTAACCATTTTTTGAAGGCCTAACATAACGTCCATTTCCTGGAAAATGTTTTTATCAGCCTGTGAGTCCCTGTGAGGATTTTCTACATCTTTCTTGTGCCTTTTAAATTTTATTTTCTTTACTATCATTTTCCAGACCCAGGATCCCGCTGAGCACTGTTTGTGTCTAAGATTTGCATCTCTGATACGTATTATCGTACACTGGACCCATCAGTCAGGGACTTGGAGGGGTTCCAGTGAGGAGACTCTGGTGGAGGTCAGGAGAGGCCTGAGGAGTGAAATGAGAGCCACCCAGAATGCAGCAGTCATGCTGGCCAATCACTGGGCTGGGAGTGGGGAAGGGGACAAAATGCCAGGTGAGCAAGCTTGCCAGGGAGGGAAGGCTGGCCTGGAATTATTGCCAAATCCACAAAGAGATGCAGCTGCTGGAAGAATTGGTCCCCAAGGAAGAGGGAAGGAGAGACGTGGAATAAATGCCCCCATAATGCTCCTTCATCCTCTGACATCCTGGATCTACCAACATGAGCTTGCAAGGCGGACAGGCCAGCCGTCTCTAAGGCTCCTGGGCATGGAGCAGCGAGAGTGAAATGTGGATCACGCCTGGGAGAGACACCAACTGAGTAGCCAGCACACTGAGAGTGAAACCAGGTATGACCTGCGCTTACCTCAGAGGGCCATATTGATTAAATTAGCAAACACATAAAAATTAACATATTGCACAACAATGGATTCTCAATTTTAGCTACTCATTGCTCTTATTACAACAAAAACATGTGATAAATTATTATCTAAACGCTAGCAGAGGAAAACATCTTGTCTTACTATTGAGTCACCCTTGTACATCCAGCATGGGGACAAATACCTGTCACCACTGGCGATGGAGGTCACAGGAAAAGGGACAGGGAGACATTTGGAGCAGTCGTTAGTCAATATGACCTTGGCATGGACAGCAGCACACTGAATTGGAGACAGCTCCTGTCTTGACAACTGTCCCTGCACCTTTTAGATAATCTGAGGCCTCTGGGTTTTACTTGGTGTCTGTGGAGGTGACAATTCTGAAAAACCGACTTGCTTTGCGCACACCGAGCCATGGCAGGAAGTGGCAGCCACTGGCTACACTTTTAGTCTTCCGTACCAGTTCTGTGGATGTCACTAGCTCGTTTTACTTTGAACCTGTGTGAACCTGTGTTGACCTTTGTGGGGACATTCACACACACACTGTTGGCCTCCGCTATGGCATTTTGGAGCACTGGTGTTGACTGTTGATCTTCTTCCCCCTTCTCGGTGTTTCCCTGCCCCACCCCAACACCCTCAGCTGCCTTTAGGCTTCCATGTCACACATGTCTCACGTCACATGTGTCTCACGTCACATGTGTTTCATGTCACACATGTTTCGGGTCACATGTGTTCTTTTACCACCCACGCCCTTCAAAACCTCATTTACCCCCTTTGCAGTCCTCTTTCTCGTTTCATGACCAATAACCACAGCTACTCCTAAATATATTCACATATTTATATATTATGTAATATACAATGGCAGACATACATAGAAGCACTAAAATCTGTGGTCCTCATATGAGAGATAATATGCATCATCTTTCTGAGTCCGAGTCACCTCCCTTAATATAACCATTCCCAGATCCATCCATTTTCCTGCAAATTTTTCAATCTCATTTTTCTTCGCAGCTGCATAAAATGTCATCGTTTGTATGTGCCTCATTTTCATCATGCATCCCTCTGCTGACGCACTTCTGAACTGGCTCCATTTCTTTACCACGGTGAACAGAGAAGCCACAAATATGATCTTGCCAGTATCTTTGTACTTAACCGTCTTTTTGGTGCAAGCCCACGAGTGGTGTAGCTGGTTTTGCATCTCCAGAAGCACCATGCTTTATTACAGTGCCCCAGCACCTGGTTCCTGCTGCCCTAGGCTCATGGATTAGGGAAATTGCCCAAATAATCAGGAGGGTTATTTTCCTGTCAAAGCAGTGAAGCACCCTGGGAAGAGTTGTTCTGACATGACAGAGGCCTTTCTGAGGCTGCTGCCCCGATACAGCAGGAACCACCTTCTTGGGAGCCTGGACTTACCACAGGAAGGCAGGTGGGATGTGGGATTTCCCTCTGTATGCTGTGAATATCACTGGTTAATAAAGGAACTGCTTTGGGCCTATAGCAGAGCTATAGGGGAACAGGGCTAGTCGGGAAAAACTAAACTGAATGCTGGAAGAAAGAAGAGTGGAGTCAGAGAGAAGCCGTGGAGCAGCCACCAGAGACAGTCGCGCTGAAACTTTGCTGGGAGGCCACAACTTCATGGTGATGCTCAGATTCATAGAGATGGGCTAAATTAAGATGTAAGAGTTAGCCAATAAGAAGTTAGAGCTAATGGGCCAAGTAGTGTCTTAAATAATACAGTTCCTGTGTGATTATTTCAGGGCTGAGCAGCTGGGAACCAACAGGCGGCCTCCCTCCAACAGTGGGACACTCTGCAGCTCTGTCCCTGGGCTCAGGGAGGGTGACAGTTCTGAGAACCCTGTCATAAGGCAAAGGCACTGAAGGTCACCCTGCCAGGAGATTCCAGTACTGACACCAGCAGCTGCAGGTAGGAACTTCCTTCAAGGAGCGGTGACTTTCTTATCCGGGATTCAGTGAACTAAATTTAGTGAGGACATTTATCCCCTAGATTCTGTGAGCTCTCTAAGCGGTTACTCAGATTACTGTCTTTGCCTGCTGGGAAATCACGGTGTAATCCTCAACTGTTAAAATGGAAGTCCCAGGTAACTGTGGGCATGAGCTCATGTTCTCCTGTGCGCCGGGTTCTCATTCTTTTCCTGCACTAAACAAGCATTTATTTTGTTTCTTTAGGAGGCTGGCTGGAGCACACTGAGCAACTGCGCATGCCCAGAGCCAGGCAGCCTCTACAGCTGAGCAGTGGTCTCCTCTGCCAAAGGGCAGGGAAAGCACACAGCAGGGTGTTTTGCGCTTATGCTGCTGATAAAAATGGAAAAATGGGTTCTTTCTATCCAAGTGGTACCATGCATGGTGATAAGATATTTTTTTGTTATGTGTAAAAATGAAATTCATTTGGTTCCAAAACAGGAAAACTGGGAAGTCTAAACTACCTAAGTCACTCTGACAACATCACAATACCCAGTGGCCTCTCTTGAACTATGCTATCATTCTCTGGGGCTTTAGGTACTCGTGATTACCAAAGTCTGAAAATATTAAATGGAAAGTCATAGAAATAAGCAATGTACACATTTTAATTTATAATTGCTTACTATTTTTGAGTCATCTGATGAAATCCTGTGCGGGACCCCCTCGCCCCTGTCTGGGACGTGGATTCTGTCCTTGCATCCATGCCACAGACGCTACCAATCTTCTAAGTCACTTAGTGTCCATCTCAGTTACCGGGGCAACCACTGCAGGATCCTAGTACTTGTAGTCAAGTAACCCTTATTTAATTCAATAATGGTTATCAACAAATATGCAAACAAAGAATAATGATCTGGTCCCAAAATGCAAGTAGTAGGCTGGCAATTTAGATATGACAAAGAGAGGCTGTAAAACAGTCCCTTTAAATGAAAAGGAGAGCATAGAAAAAGCTATTCAGAGAGAATGTGAGAGCCCTGCTCATATAAATTATCGTTATGATTGTACTGTGTGATTATTGTTACTTTTCTCCTACTGTGTCTAATTTATAAAATAAACTTTATTATAAGCGTGTACATAGAGGAAAAAAAAGAGGAGAGTATACAAGGGTTTTGGTAGTATCTGGGTTTTCCGGGCATTTACTAAGTGACTTGGAACTCATCCCGAAGGGCAAGAGGCTTTGGCTCCTGTCAACAGCTTATTGGTGAAGTCAGTTTACCGAAGCTAAACTGTCCTTTAAGACAAGAGGTGGCAGCTCTTTGCCCCTTTTCTGTATTCTTGATAATGCAGTAAAATTGTGCTGCTAAATCCTTAAGAACCTTTGTGCAGGAAAATTAAAAACAAACAAATGACAAGTCTTTGATTTGCTAGACTATTCTTTGAAGAATTGATTGCTGACTTCAAGGCAAATTCTCATCTTAGTTGCAGCCCTCCAAACCCACTTCCAGTCCGGAGTTTTATTATCAAGCCTTTTATCCCCTGCCCAGCCCTGCTCAGTGATCTCAGAGCTTTAGGGAAATGAAGTTCACTCAGCGGTTGCTATTTTTAATCTAAGAATTTACCTTTGATATGCCTCAATTCCTCTCTGACAAGAAAAGAAAGGGAACCAATAAAACAAATGTTTTGTCTAAAGAATACTTTGCGACTGTGTTTGTAGCATTGACATAGGTAGAATACCAATGGTGGGCCTTTGGAATCTGCCATGCGCCAAGTGATTGCAACTCCTCGCTGCATTTTCCAGACACACTAAGTGTGATCAGACTCCTGGGCTTCTTTATACTGGGAAGAATCCCAAATGCCAAACGATCATATTCCCAGGTTGGGGTGTTAGAAAGAGGACTGAGCCTCAAGTGTCTCTACCCCACATACACACATCACACTACTCCACACACACATCACACTACTCCACACACACATATCACATTACTCCACACACACACATCACAGTTTCCTGCTGTTTCCCTGAAGATGCCTCCACACACAAGAGACCTGAAGGCCAAACAGGAGGGTGGGGGATAAAGGATCCTTCACAGCAAGAAATCCAAGAGCAGAGTGACTCCAGGCGAGGGCGACTAAAGTCTCCCTCCCAATTTGCTTTGCTGGACTTGCTTCTCATCTCTCAGGGCTCTACCCACAGGCTTGGGGCAAGATGGGACAAAGACTTTATACAATTACATCCAGGACAGATGGCAAGAGAAGTTAGTTAGGAGTAAGAAAATTCTACTAGTCTCTGTTCCACTCCTTAAACTGCAATGGCTGGAACCCAACAGTCATGTGTCCCTTGGTAAATTAACAACTAGTGAGGAAATGAAGTCACCTGTGTTAGCCCCAAGGTGGCAAGAGTCGGAGGCTCCTGAAAGAGCTTGGGGTAGGGCTAGAAATACTGAGATTTAGTTCTAGTCTTGTCCAATACTTAGGTATGGAAACTTGCTAACTGCTGTGGGAGCGTTCGGAGGGTACAGATCTGGTTTCCTGTAATGAGTTAGGGAAGACTTCACATTCAAATGGACAAGATGCTGCTTGGCCTGGGAACTCTGGAAGATCTGGGCTGGGTGATGGCACGTTCACTTGAGATTTACATCAAACTTGCTCCAAGGATGTGAATGCCTGATGAGAATCCATCATCCTCATGTGCAAACTGCATAAGGTGGCAGAAACTAGATGTGGGAAAGGGAGAGACAACAGCTAGACGGTAGAGGGGATGGAAGGCCAGACCAAGGAACTTGAACTTAATTCTGCAGGGAACAGTGAGTCTGTGAACCACGGGGGATGTTACAGTAGTATCTACAGTATTGTACTCTCTGGGAATTATTTGGGCAGCTTCTGAGAAGGGAGACGGGGTGGGACAGGGAGAAGAGGAAGCCAAGAGACTAAGACTTCAATCACTCAAACAAGTGTTTTACAGAACCTTAACTATATTGAAATAAAGACAACATGTAGGATTTGAGGTCTTGGAAGAAGAAACGAGAGCTTCTGGTAACTGCTGAAGCAGCCACTTGGTAAAGAGAGGGAGTCAGGGATCTTGATATAATAAAAACTCAATCCAAAAATGCCTATAAAAGAGTTAACTATTCTTTCATATAATTTTAAAATAACCTCAGGACTGTTAGGCACCAGGATTCAAGTAGCATATTAAAGACGTGGAATTCCCAGGGCTGGGGACCTAGTCCAGGCAGTAAAGCACTCACCCTCACAGAGCATAAGGACCTGAATTCAGAGTCACAGCACCCGTGTGAAAAGGCCTGCAGTCCCAGCAAAGGACAGACTGGAGGCAGAGACAGGAAGAACCCTGGAAGCTAACAGGTCAACTAGCCTGACTCTTGATTGGATTGGATGTGCATTCATTTACACAGGTCTAGCCAGGTCTGGGTGTCTCACGACAATAAACGGGTCCTGTGGTCACATCTCCTGAGAGGTTTGCTGCGTGCGATACGTCAGCTGGATCTGCCAATCCTGGAAGCCTCAGGACCCTCGTTGCTTTCAGAAGAGTCTACAAGAATCATGGGTGTCAACAATGAGCCTGACGCACAGTAGAGAGGGAACCAATTTTCCCTCAGTTATGCCGCTTCCTAATTAGGCACTGGGAAGCCTGGGGACAAGGGCAAGAGAAAGATGACTTTGAGATCTGTGCTGCACTCCTTTATTGCAGCGTTTGTGTCGAGTGGTTAAAGCAAGAGACCAAGAAGGGACTTGTATTTGAGACCCACAGTCGCTATCATGCCCGACAGAGGGAGAGAAATAATTTACATTTTTAGCAAGAGACAGCATAAATAAATGAGTAAGTGACGGTGTGAGTAAGGGATGGAGGGAGGGAGGGACAGTGTGAGAAGGTCCCTTAGTGTGACTTTCCTGGGAGTGGGCTATGCAGGAACACTCTGTGGCACCGCAGATGGAGACCATCCATTTCATTACTCATGGGAGGGGAGGCAAGGAACTATGCAAAGAACTTACTCATTTTACCCACCCCGATCTCTAGAGAGCTTAGACAATTCCTGCAAAACTTGCTTTGAAGTGTTTCCAATTCTCTTTCTCCAGGAAAAAAAAAAAATGGGCAGAGAATTTAGGAGCCAAACCCAGAAAATAAAGAATTCCAATCCTCTGTTGAATATGTAGCACTCAAAAATTAAAAAATAGGTGGATAGATAATGGTTAACATAAAAAAAAATCAGAGAACCCATTTAAGCTCCAGTGCCAAAAAGGCTCTTCCCTTTCCCTATCTGTCTGTGTGTGCTAGAAGCTTCAGTTCTAGAGGAGTTCTAATGGGCATGAGGAGACAGCTATGGAGGTGGTTTGGGACACCTAGGATGACACTCTAGTGCTTGGAGGGTCACACGGACTGAGAGATAATCAGGATAACACAGTCTCCTCTTTCCCACCACTCAATAGTTTAATTTCCATATAGGCTCAAGTTTATAACTTCTAGTTTTTTTCCCCCTAAATCTGAATACCAAGACTCAATAAAAAAGAAAATAGGAGGAAAAGGCAAAGGTATTCCAAGAATCAAAGCAAGTTTGACCCACAGACCTTTATCAGAGTGCGAGAAAGAACATTCCAAAGGAAGTCTTGGGTGGGGAGTGTGTGAAAGTTGGGGGAGGAGATAGAGAGAAGAAAGGAGGGAAGGGGAGAGAGAGGGAGGGATCTCTGAAGGCTTTGACCCAGTCTAGGTCAGATGGTATCTGTAGAATTATCCTTTAGGAAACAGACTCGGTGACCAAGACCATGGTCCCCTGTCTTGGCTCTGACAGCTCATTTATTTAGTAGTTTAATAACACACAGACCTGTCCAGACTGCCACTGTCCTTCTCCCACTGTGCTGAAAGATGATAAACTCTGCTTCTCTGCCACCCGAGAGACGTCTCTGCCCCCACCAACTCAGTGCCACCTATGCCACCTGGCAGATGCTGCAGGCTGAGAAATGAGTCCCCCGGTTCTTGAGTTTTTCCAAAGGCACACAGGGCATCCCGGAAGCCACTTCTGAGGTGTTTCTCTGTGTCCAGAGACTTGTAGGAGAATTATTAGGATTATTTTTTTTAACTCCCAAAATGGAGAAACTGGGATTGGTATGTAAAAACAAACAAATAAATAAGAGAAAAAGAGACAAGGTAGTTAGCTGCCGTTGATGTTGGGAGGGAGGGAGAGACAGGTTGACGCCTGCAGTTGAGAAATGGAGCAACTTTCTCGCCTCTTCGGGAAAGCCAGTTCAATGGTGAGAGCAGAGCATTTTATGACACACTTAAAGTTGCTTCAAGCTTTGCAGACATGACCACATTTAATTATTGCCCAGACATTATTATCCTCCTTAAATCACCTGTCAGAAGACAGGCACAGAATGATTTGAGCTCTTTGCCTAAATGCCACAGGGCTGGCAAGTGCCAGTGGTAGGATTTGAAGCCAAGAGAATCCAAAGACTGTCCTCTGACTAACCAAAGTGACTAGCATAAGCTTTTATGCCCATTCTCTAAGGGTGCTGAGCCCATGACATCATCAATAAGTACAGCCTGTTCTGGAAGAGGAGCAGTCACAGGCCACAGCACTGAGGCTCTCTCGTCAACAGCAAGCAGCACCTAGCACTTGAGCAACACCATTTGGAACATTCTAAATTCAGTCAAGTCCTGCCTGCAGCTACCCCTGAGAGCCCAGGTGAGACAAGTCAAAGCTCCAGTCATCCCTCAGTCAGAAAAGAAATTGCTGTCGTGAGGTGATTCCACCAGAGAACACACGTGGACAGTCTTAAAGCCGAATCGCAAGTCAGTATTACCAGCCAATGACTGCACAGTGAACTTGCCCAAATCATGTAGCCCTGAGCTTCACTGCCCTTGCCTTGTATGCACAAAAACCACATCCTGGTCGCCACACTTCAGTTAGGAAGAACAGTTAGTGAGAAACTATAGGAACCTAACAGCAGAGTTAGAACACTGAAGAACTTTCCTGGATCCTGGAACTATGGACTAGGTCTTGGACGGGTTAAGTTCCTGTTTTGCCAGTTGTTGGGGGCTGCCTGCTGAGTTCTAATGTCAGAATGGTGCCTCCTTAATGGAGTCACCTATGCTAAGGCCACAGAGCCTGCTATATAGCCATGACTCTTGTAGGTCACCACATTCTGGAATGTTTTTAATCCATCATCTGTAACAAACTACCCACTTTTTTCTTTTTCTTTCCTTTTCTTTCTTTTTTTCTTTTATTTTTTTATTTTTTTCCAAGACAGGGTTTCCTGGCACTAGCTCTGTAGACCAGTTTGGCCTCAAACTCACAGCAATCTGCCTGTCTCTGCCTCCTGGTTGCTGAGATTAAAGACATAAATCCCAACATCCAGCTTCTTTCTTTTGTTAAAAGTTCTGTAGAATAAAGGATTAGAATCTGGAGGGACTGAAAGTACCACTTGATTAGACTCTTATTTTATAGGGGTAAAAACAAATAAGAAATAAAAACAGTTTGTCTCAAGCCATGGTTTCTTGCAGACTAAGGCAAACCTAAACTCAGGTCTTTGGAGTACCACTTCTAGGATTCTCATTGCCTTACTGCTGTTCCAACCTCATAGGCAATAATAAGATAGAATACTTCCAGATCATCTCAAGGATAGATTCTGAAAGCTGTTTATGGTCTTAAATTCTGATGATATCCATGCAAAGGGATCCACGTGACAAAGATCCGTGAAATGCCAGGAAGCAGGCCCTGAGCTGTTGACTGAGCTTGCTTTGTAGATGGGCCGTCTCCTCAGAAGATCAGCTGATAATATCTTAGCATCTCAGCGAATAGTCTGGAGAGTCTTCAAGAACATCTGAAGTTTGGCCCAGGCACCAAGAATGTCTAGATCCAACTTAGTGAGACTAATGAGCACCCGACGGTGAGAACTCGACTATGGATCAGGAGTTTCTGGAGGAAAATGTTATTTCTGTTCCCTCTGTAGCACCTTGTGTAACCGTACCCCCTGACTGAAACTGAAGCACGCTGTTGAAATCAGCCTTAACGTGGTGGAAAGCACTTGCGTGTTGATTTAAAACAAAAACAAAAAATTGAATGCGCACAATAAATAAATGGGGGGGGGTACCCGTCCAGGGACTATGGAGATAGCTCAGTTGGGAAAGTACCTGCTGTATAAGCATGGTGAGCCTGCACCCACAGGAGAAGGCAGGAATTGTTTTCTGTGTGTGGTGTGTCCTGGGATCCCAGTGCTGGAAATGTGGAGACAGTCCAATCCCTGAAGCTCATTGGTCAGTCAGGGGATCAATGAGCTTCAGGCTTACTGAGGGATCCTGTCTCTTAGAAGTCACGTGAACTTAAAAACCTCAGTGTCAACATCTGAGCTTTATGTGCGTGCGTGCACGCATGCACAAATCCACACTAACAACTATACCTCCAACACATACACGCACTCCGCGTCTCTATACTGCCATTTATTAACAGTCAATGTACGCTTCTGCACCGCAGTCTCACTGAACCATCAGAGAACCGTGAGAGAGAAATAGTGCCGTGCACTGCGCCCCCGTGTCTGCGCTCAGTGTGCTAGACCCCAGTTCGCGAGCTTCGGGCAAGGGAGCTGGAGGTTAAAATACACAAACACACACAGACAGAGAACAGCGACACGGGTCATCCTTGAATTCCCCAAAAATCCCCCCTTTATTGTGTTCAGGGGCAGATTATATAGAGATGGCCACGCCCCAGCCAAACCCACCAGAAACCACTCTCCTGCCGTCAGGAACTCCTGAAGGTCTCATGCTCAGAGCAGCTGTAGGCACTCAGATCAGGGGATTACAAGAAATTCAGGATCTGGGGTCTCACTGCTCCCAACAAAATACAAAGAAAAGATAAAACCCAAATCCCGGAGATGTGAGGAAGTTCAACGAAGATTATAATTGTAAAGGATCCTTGCTCACAGTAAAGAACTTGCCAATCATTCCTATTTCTTTTCAAAATATAAATATGGTAGCTTATAAATAAGAGCTTGAGCAACAGGATAATAAAGAGACGTCAAGTACAAGTTACTCACTCCTCAAATACATGTGTTTGAGCACTGTGCTGTCCCCGCATGGAGAACTTGGTCTTGTTGGATCTAATTGTATCTGTCCATGCGTAAATACCCATGTGGAAAAAAAACCCACAATATTAGGAAAGACAAATAGAGGATTGTTTTGTGCTCAGTTTCCATGTTAATCTGATCTGAAATTCATAAACATGGGTTGTGGTCACTCTGATGTTTTTCTAGCCCGGTGACACGATGTGAAGTCACAGAAAGTAGTCTGACGGATGGATGGAACAGAAACAAGGGCAGAGCCAGCCACAATCTTCATAAGTATTAAACGTTTCTGAAATGCTTGCGTCTTACCCATCGCCTCTCCAGAGAAGTCGAATATTTCCCACAAGAGCCGAAGAGACACGAATGAAATGAGACCTGCAGTTTTCCCCTTTATGGAGAACCTGCTTTCTCTACGATGGCCTTCTGCCTGCTTCTCTCTGGCCAGAAGTATTTATTTGTTCATGGTTTCAAAGCTAGGTTGGAAGAGAATGGAACAGACCTAAAAAAAAAAAAAAAAAAATGCTTGCTTATGTGAGTTAACTATTAATTTGGAGAAAACATCTGCAGACTAAAATCAATCTAGAGTTGATCCAAAAGCTAACAGCTGAAAGAGCCAGAGCAAACACTCAGGCCAGTCTCTGAGGCTAATGTCTGGCAGGGAGCTCAGCACTAGGAAGGTGTAAAAGCAAGCAAGGCTTTCTCAGATCAGGTGTGCCCCTTCCTGGACTTAACTCCTAACCGCCTGGGCTTCAGTTCACCGGCTGGTGGGGAGCCTTGGCCATAGGAGCAAGCTTTTGCAGAACTAATGGGAAACAGATGAGGGTGCCCTCTGAACGAGGACGTGCCCAGCGTGGGCATGCCGAGTGACTGTGGTTCCATCACAACATAAAAGTCTTTATCAGGCAAGGCTGCTCAGAACAGCCTTGGATCCTTCTGTGTAACCCGTCTTCAGAGCCCCACAGTGAACCTCCAGGTTAGCGCAGTGTAATGCTCACTGATATATTTTCCCACACGGATCTCATGGAAGGGGAAAGAACTAAACGTCGAGTAGGAGAAGCTGTGTGAATCTTGTTTATTCCACTTAAGAGCCGCGTGACTTGTGTCCAGGCAGGCACCCTTCACATCTTTCCATTTCCTCCTCTGTAAAGATTGAGCTCAGGATGTCTACCTGTCTTCATCTGTCACGTGTGAACATGCTTTGATACAAGGGGGGGGGGGGTCAGCCAAGGTCACCCCCAGACAATTAGTAATTCCTACCAAAATCCATTAAACAACAGCAACAAGACCTCACGAGCCAAAGTAAAGTGTTCAAGTCATATGGGTTATTATTATTTTATGTAGTCTGTCCTGGCCTCAACTCCTGGATACTTAGCCAAGGATGGCCTAAAGCTCGTGATCCTCCTGCCTCTACTTCTCAACATGGGCTGGCCAGTGGGAAGTGCTGAAGGGGAGTGTAGGAAGGAAGGTGAGGGACTTCCTTTCCTGTCCTGCACCTAGCAGGTGCCTCTTCTCCCTGGTGGGGTTGGTGCCTACAGCCATGTTGTTCACTGTGAATGAGCCTAGCACCTCAGGTGGCGGTATCGCCTCCTTTCTTTCTCCTCTGAGCCTCTTGCTGAGGATAATTCTGAGGCATTTTCATCACTTTCTGTTTGGTTTCTTCTATCTTCCATCTTTTCTTGGGGTGTTTTTCTAGTAATGGGTTCTCTCTGTTTTAAATACTTAGAGATGCTTTTGCTGTCTTACCCTGCGCGTCAGTGAGTGAAGCGGACTTGAGTTATGCAGTAGATCATCTCTGTGAATACTGAAGCAAAAGAAGAGGACTAGAGATCAGGAGCTTACCGGGTTTCTCAGCTTCATAACTGGTGTCCCTGACACAGGGGATTGTTCCTCTTCTACCTACAGATAAATTCTGTAATAGGAAACATGCTTTTGGCTAAAAGAGAAGGGCAGAAAGTACTAAAAGCTGGTACTGACAATTCGTCCTCCCGGTCTCTGGAGCCTGGTTCTGGATGCTGGCAAGAGCTGGCCTCAGCTTGTTAGCACCCAGGCTGCGAACACTGTGCTGCACACAATACCCCGCTAATGAAGAGCAGATTTCCCCACCCCCACAGTCTGGGGTGAATGCTCTTCCTCTTCACCCCAAGAGCCGAGGACGAATGTTCAGAGAATATTTGCCAGAGCTACTCAGCCAACACTGCATTTTCAAATCCCCACTGACACGTTTCTGCTCCTTCTGTTCCCATCATCTGGGTGGGAACATCCAGAATGGGCCCTCTGCACCGAGGCAGTAAGAAATCCGGACGGCCTGGGACGCTGAGAAGGAAGCCAGGTGGTCCCTAGGCTGAGCGCTTGGCGTGGTAGCAGGAGCCAAAGTGTTTTGACCATCGTTATAATCAAGTGACCAAGCCAGGGCCTGGCAGGCTGGGATTGGATGGGTACGGACGGACCTGTAAAGCAGGCTTTGAAAGCCACTTCCCATGGTGTAGCAGCCCTGGCTCCCCAGAGCAGTGACTTCCAGGCACCTTATATGCCCTAATGCTAATCCATCAGCAACCCCAGGATGTTTCAAGTCTACTTTACACGTGAGAAAGGTGGAGCTAAGAGAGGTGAAGTGATTAATGTAGGCTGCACAGCTGCCTACAGAGTTAGGCTGCAAACCCACTATTTGTGTGCTCCATAACTCGCATCCGCGGGTTCTGCGCTGCTACCGCGACACCCTTGCGGCAGGAGTTTTAGTGCAACAGGAGTGTTAGAACACTCCGAGGCCGTGCTGCCCACTTTGCAGCTGCCCTCTCCACAGCCTGCTTGGCAGAGTCACAGAGGAATGCCTCTGAGGAATTCCCTGCAGTAAACCCCAGGTCTTTCCTCCAATTCTGTAGCTAAACATCAACTGTCACCCAGGAAACGAGAAGACATCTGTAGAGGGCAGGGACTCCAGGGAAGGGAGGTTCCCAGTGATACACTCCACTGCCCAGAGATGAGACTGGGTGATACAAAGAGATGGCAGTTGCGAGTGTTTGATTGTTCTTGTTTTCAGATCAATTAGCACGAGAGTAAACAGTTGTGAACCCAATGAATCCCCCAAAGCACAAAGGAGCGACCAATAATTAGCAGTCCGATTATCTTTGTCCTCTGACTTACTTACGTTCTACTCTTTGAACATCAGAGGCTTTGCAAGGGCAAGCATGTTAACATGTAGAGCCCATGTTATGGTAAGGAGCCTGCTCTGACTGGGAGGTAGGAGAACAAGTCCATTCGAACTCCATCACACATGAGACATCTCAGGAATGCGTACCCACAATCCACACCCAAGAATCAATATGGCGGCTTTCTTCCCAGATACTGTACCTGCTGCTGAAGGCTGGATGATTCCATATGCCAGTGGACAGAGAGCAAGCTCTTGCCTGTCACCCTCAGTCACACACAGCCCCGTAGTTATTTAAGTTCACACACACAAGTTCCCCTTCCAGCTGTGTATTACAGCTGGCACAAGCTATGGCCTTAACGAAGTAGAGCTGGACATGTGACCTGACCTAAAGGTGCCTGGCAGCTGGTGGATCCTTCGCCACTGATGTGTGATTCAGTCATAGAAGAATACAGCTTCTTTTCACGAAGTTGCCTCTTGACGAACTGTGTATAGTATATTTAAACTCTACTAGTAAACAGCTTCAACCTCTTTTCCCCTCTTAACAGATTCTCCAGCCTTCTCCCAAATCAGTGGCTGCAGTGTCCCCTTTGGGACCAGAAGCAGGGCCAGGATTTCCTGGAGCCCTGGTTCCTGCACAGCCAAGATTCTTTTTTAAGACTTAAAGTACAAGCAAAGGACCAGTGTCTAGCCAACTGGCCAAAAGGTCTCCAATGCGAACGATGACAAATGATTAGTCATGAGGTAGGAATTTACAGGGGACTTGTGAGCCACATGCCCAGGAGCAATGGACTATCATACATCAGTGCAAAGGATGTCAAATACTGACTAGATTATTAATAAATAGTATGGCTTCCTACCTGTATATAACACTGTTTCTCAAATTTCCACGCTGTCCTGAAATTAGTAGCCCATAGCTTTGCTCATAGAATGTTTCGTACTGTGGATTGTAAAAGTGATAGACTGTAAGTGAATTTCAAAAGTTTACCACATTCATAGGTAGTTTGCGGTTTTATTTCTTGAACTAAAAGCATAAAATGCATTTATATTCATGAAGAAGTATCTTATAATTAATTGACATAAAATGTACCATCATATTCATAGTTTGCAAAGCCGTAACTCTAACCTTGCATTTCAGGGAAGGTTGTAAAATGCACCCAGACTCGGGCTCTCTACCTGACAGAGGGGCCCCAGGATCTGAATTTCAAGTTCATGCCCCACACTGCTCATTTGCACACTGAGATGTAGCAGCTGAGCTCACATCAATCCACTTAGGACATCGGTGAGGAACCTCAAACTCAGGAAGCAGATGAGCTTGAACCAAGATCATAAAATACATTATCAGTAGGGCCTCTGATACCTCTTACCTCATGTTTTTCAAGCCCAGAAGGAGACAAAGTCAAATACGCCTCTTCAGTCAGGCTATAGTTGATGAAAACCCAGGACCCTCAGCCTGTCTCTAGTGGGTGAATGTTCTCTCTGCAAGCACCACGCACGTTTGTAAAGAATAATATATGTGTTTAATGATGATAAAACATAGCCTACATTCCATATTATTTACAAATAGCATCTCACTTATTCTCCATGCAACCTTTTAAATGCACTGTTGTTTCTGTTGTTATTTTATCCTAATGGTGTAAATGATTTTCTCAAGATCCCACCAAATGCAGCTCTGCTAACCAAGGCTGTGTCCTGTGCTTGCTGTGGAGTCTCTACTGTACCCTGAGACTGGCCGTGCTTGGGGTTTCAGAAGCACTGAAGCATGAGCAGCTGGCGAATGGCAATGCACAGGGCTCAGTCAGCAGGGGCCACCAGTGCATTTAAGGGAATAATGATCTGCTATCAGTAACCAGGGTCAAAGACTGCAAAGCACCATTAGAATCAATTGCAGGAACCACTAAGATTTCAGATGTCAGGGATGGATGTTTTGACAAGTCTTCCCACTCATCTACCATGGAGCTGTCTCTCCTTCAAGGGTGGTTCTCTAAGAGACAGTCAGGACAACTTGATTTTTTATAAAGAGTATCCCTGGGACTTTCTTGTCTGACTCATTGTGTGGTCTCAAGCTAGTGAGTCACCACCATGTGACTCAGATTTTACATCCCACGCAGGGCTCGGAGCTTGACTGCTGAGACCCTGGACATGGCTTTATATGGTGGCAGCCAAAGACCAATGACCTTCTGGAGGGCCAGGAGTCCTGTGTCACACCTTTCTCCTTTGACTTATGAAAAGAAAATAAGAACAACCTACATTAGACTCACCAACATTCTCATTGTTTCCTGTGATGCAGCAAGAAGCCAGTGTGTATATCACCTCCGTGCTAGTGGGGTACCATCTTGTATGCAGATGGGAAAAAACCCTGTGTGAAGAAACATGGGTCCTCCCTGAACCTGTCTTTCCTCAACTATCCTGAGAAAATGAATACAGCTTCGCATTCCTAGTTTAAGTGTTGACCACATTACTGTAAACTCTGAGATTAAAAAAAAAATTCACTGGGAATGTGAGCAATAAGCTCAGATGCTTACTTTGAAAGTATTGTAGACTGGATCTAAAGAATCATTTGGCTTTTAAGGCATTCCCAGTTTCTGCTTGCTTGCAGGGCATAGTTCATTTCACCATCTCTTGGGACACCCTGTTCTCAATCTGAGGTCGTACCACAAGAGTGAATATTAAGATGTTTGAAATGGGATTCTTTTAGTCTCTGGTTTATCTCAAACTCTAATGTAATAAATATTGATTCAAAAATAGGTATAAAAGATTACCCTAAGATGCTAGGATGGGGCCTTTTATAGCTCCAGTCTTGGCCTTCAGCCAGATCAAGAAGAGAAAATAAGGACGGGAGCTGTTACTGCTCTCTCTGAGAGGAGCGGTGAAGGCACCGAGACATTCCTTCCAGGTGGGAGGGCAGAGAAGCCAGCCGCATACTTGTGAAAGTAGACCAGGACTAGTTCTGGCTCCTGCTCGTAAGGGACAATGAGAAGATGGAAGAGCCAGGGCAGTGTGCTGGGTGGGTTTGGACCGCACATAGAGAATTGTTTCACTGTCAAAGATACAGTCCTCTGCCACGCACCGGAAGTAGAGAACAGCGGGCACGGCAGGCTTATCTTCAATCTGGTCTGAAAGTGCCTGCTCAAGGAGTGGGAGGAGGGGGGATCTGACAAGAAGACTGGAGATAATCTGCTTCTCAGGGCGACAAGTGACACCAGGAATAGGAACACATCTGCCAGGGTCAAGGGAACTATGAGACAGAAGTCCTTAAAAGGGATGTTTGACGTACCCCAGGCATGGCCCCAAGAGAAGAGTCCTGCTCTGGGCCGCTATAGACCTCCCCAGATGGTTTCTAGGCTAAAGAAATGTTAAAATGTTCAATCCCCTTACCCCCTGGTCCCCCGTGGATGTAATCATTATGACTCGGAAATAGCAGAATGAGAGAGTGGAATGGAGGAGGGGTCAGTTATAAACTGGATTTCTGCCATGGTGTGAATTATACTTTTTCAGTACACTATTTACAGAATTCAGAATAGATCTTGCTTAATTTTCCTAATTACTAATGAATACTTCTACCTTTCTTCTGGTGCCTGACCACACCCCTGCTTTTCCATGCCTTCTTGCTGGGTCTCATACCTGGCCTTTGATTTTACTAGCACATATAAATGGTGGTCTGCCAGTATTCCCAAATAAAAAGCTGAAGTCTCAGGACCATGTCTAAGAATCATATTAATATTCTGTGTACCCAGCACGGTAAGGCATTTGGTTTGCATGTGATCAACTCTCACTACATGAGTAACAATAAATGTAGCCATACTGACAGGAAGGCATCAAGGGCTATGTCAGTCTCTGGGGGCATCTTGCGTCTCACCGACTGGGCACTCACAATCTCACTGAAAGCTTCAATCCCAGGGTCCTAGATAACCCATTTAGATTTGTTCAAGGCAATCCCAATTATACCCAAGACACAGCGTGTCCCTATGGAGAAGGAATGGAGACGCTGAAGACAACAAGTTTTCCATCAGAGCAAATAAAAAAGGAGGGACTGAGCCATGACTGCAGATTTTAACAGACCCCTCTGTTGTGCAGAGAACAGTAGCAAAATTGTTCATCTACATAAAATCTCCTCCTGATGGAAATGTTCTGACTGCAAAGCCAGTGTCAGCTTTGATTTCCTGTCCCAGAGGAGGCTTGGTCAAAAGGCACAGAGTGGGCCTGGGCAGTCAGAGAACTAAGTTGGTCACACTCAATCTTTGTCTAGTGGTCAGCCCAGCCCAGTGCTCCCCTAGCCTGCTTAGAGTACTCTGTCTTCTCTTGGAATCTCAAGGAGAACTGTGGAAGAAGCAGGCCTGAGGGCGAGCGGCCCAATCTTGTATTGCTTCCCTGCAAGTTCAGAGAGGCTCTGGATTTGAGGAAGTCTGGGGGCCCAGTGGCCAGAGGACAAGCAGAAGTCAGCCATTGCAAGTCTTCTTAAAGGCGAGTCAAACTGAAATAACCTCAAGAAGGTGCTGGCAGGGCAGGGGCAGAGCCAGTTGTTGTCTCCAAGCTAATTTTAAGAATGTCCTCGTCTCTTGAAATTTCATCAGCATGACTCATGGAACTGCAGGCCAACATTCTGAAGCTCTGAATAATACAGGGCCCCGGGAGCCAGAGCTCAATGGGAGTTTTACCTAAATAAAGCCTACAAGCCCAGCCTGCTGTGAGACATGCATTAGAATTTGCTAATTCAGCAGAGCCCACACCCTTGCTCCTCTGCTGTTCACACCATTACCCACAAGTTCTTGGGACTGTGGGACAAGTCTTCCTGTAAACGGATTTTTCTTTGGGCCTCCAGCTCACAAAAGAAAAAAAGAAAAAGTAAAGGGATATTCCACAACATTCTCTCTCAGATGTGAGATCCCTGCCTGTCTTTTCAAACCTTCAGTTAGTTTCTTGCCATCATTTTCTTATGTTTTATGTCTTTTATGCTCTGAGACTTTCATATAGATCTCCGATTTCTCATTCCTTCCATCCAACTTCCCCATATCCTTCCCAACATCTCTTGAACATGACTTCATGTTTTTAAAAATGAATGCGCTGAGCCCAATTAGAGCTGTCCATATGTGCATGCGTCCGGGACACCTACTGGAGTACTGGGTACCCACCAGCAGTCATCCTCCACGAAGAATGATTCCCCCTTCCGGGTAGCTACCACTGCCAACACCCTCAGTAGGGGGTGAGGCTGGAGGTCTTCTCCTGTATCTCTCTGGGAATTTTGGCAGGCTCAGTCTTGTACAGGTAGGTCTCGTGCAGGTAGGCACAGCTGGTATGAGCTCATGAGCACAGTGCGTCATGGCATGTCCAGAAGACCACATCTCACAGCACTTGTCTCCGTTGTTCCACTCACAATCTTCCCACCTTCTCTTCTGTGATGCTCTCTGGGCCTCGGCATGGCGCTCAGCACATTGCCCGGTTACGAGTCTCTCGTTCACTGCTGTCCACCACAGCTTCTCTGATGAAGGTGGAGAGAAGCCTGGGTCTAAGGGGATATTTAAAAGGCAATTTTGTTGCCATATTCTTTCTGTTGTTTAGTTCCTTTTCCATGCAGTATGCACTCTTAGAGAGCCATTCATTTGGTAGCTTGTCAGTTATATGAGACACATAGCGGATGCTATCATTATTACCAATAGAGGGGTCTCACATGATCAGGAGGCAAGATGAATTTGGCGTTTGACGGTCAGAATTTAAGAGGTTGCATGGGGACCCAATCCCTTCTGAGTGGAAAGGCCTGTTGTGAGGTAACAAAGACGTCCCCTAAGCGTGTGTGCCACAGAGTATCCAGGATCCTGTTAGGAGCTGCAGTGGTGGCTCTGGGTGCCATTCTCAAGAGCTCTGTGTCTCTGTCACTGGTCCCAACCTCCCTCTTCATCTGCCATGCTTTCCTGTGTCTCTCTACCTCCTCACTCACTCTCTTGCTCTCTCCATGTTCTAGCTTCCTGAATTGCAACCTTTATTCTTCCTTGTCTTCATTTGCACACAACCCACTCCGTGGTCCCTCTTGTCCTGAGTCTACCTCTCACCCCCTTTAGTTCAGCTTCTGAGGCTAAAAGATCACAATGTTTCCCAATAGATTAGCTATGAGAAAGAACCAAAGTCAGCTCAAATCACATTTCAGAACCTTTCCACATGAATTAGTCTGGTATCCTCCCAATAGGTTAGCCTCTCTGTAACACGTGTCTAGAACTTATCTAGTCCTCTGTGACCACAGGCACGGGGAGTCCAGACCACAGCCCCTCTGAAGGGAATAGACACAGATTCGAGCTTTGACTTACAAGACATAGATTTGATTTGAGTTTCTTATACCTCTGAGTATTACATTCCTGGTCTATAAAATGAGGGCAGTGATGCCAACCCTCACAAAACTGTTGAGACGATGTGGTAGATACATCATGAATTGATGGCAAAGGCCTAACACATTTTTACTATTACCCAATTAGTCTCATTTCAGGAGACTCCAAATGTCAAGCATCTGTAACCTCTTCTGACCTACGACCCTTTGAACTTCTCTCTGCGGTCTTTCTCCATTGGGAAAATTTCTCCTCTCCTCTTGATAGTTCTTAATTCTTTTCTTGCTATCAGCACTGCGACCCCATGCCCATGCCCCAGGATTTCACAATGGGAGGAGTCGCTGGTTTTCATTTGGGAGTGGCGTGCATACTTTGCCCTGCTGTTATCAATTACACTAGAAGAGGGGAGGGGAGGGGAGGGTGTGGTTTACTGCACAGAGCGGGGTTGTGATGTGTGCTGTGTAAACTTGCTCCAGCAAAGGAAGTGGGCTGTGGAGACACGGCTAGCTTCTCTAGCATCCATATGAAGATCTCTAGTATGACTTGGCAAGAAAAACCCTGAGATTTCCCTCAAGAAGCCCAGGACAAGTGGAAACTCAAATAAAGAATGCAAATATATATTTAATAAAAAGCAAAAATCATTCCAGATGCCAGAGATTGTTATAAACAAATGCTTTGCCAAACACACACATCCGGGTGCATCGTGAGGTCTCTGACTGGAGAGCTGAGTGGGTGGGATGTCTGAGAGTCAAGCACCGATCTGGGAAAAGCAGTCTGCTGCAGCCTTGGGGTATTAGAGAAAGGACTGCAGAAAGGGTGGGAGTTGAAAGACAGGGGCCAAGTCCTCACAGAGCTGCCATGAAGGCTAGCCTGCTCAGGGTAGGGCAGGGAGGCGCTGCTTGAAACAGAAAAATACCAGCAGTAAAAAGATGCCCATTCCAAAATTTTAGCCAAAATAATGCCAGCTCCCAGCCTGGTTCCAGGGGTATGTGACCTGTGCGGATATACAGGATCACACAGTCAGAAGAGCCCCATGCTCGCTGTCAGGCTTCGCAGTGGTCATTTTGGAATTCTTAATCATTATTTCAGGAAGAAGCATTTTAATGTTTCACCGGGCCTCAGAAATCATATTACTGGTATTAGCTGGAGAGAATTTAACCAAGGACTTCATTAAAGCCAGAAGGAAGACTGAAGAGAAGATGATGGGCAGATTCCTTCTGGTTAAGAAAGAAGAAAGCAAGAGTAGCCATCCGGTGCCTTTAGAACCAAATAGAATCAAACAAAGACCAGTGGTCCACTGCCAACGGCCAAACACTGGGGCATCCACTTGCCATGATGGCTGTGCACTGAAGGGTATTCAGAGTAATGTGCTCCACACAGTAGGGTGATGTGGGATGTCCCTCTGTATGCTGTGATTACCATTGACAAATAAAGGAACTGCTTTGGGCATATAGCAAGAGCTAGGCGGGGAAAATTAAAGTGAATGCTGGGAGAAAGGAGGCGGCATCAGAGAGAAGCCATGGAGCCGCCACAGTCAGACATGTCGAAACTTTGCTGGTCAGTCTCTGCCATATGGCGATACACAGATGAACAGAAATGGGTTAAATTAATATGTAAGAGCCAATAAGAAACTAGAACTAATGGGCCAAGCAGTTATTTAATTAATACAGTTTCTGTGTGATTATTTCAGGGCTAAGCGGCCAGGAACAAACAAGCAGCCCCCTCCTTCCAACAGTAGGGCCCTTTGGAGAGATGCTCTTGTAACAGGTGTCAATAATTGAAATGTCTGGGATGTCAAGGAGAGGGAGAGTCTCTTAGATATAGCCAAACAGCGCTGGGCAAAGGACAGTCGCAGTGCCGTGAAGATGGAGAACTGGTCCTAGCCAGAACTAAGTACAGCCTTCAGCTCTGCTGCATGCAGATGCTAGGAATTAAGTATCCTGACTTCTCTGAGCCTTATCTCCATCTGTGAAAGGGGGAACATCTATTCACAAGACTGACGTTTAAATGAGGTATAGGTAACACAGTGTCTGTCGCTTGGCATGTTGCCTGCGAATACTTAGTTTCTCTTGTAACTTAACATTGATTTAAGAGAACTAGAAAGAAGAAAAGTATGTGTCAGGGCTGGGTGCTACCTCACTGTTTGTCATAAAAGCATGAGGACCCGAGTCTGAAGCCCAGAGCCCACATATAAAAAGCCAAGCATTGAGGCAGAGCTCGTGATCTTAGTCCTGGAAAGGTGGGACGGACGGAGCTCTGGGTCTCTCTGGCAAGTCAGCCTAGCCTACATGGAGAGCTTCAGGCTGATAAAAGAAAAAAAAAAAGGATGCTGTCTAAACTACAACACCTAATGGGTTGCCCTCTGACCTAAACACATGCTTAAACACACACACACACATGTATACACATACACAGACGCACATACACATGTGTGCACACAATACACATATACATACGTACATACACATACATACATGTACACATATACGTATGTGTGCACGCATACCCACATGCATGTACACATATTCATGCACACACACATACACAAGCACACACACATATGTCCCAACCTCACCACACTTGACTATAAGCAAGCTATGTGTCTCAGCCTCAAATTCTTCATGAGCAACAGATATAAACACACTGTCTAAGAAAGTGCCTTGTTCGCATTACATGAGTTCAGGAAGCTGTGTCCTGCCATGTGGTAGCAGAAAGATACTTAGAAAGTTGCGAAGAAGTTTGCAGCCACAATGATCATTCTTTTGCTGACTGCAGGAAAACAGCTTTATTGCTGGGGGAGAATTGGGGTTAAATGTGATTGGGAATCCCTCATCCTACAAATAGAATAACACGCTGAGCACTTGACCTTTTGGAGATGGGGGTCAGTTCTTTGTCCCTGTTATCGTCACCTAGCTCACTAATCCTGGGATCATCAAACTGCTTGGCATTCCTTTCCTTCCCCCAACCACCCAGGCTTCTCTTCTGAGCATGGAGGGGAAATACTGTCACCACATGCTGCCATGAATCAGGGGCGTAATTAAGGCAAGACATGCCATGTTCATACACAAGCATCCGACAGCGAAGGAGCTGGCTCTTTTCACTTTGGCACACAAAGCATGGAGGGTATTTAGGGAGAAAAGTAAGGTCATTCATTAGTCTCACAGAGGCCAAGACAGGAAATGCCTTATGTACAAATGACACAACACACACACATTTTAAATCTAAGTTTGCATATTCCATATGGGAAATACCAAGCACTTGGGGTGAGACAGCTTCTGCTCTTCGGGGCAGAATGACAACGTGGCCACAGAGAAGCCAAAGATGAGCCTAATCAAATGGCAGTGACCCTGAGCCAGAGCAGATCCTGCAGGGTTTCTGCCTTGAAGACGGTCATGTGACAGGGCTGAAGTTACCCTGAGGCAGACCCAAAGTCTCCACTAAAACCCTGACTTCTCCTGCTGCACTGAGCCCTGCCTCCCAGTCCCCTAGGCTTGGGTCCAGGCAGGTGCAGAGTGGAAGTGGTGTGCAGCCCTTCTCTGAAGAAATGCTAAAGCGATTGCTTTGCCCATTGCATTTGGGATGTTCTGTGTGTAGTCTGGTTGTCAGTCCTGTCCCACATCGTATATGATCTTCTTTACATGTTAACATTCTACGTTTTATAGTTAGAAGATATACAACTGGTAATTGCTTTCCTTCTGTGTTATCTTTTTCTGCCTTTGCTGAAGTAGTCTCTACTTTATGGGAAAACTTGTGAAGATTTTATGTAATTTCTCACTCAAAGAGCCTCTGACACTAGGGGATCAACCAAGCTTAGGTCTTTTGAGACACATCTTTGGTCATTAATCATCTCTTTGTTTGTTTTCGATGTATTCTGATGTTGTTCTGTCTTTTATTCCTGATTGTTTTAGTTTACGGGCTCTCTCGCCTGCCCTCCCTTCCTCCTCCTTCCTCCTCTTCCTCTTCTTCCTTCACCTCCTCCTTCTTTTCCTTCTCCTCCTCCTCTCTTCATAGTAACAGGCTTCTTGGTCTTGTTGAACATTTCAGAGAAGGCACTTTTGCTTTATTGACTTTTCTCTACTGATTTTGCAATCTGTGTTTAATTTGTTTCTATGTTCCTCTATATTATCTCCTTCCTGCTGCCTGCTTTGGGATTAATTTACTTTTGAATTGAGGTCTTAATTTTTTCAGGCTGTTCATTTCAGGCCTTTATTCTTGTTTTAATGTAAGAATTTGCAACCCTCGTAAACTTTGGCAACAACAGTTCAGGGGACTAGGGTCACCTTGGAGATTGGTGGAGAAATAAACTGTTTACGCAAGGTTATCAAGCTAGTAAATGGCAGGGCTGGAATTATACTATCGGTTCTCTGAGTGGGAAACAAGGGCTTAGAGTCCAAAGCCACTGTCACTGTCACATGGCTTCCCAACACACCAGGACACACCCCCTGAGAACCGCATAGCCCACAGTTTAAAAACCACACCATCTGTAACCATTGCAGCTATTGTGAGCGTGGATGTCTATTATGACTGCCTCTGTAATCTGGACATGCGTGCTTCAAAAGCTCAAGAGAAATATATTCCATGAGGGAAGAAAGCTTTCTGGGACATTCTCTAGCTGCTGACTCTCAGCAGTAAGTGGTTTAATATGGGTTACTGTCACAGAGCTAACACGGGTTACTGTCACAGGGCAAACATGGGCTACTGTTACAGGGCTAATGTGGGTTACCATCACAGAGCTAGCGTGGGTTACTATCTCGGGGCTAATGTGGGCTACTGTCACAGAGCTAACACGGTAACTGTCACAGAGCTAACATGGGCCACTGTCACAGGGCTTACCTCCTGCTTTTTATCATCTGCTCTGTTATTTTAATTTCACCAAAATCCTATAGATTAAGTGATAGCTCTGGATTCCAAAGCCCAGAAATGTTAGTATGGAAACTCAGTGTTACTAAGAGAAAAATGATAAACACAGAATACAATGCCCAGATCTAAAGGACATGCTTTCTCTCCTACCTAGTTTTAGCCACAAGGAGAAGAAATATAGTGCTTTAAAGATGTGTCAAGCTGGAGGGATGGCTCAGCAGCTAAGAGTGCTGGCTGCTTTCTCAGATGACCCAGATTCAATTCCTAGCATAGCAGCTTAAACCATCTATAATTCCAGTTCCAGGGCTCCATCTCTGGACTCTGTCAGTACCAAGCACACACCTAGTGCACAGACACAGATGCAAGTAAGACACCTTACATACACAATGAGAAAACATTAATCATTTAAAATGTTTGTTATCTACTTGCATATACAAATAAGGTTTCCAGAACCTGTTACGTGGCAAATTTTGCATAAAATATTGACATTAATGTTAAAATTCTACACGTTTCCTTTACTCGCACTTCTTACAGCTTAATGGGATAAATCTTAAGCAAGCAGTCATGAAAATAAATGCATGATGACGAGTATGATCAATTTGAAAGGCCCATGTATATCACAATGTGTTAACAATGAGGTGATCTTCCCAGCTCCGTCATAATGGCTTCCCTAGGAAGCACCACTCCACTGGACTCTGAAGTCAAGTTTAGAGAAGAGTGATATGAATATTCCAGAACAAAACAATGGCCTGTGAAGAGGTCCTGTGGTGGGCTCAACTCTAAAAAACGCAAGTTGCTTTACTCTATTGAAACTATTACAGTCAAAACCAACATGGCATGTCACACAGCTGAGCGTGAAACAGCGCAGCAATGGATGGGAAGGCAAGTTAATCCAGCTTCTTCTAGGCCTGGCTTAGCAAGGACCTCCTGATAAGGGGGATGATGTTAGCATGAATTTTAAAGATCTGTCTGTGCACGTCAGTCCTCAAAGACCGCTGTGTCTCTTCATTGCTTACAAGGATTTTCCCCCATGAGTATCTTATTTTAGGAAGAGTTGAATAATTTAAGATTTAAACTTTCATTTTCTTGTGTCCAACAGAATTTACACCACAATAATGTGATTACTAATACGTTATTTCTTTTTCTGTTGTTTTTGTTTTGCTTTGTGTTAGGGAGGTATGAGACAAGGCCTCAAGCTATAGCCCAGGCTAGCCTGGAACATAGGGAGATTCTGCTCTCCTAGCCTTCCTTGTGCTGGGACCATCACAACTGCGAGCAATCATGCCTAGATTTCACACACACACACACACACACACACACACACAATTAACAGTAACAAAGCTGAAATACAAACTTGTGCTTCCAGCTGCAGCGATGCCATATTTAAAAGCCACATGACAGAGTCAGCCAAGACTGTGATGGAGGCCAGGCCAGGGAACAGGAATGCAGGATGGAGTGTACCAGCCTCATCAGTGGACACAAGCTCCTGCCTGTGATCTTTGTCACTGCCCCATTGAGCTGTGAACCAATCCCAGCTGTGTTACGGACTTTCAAGCCCAGGGCACTTCCCTTAGCATCCGGGCACTTTCAGCATCATCCAGACCCAGAGCCTGGTCTGCTTTCAGTGCTGGGTACACAGCTCTCAGTACACAGCTCCACATGGATTGCCCAGTGTTGGATCAAAGAACGTTAGAAGCAAGAAAAGATTGGAGAAGCAATTCAGGGCACATTAGGACATCTCTGGGTAAAGAAACTGAAGTGTAAAGAACAGGACACCGCTCAAATCTCTGTGTGGAGGCTGAGAAACCTGATCAGGTGCATGTGCCGATTTTAGAGACTGTGAGTATAAAATACAAAGTGAAGAGTGTTTGATCTGCTGTCCCTGGTGCTGCACTGAGTAGAGGAACTGAAGAAACAAAGCTACTTTTATCCTGTTGGTATTTGCACTGAGGTACCTATCGTTCCCTGTAAGCAGTTTCTTTGAACTAATTCTCAGAGCTTTATGGTCACCCATGAATTAAACACGATTAGAGCAATTTCCAGGCAGAAGGAAAAACAAACATATCTCGAGGTCAATATTGACCTTTCCTTATTTGGCAATTTTCCTTTGAGCACCGAAACCCCTTGGGCTGCTGAAAACTGCAAGATAAGGAGGTGACCTCCTTCCAGGGTAGCAAACACCCCTTCTTGAGAAATCTCTAATTTCTTACAACTCAGACAGAACAGTGGTCACACCTACTTAATATTTGCATTAGATTTTGTTCACACTGTTCAAAGTCATATTTACATGCCCTGGCATATGTTCTCTCTCTCTCTCTCTCCCTCTCTCTCCTCTACTTATCACAGGTTCCTTTTTCTCTCCTAATATTTCACCTCTCATATCTCATAGATGATATGTCCATTTATGAGGCTAAAATCGGTTAAATGCCTATGATGGACACATTACTGGTTCAGGGATGAGCAAGATGTACTTTTTTTTTCTCCAAGTTATATGTATGGACTGTTTTTCTTTTTCTTTTTTTTTTTTTAAGTATGGATTTTAAGGAATTTGGAAGTAAAATTCTGTTCTCAGTGTAAAGACCGCGCAGACTCCTTGCTACCTCTGTGGTTCATTTCTCGCATGCCTGGGATGACTTTGGGGTACTAGTTGATGACGCAGAGAGCTCGAGAAAGTCTTTACTAAGAAAATGGCAGGAAATGTATCCCTTAGTTGACACTTCAGTGTGGGAAAGAGTTCTCCCTCCTCGGTTTCATTTTTTTTCTTGGGGACCATGGTAGACAGCTCCTGAAAACCATGTCAGCACCAAAAAAGGGTGGGGAAGGAAGCCAGGGGATGAAGTTAAATCATCCACCCCTGAGTCATCTGGAAAGATTGGGCCACATCTTGCAGAGTGATCTGCCTAGAGCTGAGACCAAACCGGGTTCTTGGGTCCTGAAAGCTAGATTATTTAGTGGGAAATAGTCCCTTGAGAAAATTAATACAGAATTTACACGTTTAAAAGTAGCAACAGTGCCTTAGAAGGGAGCACAGAATTAAGCAGTCCTAAAACAGCTATGGGCTTCCTGATAAATCTATGGCCACGGCTTCATTTATGGGACAGACAGAAATATGTGGTGTCTCCCTAGTTCTGTGTTTGCCATGGAAACACTAGATTTGCTTAGAGCCCAGCCAGGGACTTCCATGATATCCTTCAGCATCATCTCTATTCAGCTCTGCTGGGTGCTCAAGTTTTCAAATCCTGAACTCAGGCAAGTAACGAGGAAGAGTGTGTCTGTGGCGCATCGCGGGGACCTTGTGAGTCTCTTCTTGAGATAGCTGTAAGTTCTCGGAAGGACACGTTTTGCCATTGTATTCGTAGGCTAGGAGTCCCATGATATACCGCAGTAGTCTCCGAGGCCATTCTTCTATACAAGGCAAGCTGTTTTGCTCTGATGTCAAGCATGTCCCCACAAGTACTGGAGCGTTAATCAACGTGAGTTCAGGATTAAAGGCAGTGAATCACTTGAGGTAGACGGTGCTGCTGGTGCTTGCAGGATTTTATCCAGGCAGCTTGGAATTCAATACCCTGCTGAAATAAAAAACAAAACAACAAAACAAACAAAAAAAAAAACCCTGATAAACAAAAAGCGTGTTTCTTCTCTTCTACCTAAGAAAAAAGGATGGACCCTTCTAAAAAAGACCTATGATGGCTGGTAAAAAAGGAAGGAAGGAAGAAGAAAAGAAAGAAAGAAAGAAAGAAAGAAAGAAAGAAAGAAAGAAAGAAAGAAAGAAAGAGAAAATAGTGATTTGCTTAGTCTTATTTTCAATGATAAACCTTTTTATTTAGTTTTTATTGTTTTTATTGAGCTCTACATTTTTCTCTGCTCCCCTCCCTACCTCTCCGCTCCTCTTCAACCCTTTCCCATGGTCCTCATGCTCCCAATTTACTCAGGAGATCTTGTCTTTTTCTACTTCCCATGTAGATTAGATCCATGTGTGTCTCTCTTAGAGTCCTCATTGTTGTCTAGGTTCTCTGAGATTGTGGTTTGTGGGCTGGTTTTTCTTTGCTTTATGTTTAAAAACCACTTGTGAGTGAGTACATATGATATTTGTCTTTCTGAGACAGAGTTACCTCACTCAATATGATGTTTCCTAGATCCAGTTGCTCCACAAATTTCAAGAAGTCATTATTTTTTTTCTGCTGTGAAGTACTCCATTGTGTAAATGTACCACATTTTCCTTATCCATTCTTCGGTGGAGGGGCATTTAGGTTGTTTCCAGGTTCTGGCTATGACAAATAATACTGCTGTGAACGTAGCTGAGCACATGTCTTTATGGTATGATTGAGCATCCTTTGGGTATATACCCAAATTACTTAGTATTTTTATATCTCTTTAATTTCTTTCCTTGCCCTTGCTTTCTGATTGGTATTAATGTACCTAGTGATTTTGCCGTTGATAATCAAAGACACTATAACTTTTGTGCAGTGGTGGGATCTGGGACTATGACGAAGCCAAACAATCAGGTCCTGCCTCAAAGAGGAAGGAAGACCACAAGAGTAGTTAAAAAATGCCTAGTAAGTAAATATCATCAGATTAAGTTATATGAACTCATAGTTTAGGGGAGAGTAAACAGTAAAACTATAGCTATCCTACAATATAATAGTTGGTTTTTCTTAAAGAAGCAAGATTATGGAGTGATTAAGGGATCTAGACTAAAAGAAATAAATATAAAATCCAGGTTCAAATCTTGGCTCTGTCATCAATCACCCATTCCGAAACAAGCAAATGCCCTCATGCGTGTGTCTATTTCCCAGTTGTCCTATGATTTTTAGTATAATACTTGCCTTAGATTGTTGTTGTAAAGTTATGAGAAAATATATCTAAAATATGGAATAAAGACCTTATACATGGGGGTTTACAAGGGCTAGAGAAACACATGGGGCTGGGAGAGAAGGAATTTTTGTGTATGTGGTTGGAAACTAGGATACAGGTTGGGGAGACTATGGAGATGGTGGGTGGGGGAACAGGTGGGTGGGGGAAAGGGTAGGTGGATGGATGGGAGGGAGAGTAGAGACGGAGTAGTGGTGGGGTAGAACAAAGGTAAGTTCAGGATCCAGTGCTCTGTTTCGTCTGATGCTTTTTTAAATGTCTCATTATCAATAACATCTTCCAGGGAAGAAACACAGTATGAAGAAGAGATATAACAAGGTCTCTCTTTCTGATCGTGTGCGTCATAATGGTGGATTATAACACTGGTCCAGGGAGACACTGATACAGCATGGATTTGGGGGTTAACGGTGGAGAATCAGACTGTGAAACAGACTTGGCAGCCAAAGCATTAGCAGTGGAGGAACAGAATGTGCCCGGGACAGTGGACATTAACAAGCAGGCAGGGGAGTAGGAGAGGCTGAACTTACTCCTAAGTGATGATGAGACAGGAACTCCACCAAATGACCGAGACCTTCAAGAATGAGGTCCTTCAGGTGAGGCCGTGGACCAAAACCTGGGAGCACTAGTAAACATGTATTGATTCCTTCAGCTTGATGGGAGTAGGGGCATTTGAGTTAAATTACGTTAAATTAAGTTTTAAATATCTCCATAATATTTTAGTGCCTCTGTTATAAATTTTAATATCTTATTTCCCTCTTTTCTTTTTTTTATTTACCTTTTTCAGTGATGCTTTTAGAATGAAGAAAACTGTTACATGAACGCCTTGCCAGTTATTATGTTTGCCTTAGCTACATGCTGTTCACTTTCCGCTTATCCTGTGATACATCTCTTTACCATACACAAATGAAAAATGAGAACTCAAAGCAGGTAAATGATTTACAAAGTCACCTGGGTGTTAATATTTAACCAGAGCCCATTCTTCAATGTGTGCTCCCTGCTATTGGAGTTCAGTGTATGATACGCTGAAGTCTGATGCTCTGGCATTTGTGAGTACTTTGAGCTTAAGGAGACTAAGTGGTTTCAGAAGCTAGAAAGTATCTCTGGTCCGGTCTTCTCTCTTGCTCCCCCTTTTCCCTCCTACATTTCCCCGCAGAAATAGGTAATAGAAACTTGAATTCCTCTCCTCCCAGCCAAGTCATAAAGCTAAAAATGCCATTCACCACAGTCTCACTTTCCTCTAAATCCACTCATGCAATAGATGTCTTGTTCATGCCTGAGGAAAGTATTATTATGGAAAGGTTAAGAATATATTGATGAACAGAACTTCCTGTGTCCGCCATCATTTACAGCCCTCAGCTTTTAAAATCACATTTCCACTTGACTGTGCACTCGTCAGCAAACTCATGTTGCTTAATCTTGTCAACTTGAATAGATTCAGAAGCACCTAGAAGAAACGAAGACACATCTCTGAAGTTCCCAGAGAGGACAGAGGAAGTATTATTTTGAATAGAGTTGTCCTGTCCCACAGACTGGAGGCTCAGAGAGAATCAAAAGGGAAAGGAGAGAGCCAGTTAGCATAGGAATTTTTGTGTCTGCTTTCTGACGGCCGTGATGTGAACGCCTCTGCCTTACCCTACCCCTCCACCATGATGGACCAAAATATCAGAACCCAAGAGCCAACATAAATCTTTCTTCCCTGTATGTTAATCTCTGTTGAGTATTTCTCACAGCGATGAACGCTTGCTTGACATGGAAAATCAGAACCAGAGAATGGAGCCATTATAGTGACCACATCTAACAACATGGTATTGACTCCGTCGGGAACTCGTTCTCAAGAGGAATGTGGAAAAACTTGAGTGGGCTAGCAAATGCCTGGAAAGCTGGAGCAATGAGAGGCCCTTGCGGGTACTCAAAACACCAGACTGCAGAGAAGAACTCAGGTAATCAGATTGTCTTTAAAAGGCTTGGGTGGCAACATGATTTTCTTGAGTCTTGGAACAGAGGCTCCCCATGTTATATTCTGCTAAAGGACTTCTCCACATTTTGTTTCTGTCCTGAGACTTTTCATGGGGATGAATTTAAAAGTGACTAGATAGCATAGCAGAGAAAACTTCAAGGCCACCCAGAATTCGGCCAGTGACATGGTTACGTCAATCTGATCCTACTTAGATTTATACTATGAATAAGGAGCAAAAAGTAGATAGGTCAGGAAAGACTGAGAAGATGCACAGTATAGACATCTTCAGAGACTGTTAATCAGCACTAAAATGTTGAGTGTAGTTGGCTATTCACTGAGACAGGGCCCTCAAGCATCCTGATATTTTGTTTATTAAAATATAAAATGGCATTGTCTGTGTAGTCATAAAATACATTTGTGGAGCACTGAAACTGTCGCCAAACAACCAATTACTTCAATGGTCACACATACAAAAGGCTAATTATAGTGCTGTGTGGTGGTGGCGCACATCTTTAATCCCAGCACTTGGGAGGCAGAGGCAGGCAGAACTCTGTGAGTTCAAGGTCAACCTGGTCTACAGAGTGAGTTCTAGGACAGTCAAAGCTACATAGAGAAGCCCTGTCTCAAAAAAAAAAAAAAAAAAAAAGCTACTTTTTCAGGAAGCTGAGAAGCAAGGTGAAGCTCATCACACACAGCACTTTCTACAGTCTAGAGACATGTGCTACAGGAAAGGGTTGGGACACACAGGGCACAGAGAGCCATGCATGTGATGAATGAGTTGGTGAGCCTTTCAAACTTCGGGTATCATGCCAGCTCTGAGATCCAGTTTTTTCCTAAATCGTTCTGAGATATGTTTTGAGCCTCTACTCTATATTTCAGGCATGGTGCTGGCTTTTAGGGGCATAAAGGTGAAAATAAAATCCCTCCAAATATATCTAGGATGGTTTGGGGGACAAACACATAGACAGACTACTTCAGTTGATCATATTAGGGTCTAGATAGAAGTGAAGTCAGGACTTATCTTAAGGGAGCACAGTGGAGGGTTTGCTTAGTGTTGGTGTGGGTTTTGGTGAAGAAAGGGGTTAAGAAACACGTCCTGGAAATTTCTAAAATGGTCTTAAAGAGTAAGAAGGAGAGAGGCAAGAAAGTCTGGGGAAATAAGGGCACAACAGAGGTCTTGCCAGAGCTGGGGATGAGACAAAAAGGAAACAGGTAACAGATGTGTGTGAGAGGCAGACATTCTTATCCTATGCAGGGGAGGAGGGGGTGAGACTTGAAGATGTTAGATCAAATGCCTGCCTCTTAAAACCAGGAGCCGAGTCTGAGGCCTGAAAGCCGTTGCACCTCTATAGGTAATAGGTACATTCAGTCACCTGCAAACTAGACTAAAGATAACCGATTCGGGAGGATTAAACAGGGCATCATGTGCAAAGCTTCGAAATGGGCACAGAATGCCATAAGTACGTGTGAGTGGTAGAAATTAAGACGGTAGACGTTTGCTTTTAAATCTATATAATATGGGGACTGTGGCTATGGCTCAGCTGCTAAGAGTGCAGAGAGCTCAAGTTCAGTTCCCAGGACCCATGTCAGGTGGCTCACAGTCTCCTATAACTCCAGTTCCAAGGGATCTGATGCCCTTTATGGCCTCTAAAGGCAACTGTAGTGATGTGCACTTACACACACACATACACACACACACACATTTAAAAACTATATGATTTTGTTCCAGGCACACAGAAAGTGCCCCAATGGAGACCCAGAGAGTATCCATCCAGGGTGATGGTGAAGTGATTTCTCCTGGGTGCTGGCAAGAAAAGGAGGCACAGTTAAAACATTTAAAATTCCAGTAAAACTGAAAAAAAAAAAGTTGGCCTGCTTTTTATTATTGTGAAGCCTAGAGAATTCAAAACAATGTCAAAGTGTCCTCCCTCGAATATCTTCGTTTGGTCTAAGAATTCCAAAGCAGCGCTGCACGGTTACTGCTGAGTTTCAATAATGTATTTAAAACCCATAAACACGTTATAAACTAGAGAGGCTCCCCTGAGTCATAGTGAGCTGCACATCATTGTCAAATAATCACTTTAGCAGCACTGTCTCCCTGGTTTTATGCCCTGAGCAGAGGAATATTGAAATGAGCACACAGTGTAACGTGTTGCATGGCTCAGGTTCTATCCCATTGACTTTCCGACTGGTGTGTGATTACAAGTTCTTCTTATTGTTTCAGTGAGGGAGCTGAGAGCCGGGGAGGTGCTTCAGCTGTTGAAGTGAGAGAAGTAGAGGGAGAAGAAGCCATAATCATGATATGCTATGTGAGGAAAGAAATCTATTTTCAATAAAAGGGAAAACATTAACCAGGGGCATCCTTTTGATAAAGGGTGAAGATCCCCAGATGACTGGGAGCTAACTGAGAGGTAAAACGCCGGTGCAGGGCCCGTATGCTACCCACAAAGGTAAAGTCCAAGCTGGCGACAATAAATCAGTTAATTATTATTTTTATCTTAGCTATAACCTGAGTTCTAGCCGACTACAAAGCTAACCCAAATGATATTACGGTTAAATATTTCCCCCTTTGATCTGAAAGAACAGAGCGTTACACGTGCTCCTGAAGGCCACAACGCGGGCGCGGGTGGACACTTTTGACCCCCATCTCAGGATCCTTTCGCCTTTCCTTGCATGCCCACTTCCTTCTCATAGGTGCATCTTGTTCCTTGCAGCCCATAAACCTCTAGTCTTTCTCTTTCTCTTCTTGTCATCTCCCCCCATGCAGCTTCTAAGATCCCAGGCGGCCCTGCCTTACTAGCTCTCTCTCTCATGCCAATAAAATTGTCTTAGAGTTCCCTTCTGTGTCCATTTCTAGCTTTTGTTTCATTTTGTTAACAAGACCAATAATTACAGGGAGAACTCCTCTTGGCCTTCATCCTGACATCCCTCAGCTGGGCAGTGCTTTAGTTCTTAGTGACTGCGAGAGGCTTTGATGATTCAAAGGTGAGGATGAATTCAGGTGAGGCCTGGATTCGAGGAGCTCTGGAGGAGACATCAGGAGAGGGATGTGGGGAGGTGGCTGGCTCAGTGAGTAAAGGAGCTTGAAACTGAGCCTGATAGCATCAGCTTGATCCCTGAACGCCGCGGGGCAGAAAGAGAAGACAGACTCACGCAAATTGACCCTCACCTCCCCGTGTGTGCTTAGGGAGGTTCGCCACGGACAACTAGATAAAGGTCATTTTAAAGGTTTAAAAATAGAGAATACAGAGAGACCAGAAAGCAGATGCCAATTCCGGAGCAGGACACCTAGGAGTGGCTGCGGAGATAACCCGAGTGAAGAGAGCAAGCCCCGGAATGACAGCGCTGACAGGTGGGGCCGTGAAGCTCTTCTTCAGCTGTGCCCAGGCAGTGGAGTACTGACTTGTGTTCTGCTGAGCTGGAGGGATTCCAAGGGAAAGAAATCCGTATAGCCTTGATCTAACATGGCACGTGGCAGACGTTTTTGATAAAGTGTCTGTGAAAAGCTACTTCCATAGCTCCCCAAACGGCAGAGGCAAGGGTGTGGTGTGGAGGCTGTGAGACCCTACAGACGCTGGGTTTTAAGATCCCACGTGTGTGCCTGGTCTTTCAAGTCATTGGAATTTAGGAGCTGGTGAACAGTTACATGAAAAATCATAAAGTCCCAGATACGATCTCCACAACAGCGACTTACTCTTTGCGTGGCCAGTGCCATCCGTTGTCATGGTTATTTCATGACATGAAGGCTTAAGACAACCAGTCACTTAGTCCCTTGTATTGGCTAGACATTTACTTTGCTTCAGGGAGTTTATCTCATCCTGCAGATGCAGCTAGAAACACAATCCTTATCTGTAACAGGATTCAAGTCTGGCAACAACAGTGACCTACAAACCAATTTTTATATACACAGCAACAAATCAAATGGCTTCAGGTAGGCAGAGCACCATGAAGGAAAAACAAAGACACTATGGGATCATACAATGGACAGGTAAGAGACACCTCACCTGACCACATCCTCTGTAGACAAGCCTGACCACACTATAAGAAGATGTACTAGGTTGGAGGAATTCAACCATGGCAAACCTTATCAGGAAACCAAGGGTAAAATGAGGCGAGGGTGATGTGGTGTAATGATACCTTAAATGATACAACTCATGACATTCAGCAAGGATGGCCACAGACTGCAGCATGTTTCAGTATGATTTGTACTCAGGTAACATTATCTTACAGAATGTAGCATTTCTGGAATATATTTGTGTGTGTATGTATGTATGTGTATATATATACATATACATATATCCAATACTGGCTGAAATACTTCAGAAGAATACTAGTGTAGGAGGAGAGGCCACTTGTTTGTCCTGGCCTCCCAGAACCAAAATAATCACACAGAAACTATACTATTTAAAACACTGCTTGGCCCATTAGCTCTAACTTCTTATTGGCTAACTCTTACATCTTAATTTAACCCATCTCCATTAATCTGTGCATCACTATGAGGTCATAGCCTACCAGCAAAGTTTCAGCACGTCTATCTCTGGTGGCTGCGGCTCCATGGCGGCTCTCTGACTCCATCCTTCTTTCTCCCAGCATTCAGTCCTGTTTTCTCCACCTACCTAAGGTCTGCCCTATCAACAGATCAAGGCAGTTTCTTTATTCATTAATGGTAAACACAGCACACAGAGGGGACTCCCACATCATACTAGATAAAACTGGAACTCCTTGATGGGCCCAATCCAAGTCAAGTACACCATATGTGTGTATGTATGTATATATACCTACACACATATATTGCTATAAACGTGTATATATAAGATATATATATATACATATGTGTGTGTATGGAGAGAGAGAGAGAGAGAGAGAGAGAGAGAGAGAGAGAGAGAGAGAGAGAGAGCTTACTGGGTGAGACTTAAATTCAGAAAGAGTATAGAGAGTATCATCCCAGGAAGCAGGGTGAGAATGTCAAATACCTGAATAAGAAAATTTAGCACTCAAGAACCCAATGCAACAAATAATTAGACAACATACTAGTTAACAGGGATGGGCAAGGCCTCCCTAAGAGCCCAAGAAGGACTTTTAAGTAATCTAACCCAGATTGGAAACAGATGGAGGCAGAGGAAGCTGGCTTGGAATTTTGGCAGCAGAAACACAGAGATTAAATATACAGAAAATTTATGATTTCCTAAATCTCTGGCAAATCACAAATGGTGAATGCACGTTACATGCTCCATAAATGCCAAGAAACTAAAAGTGGTCATCTGTAGAAGTGGTGGGGTATAGGAACCGTGAAGTTTGCCTGTAGATGAACCATACTGAAAGACTCTAAATGGTCCCCGTGATCCCAGAAACATTGATGATATACCATCCCTCACTTCTTTTTGCTAACCACATTCTGAAACTTCACTTATTAGTGTACATTTTCCTATACAAGTTCCTCTCTTTTATTGTTTGTAGTTTGTAAGGGTCAAGACTCCGGTCCTCGGGTACAGTGCCATCTTTTCACATGGACGATAGAACAGAATTGGCATTAAAATAAGTATCTGAGGCACAAGGTGATGAACACTGAGCTGAGTTGATCAGCTGTTGAAGGCAGCATATTCCGGGGAAATGATACAATACCGTCCAGCATGCAATTTATTCCTACTTCTTGGTGTTTAAGTCACAGCAGGCACGGGACCCATGCCTTCCAGCTCTTCATCTCTGGTTGAGAGAACGGGTATCCATACCTCAGTTACAATTGCTTGCAATGTATTTGCATTTTTTTTACATGATAAATTTCCTCCTTGCTTTCTTCCAGGTTGGAGGTAGACTGTGAAAGGGTCGTGGTCTGTGTTCTCATCTCCACCTGCTGCTTTCCAAGGTCTGTGGGCATCTACAAGTCATTAAGTTTGACCTTGCCGACCCTGAGGGCTCATGGACATAGACACTTACCCCTGCACTGTGAGTTCTAGACTCTCGCACGCCTGTTCCAGCTGGCCCTACAGTCCTTATCCTAACCATCCAAAAGCCTTATGATGTGTTTTCTACTGAAATCTTTTATTCTGTTTTTTTTTTCTCATCCAATATGCCCAGTCTTATCTGCTATTGCTACCTTTCCCAAATATTCAACTAAGTTATCATCTGTTTTACCAAATCTTAATTTGAGCCTCATCTTTTCTCTTGACCTCCAGACTTGTATGACTAACTGCTTAGTCACACCACCTAGATGGAGAATAGCCAATCTCAAACTTATCCCATGATTTTTCTTAAGTTTTCTGTTGTCTTTAGTATTTCTATGCTTTGAACTTTAGTTCAGCCTATTTTCTAGAGAATTAAAGAACCCATTGTCTTAGTCATCTCCTGGGCAGGTGGTCGTGTTCACCTCAGATCTGCAGAGTGATACCCTGTTTAGCAGGAGAGGCCTCTGGTCTCTCCTCTGTTCTGTGTCTCCTTTTGTTTAACCATGCTCACAGGCTGTGCTGGACAGCCAAGTCCCGAGGAAAACCATCTGCCCTGGTGAGGACAGCTGCAGAGCAGAGGTAAAATACCCTGCCACCTTGGAAAGGCCTCTCAAAAGCTTTGCATAAAGGATCCCTTAAATCCTACTGCAAACAGTCTCTAGTAACAGAGCCAATGGATACACAATCCACTACAGTCAAGTATCTGTAATAGAACCCAAGGAGCCCTTTCTAAAGGGAAGGCTATACATTTAGACTTTAGAAAAAAAAAAAAAAAGCTTACCTTTTTCCATTAAAATGCCTATGTTTAAATTTAGTTGAAGAAAAGTAATCTCGCTGCTAATTTGTAGTTTGATCTATAACACTAGAGTTTGCTTAAGAATTCCCCAAGGCTATGGAACAACGAGGTATGCATTTTAAAACTTCAGTGAAAAAATGAATTGCAATTCCAACGATGTACAAATGTTATTTTACAAATTCTGTCTCTTCTTCGTGTGGGGTAGGGAAAACAGCACACTTTCATTTTCAGTTATCTAAGAGTGCTAAGATGTCTTTTTTTTTTTTTTTTTTTTAGCAGAGGCGCTTTTACTACGGAAACAGCACTTTTTATTTTATACATCATTTATGTAGGGTCCACAGTGGCCAGTAGTTTCTCTCCTATCTGACTTGTGCACAGTGGCATTGTTATAATGGAAGAATCTCACTTCATGGCTCATGACAGGACAAGGGTGAACCAGGCTTCTTCGTTTCGGCCAACAACCAGCTCCCAAATCATGACATAGAGACTTATTATTAGTTTTGAATGCTCAGTGTAGCGTAGTCTCATTTCTGGCTAGCTCTCTTAACTTAAACGGTTTCTCTTTATCTACCCTTTGCCTTGGGACTTATTACCTTTCTTACTTCTGTAGATCTTACTTTTACTGCTTCTCTATGTCTGGCTGGTGTCTGCCTGGTTTCTTACTCTGGTGTGTCCCTTTTTCTTTCCTCTTTTCTCTCTCTTCTCTCCTCTCTCTCTCTCTCTCTCTCTCTCTCTCTCTCTCTCTCTCTCTCTCTCTCTCTCTGTCACCTAGATTTCTCCTGTTTATTCTCTCTGCCTGCAAGCCCTGCCAATCCTTTCTCTGCCAGCTCTTTATTAGACCCATCAGGTGCCTTAGGCAGGCAAGGTAAAACAAATACAACACATCTTTACGTAATTAAACACACATCCTTCCATCACTAAATAAATACAGCATAAACAAATGTGACACATCTTTGCCTAGTTAGCATAATATTCCACAACACACGGGCATTTCCCTTAAAAGTCTGAGATAGACGTGAAAGATGTAGGTATTTGGAGACAAGCATCCAGAGGACTTATAAATGAGTGAGACTGTAAGTGATATATACATTACACAGCAACGGTTAAGATCACTGCTGTAGAAGTCTCTAGGAAGTCATACCCAATGAAAGGCATGGTGTGATGGAACGATACACTTCTTACGAGCATGCAGCGAGCCCAACTCCCCTCCAATCTCGAGTCACGTGTGCTGCTGGATCAGCGCATCCCTCCCACCCTCTATTAGAAAAGCTTCTTTTTGCAATTGATGTTGACCAATATAGAGAGACTCACAACTGACCGAAGTGCAGAGAATACATGAATATGGTATTTTGTTTGCTGTGATTTGGTGGCAAAGCGGAAGTTTGATTTTCTACCCATAGGGAGGACAGACTTGCCCAGCAGAGTCCCACACAGCTTCCATTCCTCTTGACTATGAGAAAATATTAATGAGATGACTGAACAGGCTAGGTAAATGTGCTTGGCCATAAAAGCAGGTGCGGATGTAATTAGAAAATGCACATGTTTTGACATTCAGCAAATAAACACCTAAGTCTCGGCTATCTACGGACTGCATCGTGGCATAGTTTCACAGCAAAGAAATTTAACCCTGAATCTACGGTAAGTCAGATAAAGTTGAAACTTATTAAATTTTTTCAGAAAGCATTAGATGGCTGGCAATGAAAGATAAAGACCATTTGGCATTTTCCTGTCCCGTCTCACATACATTTACCTCCTCTTAGGCACGGCAACTACTCCCTTGTATCCTTCGTCCACACTCCGACAACTCTAAGCTCCCCCCATCCAGCTTGAGGTCCCACATCTCCGTGTGCTCGTGAATTCTGTATTCTGTAGGTCAACTGAGTCTCTCTGTCTCATTTTTTAATTATGCATTAAATTATTCCAATGCTTCCCTCACTTCCCAACTTCTTTGAGCAGATCCAGCAAGTGAGAGACTCATCTCGGGTGGGACTGGCAGCTGGAAAGAAGTTTACATTTGCAACTCATTTAAACGCTGTAAAGGAAAGCAGGCACATTTAAGAGCTAAGCAACTTCAAGTTAGACTATGTCTTTCTTGATTAACCTGTCCCTTTAAACTGCTCACACCCATTTTAATCTGTTAAAATGAACTGCTTGTGCATGCCAGCACATAGTTGCCTTGGATTGTATTCAAGAAATTAATTCACTATATGTAACACATAATTTAATCGAACGATTTTTCTTTCCAAGTTCTCTGGTCCAGGAAGGAAACACTTTAAGCCACAGGCAAGTGGGGAAATACTTTGCATAAAAGCAACTCTGCCCCAGTGAAAGTTTAAGTCCTGTAATTATTTAGTTCTCTTTTATTTCTCCATCGAAATCTGGAAAACAAACCTCTAGGGGACATGTCATAAGAAGGCAGGCAGGTGGAGCCAGGTATGTTGGTAAGTGTAAATCAAAGGAGGCTTTGTTCCCACAGCCAGGCAGCCTCTATGTCACCTGACATGCGGCTGTAGGCATGCTCATACATGGATTTGAGGATGTGGTAGGCTGTGCTCTCAAAAGCCTGTAATCCCAGGAATGATCGCTGTTGAAACCTGCTGAGTTTTAAAAACAGGGAGAGCAAAAACCATAAATATCTTTCTGAAACTTCCCTTTAGAAGTTAAAAGCAACATAAACTTCACATGTCACCTACTGTGAACAGATCCATCCACAGTGGCTACATCCACGGGAGCTGAGGACCAGTAGAGAAAGCTGCCTCCGGGTCACAGACTACTAGACTGGGCACTGGGAGACAGCTCTTCACTTATGTGCCATCCACACTGTGTGCCATCTGGGCCTTGAAGATACCTTCTAATTCAAATATAGCACCTGCGAGGGCCTAATTTTGAGCCAAGGAACATGGAAAATTCCTGTAAGAGGGTGAACGGCTGATGAACTTCCTGGCTCGAGGGGTTATAAACTGGGAGTGTGGTGGTGGCAACAATTATCTCCTAGAATGTAACGCAGCCTTACGTGTGTGCCTGTGTTTGCAAACGGAATACACACGAGAAGCTCTGTGTCAAAACACTAAAAAAAACAAGTGATATTGGTTAACAAGTAAAGGAGCTTCTTGCTGGGCCTGCTGACCAGGACTGATTCATGAAATCCATGTGGCGGAAGAGAGAACTCACTCCAGAAGCTGTCCTGCATCCTCCCCACAGGCACCATTGTCCTGCAGCCTCCCCAGAGGCACCATTGTCCTGCATCCTCCCCACAGGCACCATTGTCCTCCATCCTCCCCAGAGGCACCATTGTCCTCCAGCCTCCCCGGAGGCACCATTGTCCTCCAGCCTCCCCGGAGGCACCATTGTCCTCCAGCCTCCCCAGAGGCATCATGCTCCTCCATCCTCCCCAGAGGCACCATTGTCCTCCATCCTCCCCAGAGGCACCATTGTCCTCCATCCTCCCCAGAGGCATCATGCTCCTCCATCCTCCCCAGAGGCATCATGGTCCTCCATCCTCCCCAGAGACACCAGAGCGAGTCAGAGAAACTCAGTACTTCTCTCATCAAAGCCAGTTATGAAACCCAGAAATATCTCTAGGTTTCCTGTGTAAATTCTTAATACAAAGAATTATCTCATGGACCTTGCTAATGGACCATTAGCCCTCCTTCCCCAGCGGGTCTTGCCCTCCTTCTAAGAAAGAATAGCACACAGAAATGAATACATGAATACCCCAGAAGATTTCCAATGGGATTTGTTGCCTTTCCTTTCTAAGACTCTTAAAATCAGGTCACTCCTCATGGACTCCAAACAGAAATGGATAGCCTCCCTGGGCTTTTCAGTCTCTAGAAATGACACATACAAAACTTTAATTAGATATATCTGTTACAGGTTTACCAGGCTCATGTCTTTTGTGACAGGGATAATAGCTATGGCATTTATGCATGAGGTCCAGGAAAGGTGGACAAGAAAAAGACAGGAACTTTTCCTGGTGTGTGGACTGACTATTCCATTTGAACTCATTTTGATGGTTACTCCCAGCCATCAACTTGACTATATCTGAAATTAACTAAAACCCAAGTGGCTGGACACACCTGTAGGGAATTTTTTTTCTTAAATAAATCATTTGGAGTGGGTGGATCCGCTTTTAATATCAATCTTTCCAGGAGGGAAGATACACCTTTAATCCGAATCTTTTGAGGTAAGGAGATCCACCTTTAATCTGTTTGGGCCATGCCTTCTGACAGAAGCCTGGATAAAGGACAATGAAGAAGGAAGCTTTCACTCTTTGCTTTTGTCTGCTACCTCTTGCTCTCACTGACAAGGCTGTTCCTTAACTGACATCAGAGGATTCAGGATTCTGGTGTATACCAAAGATCATCTGAGACAATCCAGTAATTGACAGAAAAATTACTGGATTCTTGGACCCTCCATTGGTAGACCATTGTTGGACTGGCTATACCACAGCCTGTAAGCCATTCTACTAAATTGTGTGTGTGTGTGTGTGTGTGTGTGTGTAAATTCTGTTCCTCTAGAGAACCCTAGTATACTCTGTAACATATAAATTACAGATTATCAATATGGCAGCAGCAATAGCAATCCAGTGTGTATCCTAAGATGTCTGGAGTGTAGGCCTGCGTGATTAAATGGGCTAGCCACAGAACTGCACCATTCCAACCCTCTGTGGATTTCTCTGTCACTGATCACATCTGGGCATTTTTGCTTAAGTAGTTATGACCTCTAAATAAATCTTTGAAGAAAATCCATCCTTGCAAAATCAGCTAATAAGGGTGCTGTCATGGGGAGGTTCTCTTCTGTGGTGGCAGTGTGTGCCAGAAACCAAAGAATATTTTTTTCTCCAGTGCTAATGGCTAGAAATGTGATTCACCAATTAAAGACTGGAAAACACTGGCCTCTTTCATAAGGCAAATGCTTGGGACGTTAATCAACCAAAGTCATCTCATTCTGTGGCAGACCTGGCACGGAGTCAAGACTCCAAAGGGGAAATTCCAAGCATGAACCACTGGCACTAAAGTGTGTCCTCTGTATGCGAGCTTTATGTCTTAATGATATACCTCTGCCCTGGAAGGTGTGCTAGCTAGTCGCAAACTGAGGTGACGGTCCCTCTTAAGGTGAATGTATCTGCTACAACACATGAACTAAAATGCTAACAGTTTAACAGTGCTAACTGTATTTCTCCTCTCTGAAGCGTATGTTCCTGCTTGGCGGTTAGCTCTGCCCTTAGCCATAATTAAGGAGCCCAGGCTTCTTCCACATTGGAGCCCGTCCATCTTCGATATGTGACTTCCAAGAGTTTTCCTGTAAGGAAAGAACCCTGAGGATAATAGTTGGGAGTTTCTAGGGCCAGGGCTTCAAGTAGCTCAGAATATTTTTGTAGCATTCATTTGGTTATATCCTGGTATATATCTTGGCTACCCTAACTCCATGAGAGCCTGAGAAATGTCATAAAACTGATGGAGAGAAATGGGTAATGGGAGTCCTTACTTTATAGTGTCTGATACCACTCTGCAGTAACTGAAGTCGCGGTAAATAGGTGTGCAGTTTGCAAAGTACCTGCAGCTCTCCCAGGAGAGTCAATAGAGTTCAGCTCCCTGATCTCGTCATGAAAGTGAAGAGTGCAAGGCCTGTCAATACAGCAAAGACTAACAGATGAGCTAGTGATCCCTCCACGAAAGTTTGTCCAATTATTTTGCCTCTCCTATGGCAATGAGTATATAAATTCATGAGATCTTTTCTTTACCATTGGAATAAGTTGCTGATAACTGATCACTAGCATGATTCTCAAATACTTGCCCAAAATTAGAAAAGTGCCTGTAAGTTAAGAAATTATTTGTCTACAAAATCAATGCAGTGTGTTGTCTCTGAACATCCCGGAGTTATAGCTTTGTTAAGTTCTAGCATATGCTGTTTGTATTAAGACTAACAGAATGCACACAATGGAGACAAGGTTGGATTAGCTTTTGATAAAAGGGGGGATTTGTTATAAGGATAGAGACTTTTATTTTTTTTTATTTTATTTTTAAATTCCGGGTGGAGGTAACAACTAGAGTTCAAGAACCCAGGAGCTAGAACGCACGTATGTCTGTTTCTCACCTCTACATCTCTCCAGCCACATGGCTGGAATCCTCTTCCCCAAGGATGTGTGCCTGTGTCCCAGCCGTAAGAACAGACCAAATTCTTGTTTCACGTTTCTAAGAAAACTACTCTGATTGGTTCTGCGTGGGAATATTCATCACTGGTTCTGATCAATAATAACAATGAAAGCAAGGTTGCCTCCAAAACTATTTCTCAGAGACCAATACCCCCAACCCATGTCTAATACTTGTCAAGGAGATGGCTGTCTCTCTAATAATGCCTCTGGCTTTAAGGTTCCCTCCAGCAGCAACTCAGTGTGAGTAGCATCATGGCAGACCTCCCACTGATTGAGCTGTGGTACTAGAATACCATGGGTTGGGGTAGCTGGGAGACCCCGTGTACCTCCCTTACCTGACCACATCAGGAGCTGGCAGTTAAGCGAATACATAGAATGCCTGTTATTAAAAGAACGTAGTCTCACTCTTTCCACTAGAGCGATTAATGTTTAATAAAATTTTCTAGTTTAGAGTTCTGTGATAGCTTATCCCAAACAGTCAATCCCTTTTCAGTACAACACTAAGAATCCAAGTATTGGCAAGACCCCTTCTAGATTACGTTTTTCTTATGGAAACAAAAAAGAACCAACCAGAGTTCTCCTACTAGAAGAAAATGAATCATTAACTACCGTTAAGCGGTTTATTAAAAATGCCAAACTTGACGGGCTGTGATAAGAAATTCCGTCTTGCCCTTTTCCATCACGGCTTTCTGATATGCCTGGCTGCGAGGAATTCATGGCAGATCTCACGACTTCAAAGTTGCTTTAGGTTAACTGAAGTTCAGTGAAGTGCATCTTAAAGCTACAGTCTCACATGCATTTCCAAGATTCTTCTCCCAAACCTGAGCTTGCGCCCTTCTCTTCCCTTCGCCAAATCTAATCACCACCTGACTAGAGGAGGGGCGTGAGACAAGGCATGCAGGTGGTTGAGCTGTTGCCCCACAAAAGATGCTCTAATCCCTGGAACCCATGACTGGAAACTTCCTAAAGGTAAGACCATGAGCTAATGCCGGGCGGGCTCTAAGTTCAATGGCGCTGCAGTACAAGAGTCTGCACAGAGGAGACGAACGCAGAGGAGAGGAGAGGCAAAGTGAGCAGAGACTGGGTGTCACTAGAAGCTCAAAGAGCAAGAAATCCTCTCTCCTAGAGCTTCCAGAGGAAATGCCATCCTGTGGACTCAGCTTTTGCGCCCTGCATTGTTGGAGAACAGATGTACAACGCTGTAAGCTACCAATATCACAGCAATGCGCTACAGTAGCCCTAGGAAGCCAACACCAACAGGACTAAAGGCCTTCTGATGTTGATTCTACTTTCTCTAGAGCTCTTGGAACAATCGACGTTCATTCGGAGGTTAAGTGTCCCAAAGCTGGCTGCAAGATCATCTTTTTTTGTTCGGAGCCTCACGGCATCCTGGCTTCTGAGGAGAGCTCCAGCACTGATTCCATGGGACTTTCTGCATAGACAGTTCTCACTCAGGATGCTGGACACAACATCCCCTTAAGTCTATAATCCTCCCCAAAAGCAGGATGAGGAGTACTGCTGGGTCCTCATGGGTACCACATCCTAGAATTCTCAGCTATTTCCCTGGTATTCCTTTGGGATCTCCTGAGCACTGTGGAAGATCATCCCAACAAGTGTCTGATCTCTTTCCTCTGGCCTCACTGGCCACCCCAGTCAATCCTCCACTTTCCAAGGTTGCTTGCAAGCTCGCTCGTGAGTTGTCTTATGCCGGTCCACAACACTGGGCCTAAGTTAGTTCATCAATAAGCATCTAGCCAGAAACTAGGACCCTTCTGCTCTGTGACAAAAGCCTGGCTCACGCATGGTTCTTCCGCATATTCTTTGTTGATGGACTCTTCTCAGTCAGAGGCTCTAGTCATCCGCTACCAGAGTATTGAGAGTGAGAATCCCTTCAGTTAAGACTATTGGAGGCCATATCTGGTGGTTCCTTGTTTTCTGTAGAACACAGAGAACTGCCTATTGGTCTTGGTTTTGATCTGTTACTAATATTCTGAGTTACTAAACAAAAACTTTGTTCAAAATCCTATCATAAACCGTACAGAACAGTAAGCAAAATTTCTAATATGTTGTTCAACTCTGATAACTTTTCTACCAATTATAATTTATTATAGATTACTTCTGTTGTAATTTAAAAAGACACCATGCGAAAGAACTCACATGGAGGGGGTTTATTAGGAGAAAGAAAACGTAAAAAGGGGAAAGGGAGACTGGCCTCTGGGGACAGGAACAACAGAAGAAAAGAGAGAGGAGGAAGAGACAAAAAAAACAGGTGGTGGAGGAGGAGGAGGAGGAGGAAGGAAGAGAAGGAGAAGGAGGAGGAGGAGGGAAGTAGGAGGAGGAGGAAGAGGAGGAGGAGGGGGAGAAGAGAAGGAGGAGGAGGAGGAGCAGGAGGGGAGGG
>NW_026067967.1:2947858-2972017 GCF_014885135.2 Alexandromys fortis | reverse complement strand
GATACACAGAATATTAGAAATGGGTTAGAACAATATGTAAGAGCTAGCCAATAAGAAACTGGACCTAGCCGGGCCAGGCAGTGTTTGAAAGAATAGTTTCCGTGTAATTATTTCTGGGTATAAGCTAGCCATGCGGGCGGCCGGGTGCCGGGGACGCAGCCCTGCCGTTCCTATTTCAACAATCTTTAATAAATTAAAATAAATAAATAAATAAATAAATAAAAATAAAAGAAAAGAATATAAGAGAAGAAACAAAAGAAGCCTGCTGTGTGTAGCTATTCTGATTTATTCATATGGGACACTTCTCACAGGAGGGGCTGCTCCCATCCCAACAGTACCTTGCAAGTGATGACCTGCTGAGTAACCTCTGGCATCCGGAAGCCTTCCCAGGGAGAAAAGGCTCGATTCTTGGCACCATCTTCCATTAGTTATAAAGCCTAGATGATTCCTAAGACCCTTCTAACTTCAGAATTATGTAATTTCATGTGCTCTATAATTGCTGGAGGTTATAGACAGTTTCCAACTAAGCTTCAAACCTTCTGACTCATAAGGAAACTCTAATCCTTCCCTCTGTTACTAAATCCTATTTAAGGGAAGTATTTTTAAAGCTATAGGGACGTATCATGGGTAAGTGTGCTGCTGCATTTCACAGTGTTCCTGTACATTCGAGACCAACAGAGGTCGTGGGTGTGATGGGGGTTCTTAAGACATTTATTTGGATGCCTGCGTATACACTATTATATACTATACATTATATACTATATAAATATTACTGATTTACACAGCAAGCCTCGTGAAGAAGAACTTGCACATAATTACAGTTGGCTGATTTTATGACTATTTGACTTGATTGATGGGTCTACGAGGCCTGAATGCATGCCTCTCCTCCAGGAAATCAATTTAAACAAACAAACAAAATGTTTTCAGAATAGACATGAATTAGAAGCAGGGACAAGAGTAAACAGACATTCAAAGCGTGGTGGAAGGTTATCCTGGAGCCCACTTGGTGTGCACTGAAGAGACGGGAGGCATAGCAACTGAACCCTGAGAGAGGCACAGCACTCTTCTGGAGACCTGCCTTCTTCCTGGAGCTGGTACATCTGCACCAGCCACGGAACGTGCTGGGCATCCATCCCTGCCTTCCTCTGCCCCATCAGGAGAGAACCCACAGTTTCAGGCAGCAACAGCAAAGAAAGCAGGCAGCCACGGGGCTTCAGAAGTTGTAGTGGCCAGTGACTCAAGAGAAATAGAAGCAGAGTTTCAGTGATTACTGGTTATTACACGAACGGACGGACACACACACACACACACACTACCTCGCTGCAGGAGAGGAACAAAGCAGTCAGAGGTGTGACTCAAATCATAGCGCCTGACTTTGCTAAATAAATAATAAACCTTCTCCGCTGCCAGATGGGCTCCTAGATATGCACACACTTGGGGGGGGGGGGCTGAGGTCCTTGTGTTTGAACTTGTTGGCATGGAAGTCGATCTAGAAAAGCAAAGGCTGTGTGGGAGAATGACCTTGCCTGTGACAAGAGGGACTGGGGCCCGTGAGGTCCTCGAACTCCCTTCTTAATGGGAACTGGCATGGTATCTAACAGTGTGTTTGTGACTTGTCATCCTTTAGCAACAACAAAACTCTGAGTATTCAGCCTCTGCCCAGGGATATACCTGCTCTGGAGATATGCAAATATCTCATACAGAGCTTTTAAAATCTGAGCCTATAAAAAAAAATCAGTCAGTCCAATTTAACCAATGTTTACTCGGCGTCACATGCTCCGGGCTGTCTCGTGGGAATACAGACGCAGTATGGAAATGATACTGAGCATTTACCCAAGGTTTACTATGTGCAGTTATTTAATCCTTAGAGCCATTGTGTGAGCTAATTACTACTAGGACCAGGCTTGCTTTATAGACAACATGGGCTTTCAGAAGGATTAAGCCAAGTCCCTCAGGATCCCACGCCAGTGATCTTGCCAGAACCCGGATCCAACTCCGCATGTTGTGATTCCAAAGAGAAGTTCCTATACAATATACATTTATACTGGGCAAGTATCTGAGGTCATGACCTGAAATAGCACCCTTGGCTCACATGCTATCTTTTATCGTGCAAGTAAAAGCATTGGCTAGCGTGCCCGCGATGCTTAGACCTTGGAATCTGCTTTGAAACCGCAGCGCTGAGCCTATTTAAAATAAAAACGAAGACAAATAAGATCTCCAGCTCGTTGTGAAGCCTGAAAGCAAAGCAGCATCTCTTAGCCCATAGCATTTCTATAGGGCTGGTTTCTTCTCCACTTTCCCCTTGCTAGGACATTCTTGCAGCTTTCAGGCCAAGCTCACAGCTAAGGCAATGGAAATCTGCCCACCCTTAGAAGCAGGGATACTCCAGGTAAGAAGCCTGTGACTGGACAACTAGGAGCCTTTGAGGTAGAAACTCTGGCTTCTCAGTCAAAATCCACACTGGCTCTCACAGCCCAGTGAATGAGGCCTGACGGCCGATAACACCCATCGTGATAACACCCTGCACACAAGCTAAACTCAAAAGCTCTGAATCCACAAAGGAAACAAATTACATCTCCTTGGGGGAAGGTTCGGTGAATCAGGCAAAGGGATTTGAAGCTGAATACCAGCTGAGAGAGGGGTCGAGTGGCTAAGCCTTGTGAGACAGGAACGCAGAACCTAATTGAGGCGATAAAGAGCCGAGGAGAGCCCGAGTTCTCTAGAAACAACAGTCTGCCTTAATCTCACCAATTACACAGAGAGAAAACACGCCTTTAAAAACACTTTGAACGGAAATAACCCCAACTCTCCAGTGAAAACTCGGGATTCCTCCAGCTAGCAGATGAGCTTTGTCCCAGGGAGAAAAGATCATCGGCGGGGGGTGGGGGGGACCTCTCCTTTGGCCCCTCCTTTGTGGAAGGATATGGGGACTGTTGCAAAGTCAATTAGGAAATGGGGCGACATGCTCATTACAGCTCAACAAGTTCGGAGGCTGTGAAGCAGCCATGGAAGCAGCCAGTGGCCAGGGTCAGCTGGTCCAGGGGATGCTGAATGGGCCAGATGGTCAAATCACACCATGGACAAAGAGCCTTCCCCTCGCCCTACTGGGTTGCTGCTCTGACCTCCAAACAAACCAGGAGCCCACAGATTTGTTCCCCTTATCAGCTGTGCGGCTCAGCAGCTGCTGCCATGGGTTTCTGTTTCCGAAGCCTGAGTTTCCCCAACAGTTGCCTTTTTGTCTAACTTTTGTGTGAGGGAAGAGGAGGTGGGGAGGCCGGAACATAATGGAGAAATGGCCTAGGGACTGGCCGAGAAGCGAGTGTTTGAATAGAGTATTTCAAGAGGTGCAGAAAATAGATTTTTTTCCCCTCCCCTTAAACAACCTCTGGGAAATCTACCGGCCTGGAAAACACACAGAAAGTACTGAACACTCCGACTAAAGACAACATTTCTTTTCAGAACTCATATCGCGGAGTGGAAGTAGAGCCGTGTATGAAATGGCCTCTACATTGTTTGGGCTTAAACAGGCCATGGAAAGAAGGGCCATGGTGCAGGCAGGGTAGGACTCCAAGCAGGCCTGCTGAGATCTAACTGCCGAACAAAAGGATAATGGAACCAAAAGCCTGTTGAGAAAGGCAATGTATCCTGTTCTCCTATCTGGGAGCAATTACACCTGCTGTAACAATTACTTAGGAAGGCTGCAGGGGTTATAAACAAAGATTGCCAAGTGTTCTTGTGGTAACAATTCAGGGATAGATGAATTTGGGCGGGGCTCTATTAAAAGTGTGATTAGTTAAAGGTATATTCTTTTCTTCTTAAAGTCAACTATTGTAGTTCTGACAATGGAATAGAACAGAGAGGTGCACACACAACAAAAATAAAGAGCAGGTTTTCTTCTGCTAAAAAAAAACTGTTTCATCTTTCTTCGTTGTGTTGCAGACTAACAGCTGGTTCTTCTCCTTTAAAAACTAGCAAGAAACTGAGTTAGGATGAGTCGTGTGGGATAGCCGAGAAATGGGAAAGGGAAAAGAAGAGACAGAGACGCTGTTTCCCTGGAGACGCTTCACACAAAGGAGATGGGAGGGAAAGGAACTCAAGGCTCTGTGCTCCCACCCTAAGTGGTTGTTACACAACCGTGTGCGAGGGCTTGGGTAGGATGCAGGGCTGATAAGGCGATGAGGAGGTGACTGGATAAGGGAACTGTCACATGGGTTCTTCACACGTCAGGCCTGGTGGTGCACTTCACAGATCTAAGTCTTCGGTGTCCTGGAACCGCTATGGCATCTGGAGTCCAGACTTAAATCCCAGACCACTCAAGCAAAGCAGTGTCTCTGGTTTGTTTCCTGGCTTGAAAAAACTGAAAGTAACATCAATTTCCAAGTCACGCCAGGCCAGACTAAGTGGGGTAAACAGAACCAAACTATGAATTCAAGAGAAAGAACAGTTTTCTTCTGGGCTAGGGGACTGAAGGAGAAAGCGGGGATTGCTGGGGGCAGCCACTAGAAACTTGTGGGATATTATTATAACTAGATAAACATGTGTCATATTTGCTTACGATGCAGAATATTACTTTAACTGTGTAAAGGGGCCTGTTGTTTATGCTGCGTTTGTTTAATTCTGTAAAGATGTGTTGCATCTGTTTCATCTTGCCCGCCTCAGGCACCCAATGGGTCTAATAAAGAGCTGAATGGCCAATAGCTAGACAGAGAAAAAATAGGAGGAGGACTCTATGCTCAAGGAGAAGAGGAAGAAGTAGAAGAGAGCGAGGAAGCCACCCGAGGCCAGAAGCTAGGCAGGCACTGAGTAAGGTATACAGAAAGAAGGTAAAAGGTAGATGAAGAGACACAGGTTAATTTACGTTAAAAGAGCTAGTGACAAGAGCTAAGCTAAGACCAGGCATTCAAAACTAATAATAAGTCTCTGTGTCATGATTTGGGAGCGGGTTGGCGGCCTAAAAGAAAAAGCTTGGTACAAGAAACCACTGGAAGAAGCTTAACGAAGAAGAAAGAAAGGAGCTGCTGGCACCACGAGAGGCTGCACTTGAGCAAGAGACCAATTAGTAGGGGTGCAAGGGCCTGGTGAGGCTGCATTTGCTAAGGAAGGAGGCTGCGCTCGGGGAACAGTGACTGATGCCCATCAATGGGCTACGACTGAACTCATGAACTGAAAGTGACCAGCTGAAAACAGAGTAAAGGACGTTTTCCTCTCCAGCCTTCGGTCTCCCTCCGTTGCCCCCACTGACAGAAATTATTGCGAAACCTGTTGCCAAAGAATTGGCTTGCAAGATGCCTGCTTCAGGCGCAAGTCAGAAAGATAGTTCTGTAAAGGAATAATTATAGAATTACTATAAGATTAAATGAGTTATGACGGGTGCTCTTTGACTTATAACTAATTAGTCCATTTTGAGTTAGAAATATTATTGGTTGAAAATACATTCACTACACCTCTGGTGGTTTGAAACAAAATGGCCTCATAGGGAGAGGCACCATTAAGAGGTGTGGCTTTGTTGGGGTAGATGTGACCTTGTTGGATGAAGTGTGTCACTGTGAGGGGGTGGGCTTCGAGGTCTCCTCTCCTTAAGCTATACTGAGAGGCACAGTTCACTTCCTGCTGCCTGTGGATCAACTTGTAGAGCTCCTTCTCCAGCACCATGTCTGCCTGCACGCCACCTTGTCCTGCCATGATGATCATGGACTAAACCTCTGAACTGTAAGTGAGCCCAATTAAATGTTCTCCCTCATACGAGTTCCCATGGTCATGGTGTATCTTCACAGCAATAGAAACCCTAACTAAGACAGTGCCCGACCTCCCAAATATCAGCGTTTACTGCCAAACACCAGTCATTTATTCTCATGGTTGAGCAATTGGGAAGCTCAGTTCACTGCTGCTAGCCAGCGTATGGAGAGTGAACCCTACATGTGGACAGCCTGGGAAATGGTCAAAATCAGCAGCACCGTTTCCATGTAACTAACTACCTCACAGTTTCTAATCTCAAGTGGAGGACTCGAGCGTTGAGAACTGTGCTTGGCATCATGTCACGGCATTGTAAAGTGCTTTGAATAAGCAAATAAAACCACAAAAATGCTAGGACTAGCAGTGGGATCTCAGTTCTGACATGAAGAGGGTGAGACTGTAAACGGTCTCTTAAAATGCTCCAGGTCCCACGAGCTATGCACTAGTAGAATCCAGACCGTTGGACTCTAAAGCTGTTTGCCTTCATGAGACCCAGAGAAGCCGGGCATATAAATAAACCGCATGCAAGAGAGACGGGCTTTAACCGTGTAGTAGACACACATGGAGGCATTTGGGGATCATGAAGGAGGAAGATGAGCTTACTGACCGTGAGAGACTTGCTGGTGATGATGGTATTTAAGAAGAAGTGAAGGTGGAGAAAGGCCTTGTGTGACAGATGCCCAAGCAAATTCAACAAACCAGGTGTATTCTTGGTGCCAGCCAGGTGCCAACCCAGATGCTGGAGGTGCAAAGACTTGTGAATGGCTTCTGCAATCATTTTTAAGTAATATTTTTGTGCATCCTTTGAGAGTTTCATACAATGTATTTGATCATATTCATCCCTTCCCCCACCCCCTCACACATTCTCCCTCTTTTCTACTCACCCAACTTTATGGGTTTTTTCCTATCTCAAAACCAACAAAACAAACCTCATGGAATCCAGTCTGAGTTGGCCAACTGGTCAACTACTCCTGGGCATGGGACCTGCCCTGGAGTGTGACTCAAATATCAAATATCACTCCACTAAAGAAAACTGAGTCTCCCTCACATAGATGCAATCAAATGCCAAAAGCTCTTTGCCCAGGGGTGGGTCTTTATGCCCACCTATCTTCCTCTCTCCTAGGAATTTTGTCTGGTGTTTGCTTATGAAGGTCTTATGCATGCTGCTACAGCCTTTGTGACTTTGTCTGTACATCTGCCCTGTTGAGTTTGGAAAACACTGCTTCCTTGAAGGTATCACCACCTCTGGCTCTTCCAGTCTTTCCACCTCATCTTCCACATAGCTCCCTGAGCCTTGATAAGAGGGGTGTGATAGACATCCCATTTACGACTGAGAATACCAAAGTCTCTGATTCTCTGTATATTGATCAGTTGTGCGTCTCTGCGTTGCCATCTATGGCAAGAAGTAGCATCTCTGATGAAGGTTGAGTGATGGACTCACTGATCCGAGGGTATATAAACAATATGTCATCAAGAGTCATTTTATTACGTTCCTTTAGCACAATAACACAAGCAGGTTTCCTTCTGAGACCCACATCTATCTAGTCTCTGTTTTCTGGCCTTATTGATAGTATCAGGTATAGGATCCATCTGATGGAGCAGGCTTTGATAACAATAAAAAAGTAATGGATCCCTCCCATAGCATTCACACCACTATTGCACCAGGGGACACACCTTACCAGGAAGATCATCACTGTATCTCGCAGAGTTAACCTTCCAAAACCGTGAATGCCAACTGATATAAACAAAGTAGAGTGCCCCTTAGTTTTCTTGATGCTCTGTGACAGAAGCATATGGTATCTTCAGCAATGAGGTCTTACTGTCAAGTTCTGGCAATAACCTGAAATGTTTCGGGGGTCTTTGGGGCCCCATTAGTTACCAACTCGAAAATAGGTAACTCATTCCTGGCACTAGGGTTTTATTTTGTAAGGTATGATTTCTAGCTGGAGTATTGTCCCCCATTGTAGGGTGGTGGTTTCAGTCTTTAAGGAAGTCACAATTCAGTAAGGTAGCACATAAATCCTCAAATCCCTATGCTTGTACTAACTAGAAAAGCAACGGTCTTAAGTGAATTTGGAAATGGAGCCTTTGGTCAGGGGGGGTAGAATGAGATTCTTACCCTGTCACCCCAGGAAGCAACATTACAAAGGCAGCAGGAGTCAGTCAGTGGGATGTGAAGGGTGAGGCAGATCAGGGAGCGTCGCTAGTTTTCTCTAATGCTGGAACAGACCGCCGTACTGGCTCGTTAAGCTTTCTTGCTGATGTTTTGTTTTGTTTATGGAATTAGAAAAGTTATAGAATGTTCCCTTGCTTCTCAACTTTGTCTCAGAAATCTTATGTTCATTTTGAAAAGGAAAGGGGTTACTATAAAGCATAGATAGAACCCACGGAGCAGTTACAGACGGCAGCTTCCGAGCCTACCCTGTATACCGAGCTCCCTCACCACAAAAGGAGTATTATAGTTAGACATCTAGTACGGTCAGTCCCTAAGAACAGTTCCTAATTTCTTCCTTTCAGTAACAGACAACCCTGGGGAGCCTCAGGAAAGCACCCATGATTTTATGGCAGATACCAATGTGATATGCAGAGAGCAATGTGACTATGTGATGAACATCACCTCCCCCCCCCAAAAAAAAAAATACTGTGAGCAGATGCCAACTGACTACAATATTCATCCCATTTCCCTTGGCAGAGAGAACCACTTCCTTTCCCGTTCCTTTCTGCATTTCCACAGGGAAGAAACGGGATGCTGAAGTGATGTTAGTGCTCCTGGGGAGCAGACCAGATCACCTTAGGAGGACTTGCCATGCACCCCATGACGTGTGCTTAGCACATCACTGTAACCAGCATGGTAGCACTGATAGAGTTGTGACTGGGTAGAGAGGGTTTCAGCCATAGGTTATGGCACATGAAAGACTTCCAAGCAAACTTTATAAGCTTTGGACAGTGTAAAAATTGTATTTACTTAAGCTGGGCGGTGGTGATGCATGTCTTTAATCCTAGCACTTGGGAGGCAGAGGCTGGCAGATCTCTGTGAGTTTTAGTCCAGCCAGGTCTATAAGAGCTAGCTTGGGGACAGGCTCCAAAGCTGCAGAGCAACCCTGTCTCAAAAAAAACAAAACAAAATTATATTTACTTGTTTGAAACCTTCTGTTTTTTGCATCTGTGTCTCTGGCTGGGTTTTGAAGGACTGGGTCTACACCCAAGCAAGGAAACAATCATCATGTTGAACAAGGGCACACTCATTGAACAACCAGCTTCTGCTGACTTGCTCTTTCCTAACCACTGAAGAAAGAAGCATGCATATGCAATCTCTGTCCTCAAGATGCTTGACAACTGGTGGTGATACGTGCAGATATAAAAACAGTATTGAAAGAAGCGAATGCTCTTGGTTACAGACTATATACAGACTCTAACTCAAATTTCCTTTATTAACTAAAATGCCATTGACAGGCTTGTGTAAGTATCCAGCCTAAGAATAATCCTAACCAGGCATTTAACCTCTTCTGAATGAGACTGTGGATGGGACCTGAAAACTCTGTTCTGTTGACCCTGCCTCTGTCCGTTCAACAGGGAGTTCTGATGCTGTCTAAGCAGCGCAGTTTAATACAGATCATTCTGATCGAGAGCTGGAAATTAAAACAGAGAAGAGAACAGCTTCAAGGGAAGACCATCATTCCTGAGGAGACGAGCTCCCGAGCCCAGGCTGGAGGACCCGGACAGCACCATCATGCCTACTTGGCACTTGGGGCTTGAGAGTGGGGGGAGGTTTGAAGAGGGAGCAGAGAGAAGCACACCATCCACCTGGCAGTCGTTCTGAGAGTCCGCAGCCCCGATCAACAGAGTGCTCACTCACCTTTGTTCACCAAACAACTATTTTTTTTTAATTGTACAGAGACCTGCCAGGCCCCAAGGACAAACTGATTTACAGGCAAAGACCATAGCCCAGTGAAGCCTGTATTTTAAGGGTGGGAAGCAGACACTAAACTACCAGAGCAATGAGCTAATAGCTCTCTTGTTAATCTATATATAGGGGAAAACCTTGTGTGTCTCCTAGTGATGGCCAGCACTGAATAGAATAACTAGAATAATGGCCTCCAAGTTGACAAATTAGGGGCAACCTGAGAGATGAGATTGCAAGCTCTTTGGAAGGCCGGAGGATGTCATTCCCCATAAAGCAATAGCAGATCCAAAGGTCCTCAGGTGGAGGCTGGGATCTGAGGAAAACAGAGAAACAAAGCAAGGGACAGGGGATCTAAAGGGCAACGCAGAGGGGAGCAGAATGAACGTGAGAAGTTGGCAGGAGCCAACCTGTGGTTGATCAAAAGACCTCCTGAAGACGTGGATGTCAGCTCACACGCAGTGAAACACTGCCCGTGGAAAGACTCTCTTGACTACTGTGTGGAGGAAGTACACATTTAAACTCAGGGACAGGGGGACATCAAGGTGCAGGTGTGACTTTAACATCTGTGGCTGCGGGGCAGCAAGAGCTTCCTAGGAGCCCACTTAGGGACTTTCCTCAAAGCGTTTTGCATATGTGCACAAACATCCGGGCTCTCAACTGCCAACAAGGTGCTGACCATGACTGAGGAATGGGTTGTAAACTGTATTTTATTTAGAGGAATGTATTGAAAACTTACAGCCACATGAAGCTTATGGTTATTAGATTGGACAGCATCCTTGTTCAGGATCTTGCTCAAAAGGTGGAAGCAGAAGAGGGAATACTGATCCTTATGCGCTCACCCAACATTGCTATTCAGTCCTCTCTGGATGGAAAATACCAGGGAGAAAATGTGCAAACGCTCTAAGGTGGGAAGAAAGCCATTTTCATCTTGTCTTGTTAGGAAGAGCCGCACGCGCATCGTTAAGGGAAGTCTGGTGCCACCAGGGAAGGTTTGGGGACTGCCTTTCCTGAACGCACCAGTACCGCCAGCTCACGCTGCCTGTGCGGTGCAGCCTTTGACGGGAGAGTGACAGGGAACAAAAGCACCTTGCCCCACCTGCCCGCAGTGGGACTACATAAGTTTTAATTAGACAGGTGAGCCGAGGAAGGAGGAACCAAGGAGAATGCGGGGACCCCTCGGAGCGCGCAGTCGACCATTCTTCTGCATGGGGGCGGGGATGGCACCCGCTGTCATCCGCACAGGATCTGCTTTCTGAGCTTGCTTTCGCTTCGCTGGGTGCCCGGTGAGGCTTGGAGCATCGCAACCGAACCTGGAGCAGGTGGCCTCGGAGGAGGGGCGGAGGCTGGCCCTTTGAACCCTTCGGGAGCCCCCTACCTCTTCAAGAATAGGAGTCCTGACTCAGGCCCCCGCGCTCCGCTGGCGCGCAGGACCTGGCTTGGCTAGAGGGCACCCCTGACCTTGGTCTCTCCCTGGTTCCAGATCTGCGCCAGGACCATGGGCGCCGCGCTAGTCACTGGCCCGCGGCTGACCTCCCTGCCACGCATGGCCTTCGGCACCCTCCGGCGCCAGGCACCCTCCGCGCCCGCCCAGGGCTGCCACTCCAAGTCCGGCCCACCTCGCCCCGTGCCCCTGAAGAAGCGCGGATACGATGTCACCAGGAACCCTCATCTCAACAAGGTAATGGTCCGGGTCTGGAAGGGTAGGACATCGGATCCTGTGACTGGAGAGAAGGACGCCCCGCCCCCCTGGGCCTGGGAAGAAGCCTCTGGCGTCCATCCATGGCCCTTCTGGTTTTGCCTAGCAGAGATTGCTTTGTTTGTTTTGGCTTTTTCCGTCCCCTTCCTCTCTCCCTTTTGACACGGAGAGAGGTGATAGGTTATGCGGACATTAATATCTTCAGCGAAACCAATACAGACCCAGTGAAGGTCCACGAAGGTCTCTCTGACCTAGAGTCAGATTGCCAGCAGATCTTGAGGACAGTTCCTTTGACCCCGGGAATTAAAGTTCCTGTATCTATTAGAGAAAGATTTCTTGGGAGGACTGCACGGTTTACAAGGAAAATAGAGGCAGAGTTCTTAGCACACACTCCGGCATCAGTGAGATAAGAAGTATCAGTCACGGTTATTATGATGATTATTTGGGAATGCAAATCTGGAAGAAAGGTCTAGAATTATAGAACATTTTAGGACTGGAAGGAACATCCGAGAACTGCGTTCAAACCGGTCCTAGAGCAGGATATACAACCAAAGGGGCTTGCCTAAGGCGACCATATTCAGATCTCTAACGCTTTGGCATGTTCAGCCCACTGCAAACACTTGAGTATTAACCTAGAAATACGCACACGCTCTTCCTCTGGGAAGGAGTTCGTATCTCTGGTTCAGAGGATTGTGATGGACAGCAGCCCAGAAACCAAGATTAGCGCCAGTCCCCCACCCCCACCTCTTCACTTTTAACTAGGAGGCTCAACTTTCTTCAGCCTAAAATGGATGCTAGATCGGCATTCCAGCCCCACTGGCTTAGTGTGAAAATTCTGAAAACCACAGGATTTGAAGTACTATTTTAAACTATAACTCCGGAGTACTGGCTAAACAATTACCGCAAATAAAAATGTAATGATCCTTATGTATGAAGTGCTCAAAAAAAAATTAAGTTTCTGTGATCCAGGATGGTGAAATTCAAATGAGGCAACCTGTATGGAAAATGTGCTTTTAAGGGGTGGGGCCAATCATGCCATGCTATGGGTTTTTCCTGCAGCGTTAGTAGAAACTAAGGGGGAAAAAAACTTTTTGCCCAGTCTTTGCCTGTCCTACTGACCCCCTGCTCTCCAAAGAGACCTTGGTTTCTCTGAACACGGCTCCTTTCCTAAGCACAGAAGGTACCACCAGTAACTTAAGCCAGTTGGAGCATAAGGCTCATTTCTACACCATAATACACCAATTACCTTAGAATAGAAGAAATACATTTCCCCCACCATAAACTTGTATATGTCATAAGATATAAGAGACAGAATTCTGGTGCGCAAAGTAATATATTACTACCATAGGCTTCAGTTATTATAACAATCGCCTTAGATGTATGTGTATATTACCAACAAGAAGTTATTGCTTCATAAGTAGTTAAGAAAATAATGTTTTTAGTCCTGGGTTTTGGACCCCTAAAAACATTCGAGTCCCCTATGTAAGTTGTCCGAGTGACTTGTCTTCCCAAGTACCAAAGATCGAATGTTATTCATAAATGCACCGGCCTGCCATTTTCATAAAGTCACACGCATACTTGAAGATGCTTGACACTGGTTAGAGATGTGGAGGATATCCGGAATGTTGCTCAGGCCCAGGTGTATCCCTCTTCTGCAGTGAAGAAGCAGACTTCAGGGGAGCTGCTCATAAGCCCTTCTGTTCCCTCTGGTGACCCCAGCATTTGGTGTCTCCAGGGAAGGCTTCAGGATTTCTCTCCGCCAGATGGGACGATTGTGATGAGGTTAGACAAAGCAACAAGGTTCCCAGAGTGGAAAAAAATCAGCAAAACAAAACAATGAAATAGGAATCTTTGAAAGGTCCTTCGTGCTGTGGTTGTGGGCAGGTCTGTGGGTGGACTGTTTTTCTAGCATGCAAACTCTTTGAGAGCCAAGACTGATAGTGTTTTGTGCACCTGTGTCTAGAATGCACTACTCTAGAGAAGCTTCTTGGGGATCTCACAATCCAGCTCTTGCTCTGCATCCATCGTTCTGTGTGTTCCATTTCTGTCTCCTTGAATGAGGGAAGTATCTCCTCACAGACTTGCTTCATCCACATCCAGGAGATGCTGACTGGGTCGATGTAGAAGCAGAGGCTTATTGGTGACGTGAATAATATGTTTTCCTGAGACCTCAGTGTCAAATATAAGAGAGAATCAGGCTTCGGGATTGAAAGAGAAACAGTGGATCACTAACTAGACATGAGTTCATGTGCAGTTTGCCCTAGACCTAAGTCTCTGGCTTCCTGGTCCAGGGAATAGAAACTCAAAAATACTGTTTGAATATTTCAAGGCGAAATGAGAAAAAAACAGTTTGAAAGCCAGTCTTTCCCTATCGAATACTGACTGCCCTGTCTTCATGGGCCTGCTGTGGTTAAATGCTGAAACAGCTGAAAATTTTAGGCCTATGTGCTTAGAACAGCAAAAAGAATTTGTACTAGGTAGACTAGGTCAGGCCAGTATGACAAAATGAGCTGCAAATGCGGGGACTTAAACCAGATAGAATTACAAATCAGATAAACGAGTCTGGGAGGGAGTTTGCCAGTTGGCAGGAAGCTTGATCTTCTTGCTCAGTAGTCTTCGCCGGGCTTTTTATGTTTGATGGTCCAAAATGGTGACTCCGGCCATATCTTTAACTCCACAGACTCCAAGGGTAAGAGGAAACACTGCTTTTAAGGGCACTGTTCAGAAGACTTAATTATCATTTTTAGTCAAACCCACTTGGCTGGAACTTGGTAATATGCACACTTAGCTCTAACAGAACAGGGCTGGGGAATTATCTGGCTGAGCACCAGTGCTTCAGTTAAAAATTCTCCACTATGAAAGAGAGGATATTTTGGGAGCCTGTCAGAAAATATTGATCTGAAACTACTACTCTTTTAGTCTGTCAATTTTTCCTCACCTTCTAACGTCTGTTTCTCTACATCCCCACTAATGCCAACTTTGTTCCTACATATCTCATCATGGTTAGCTGCTGTAAGCTAGACAACCATTCTACTAATCAGCTTAGATTTAGCCCTCCTTTGCTTCAAGGATTTGGGGCTGATATAGCTCAGGTATTTAACCCACAGTTAAATAGAATGAAGGAAGGAGTCAAATTGTTACCACAGTTGTTAGCATCAAACTTGATCGCTGCCAGCCTGACAAGATAGCCTACCTACCAGAAGGCCAATAAAAGATGCAAGTAATGGTGAACATCAGAGAAGAGGTGTTTATCCAGTGTGGCTACACGGGGAGGAGGAGCAAATGAATAGATACAGTGGGACTCTCTGATCCATGCTCCCCATACTGGCGTTTACAAAGAGAGCAAAAGTGTGACTCAGCAGCCCTGGGTGAGGTGTGGTCCTGTCTATCCTTGGCCCATCACAGACACATCACTGTCCCCTGGTCCTTAATCTGCCCTGCGAATGGTCAACACTGGGTAAAATTTCTTGCCGGGAGATGAGCACCCGTCTGGCTGGCTCCAGGACCTCAAATTTTTCCTTTCTCAGAATGAGACCTCTTAGAAAGTTCTAATTCCTAGGAATCCCTTGTCTCCATAATCTTAACACCCCAAGGAAGAGACATAGCATATCTCACTTTAGAAGGTCTGGTTATATTGTTTCTGCCAAGATGGCTACAAACTAGATGAATCATTCAGAGCGACTTCGGCCGGGTTCCCTAAATTCCTCCTTTTCCTTCATCTCTCTTTCTACCAAAGGGCCCTTCTTCAATGCATGCCCCCCACCCAGATCCATGGATCAGAGAAAGGAGATCCAGGTTCAGCCAGTACCTCCAGTGTCCTTGAATCCTCATCCTCCCAGTACCTCCAGTGTCCTTGAATCCTCATCCTCCTCTTCTGATGCCTTAGAGGTTCCATTGCTGCCGAGACAGGCAGGGGAGGTAGAGGTATTCACGCAGGAAGGAAAGCTCTGAGGCACTGGTTCTCAACATGTGGGTCATGACCGCTTTGGGGGCTGCATCTCAGATAGCCTGCCTATCACATATTTGCATTACAGTTCATAGGAGTTACAAAATACAGTTATGAAGTAGCAATGAAATCATCTTATGGTGGGGGGTCGCCACAACATGGGGAACTGTATTAAAGGGTCACAGCATTAATAAGGACCACTGGTCTAAGGCCTCAAGACTGGAGGATGGGGGCTCAAGGACACCATAGCAGGCAGAGCCTCGGTTCTGAATACCTGAAAATGGAAAAAGTATGGGGCAGGTGCCAGAGGCTCTGGAAGGAGCTTGACCGTTCCAGGAACCTGAAGCTCATTTGTAAATTGTTTTCTCATAAGCACGTGGCTATAAATAGGTGACTGATTCTCTAGAGAACATAGAACACACGCTAAATGGGCATCTGTATAGTCATCCGGAAGACTTCAGAACCCATTGCCAGCAATGCACAATGCTAAGTAGACTCTATAGCCATGGCTGTTGCTATGAGAAACATGCAAGTCGGGAAAATGGTTGGGAGGTAATCGCCTGAAAATGCCTGTTTTGTAATAGAGGTATATTAAGAATCTTATTTTTTCTCTGTGTTAATTCCTTAATGTTCCATTATCGTTTCAATGGTTTCTATTGAGGCAAAGTTTCTAGAACTGAATAGACGATGTTCAGCTTAACTTTTAGAAGTCGATGCATCTGGAATTTATGAGTGGAAATCTCTCTCAGTGGTCGTCTCATCCCAGTCTTTTATAATTAGCTATCTTCTGCTGCCAGCATTAAAAGTAGTTATCAACGGCAATATCTAGATTACGTAAAGAGCCGCATGGCTGGCACACCCTTTACAGAAATATGTGCTGTCTGCCTCCGACCTGGGCCAGCTGGCGTCTTCAAAGGTTCTAAGTCTTGGCTGGATATAAAGTTTCTTCGGTCATGTTTTCAAGATCATCTCTAGTTTCCCTACATCAGTTTCTCTTGGTTGCCCTTGGCCTTGGCACCCTCTGAGGTTTATGATCTGATTGGTTTTATTTGACGACGTTTTTGCCACTTCCACCCAAGATTTCTTTTATTATCCGCCCTCCGAGTTCTAAATGCCAGTCACGCCGCGAGGGTGGGAAAGTGGCCTTCTGATTTGTCGGCCATTTCAGGGCACCAATGTGAGCACTTGTGTTTGCAGACAGGGCCTACTTACAATCCCTTCCCTTTGATGTGGAGAAAGTACATCGGGCAGTCCTTTGGGGTGGTGTTCGACTGCCTTTCTGAGCAGAGCACAAAGGACACTCTATGACTGCGTGATGAAAATCCTACAAGTGGAGGTGCTGGGGTCAGTGGTTAAAAGCTCGCATTCATTCCGTGCGCAGAGGGTTGCCAGGCAGCCTGGGTAAGACACGGTTCTTCCCGCAAAAACAGAGAAAAGAGGAAAATATACCCAGTCATTTGAGGAGAGGGGTTTTTGATAGAAAGATCATCAGCTTTTGAAGTGCTTGAATAAAAGAAAATCAAAGCTCTGTTTGCTTTTCCTAGGAGTGGGAACTGGAGGCACAATTCAGTAAACACCTGAATGGCTGGCAACTCGAGATTTTTTTTTTTTTTTTTTGTCTCATTTGGTGGTTTTGTTTTCTTCTGAACTACGGAGCATCCAAAAGAATTGTCTTAACCGCATTCTCTACAGGATAGAAGTCTGGCAAAAATGGGCTCAATTGAATCCTTTTGCAAAATAAAAAGATGCCCTTCTCACCCACCCAAATTAGCATCTCTTCAGAGCTATCTGTTGAGTGACTTTGAGGCTGAAACCACCTGGCAGACATTGTAGGGCAACTCCAACTTGGTTCATTGTCCCTGTCCCTTCTCCCTGTGGATTCCAGCTTAGACGTCAATTATGCCAGTTTTCTCTTGGTACTGTCGTGGAGAGAGAGGATCCAGACAACAATGACAACAGCTAACAGTTTCAGAGGACATATGGTACCCAGGATTCTTCCAAGCAGTGTTCATAGGTATTAACTCATTTACTGCATTATCACAACCTTTTGAGGTATACATTGTTATTATTCTTACGTTACAGAGAAGAGGGAAAAAGCACAAAATGGCAGATAACGAATTGCTCCACCCTCTCTGCTCAGTGTGGCACAATGGTGCTTAAATCCAGGCTATCTAGTTTAGGGCCGACACCTGCACCCAGTGTGTGCACTAATGTCACCTGCACCCAGTGTGTGCACCAGTCTTACTTGGGACTTACTGTATGCAGCCTGATGAGCTGCGGCCATCCCATGGTAATAACGAATGTAGTGCCTGTTCCCTTGTGTGGCCACTACGTTGTTATTACTTCTGTTTGTTTGGTTTGAAAGAGGGAATCCTGAAGTTGGAGGGGACCTTGAATATCACTAAGTGACTTCTACTCTCAAGGATGTGTAATTCTACTCAAACTTACTTTTTTTTTTTATTTTTATTGAGCGCTACATTTTTCTCTGCTCCCCTCTCTGCCTCTCCCCTCCCCTTCAACCCTCCCCCAAGGTCCCCATGCTCCCAGTTTACTCAGGAGATCTTGTCTTTTTATACTTCCCATGTAGATTAGATCCATGTTTGTCTCTCTTAGGGTCCTCATTGTTGTCTAGGGTTTTCTGGGGTTGTAATGTGTGGGCTGGTTTCTTTATGTTTAAAAACCACTTATGAGTTAGTACATGTGATAACTGTCTTTCTACTCAAACTTACTTTTTCCGTATTAGATTCATCATTAGCCCTTTTATGAGTCCTATTTTCCACTTTAAACAGTGAGGAAGTCATGGTAAACACAGCCCTTCTTCTTCTGCCTTTGTAGAGTCTACAGGATAAAAGAGGGGCAGGTGAGGAGCAGGGAGGACTCGTAGACAGTTTCATTCAGCTGGGTAAGTGTGATGAGGGGGACATCTATACAGAGTGTGAAAGGGGGTGCAGCAATGCTCTTGTGGCAGCGTTTTGGGGGCTGGTGTGAAAGGACGCCTCAGAGTTGGCCGGCAAAGGTGATGGAAGGCAAGCCAGTTAAATGAGATCCTAAGAGGCTGGCAACGCATTACTGTCGGGATGGGATGGACACACTGAGTAGTCTGTAATGGGCCATATTTCAAGAGAACTGTGAGACATTATTGTATCAGCTGTTTTCCTCCCTGCTATAACAAAACACCTGACCAGAAACAGATTAATGAAAGAAGTGTCGTAGTTAGGGTCTCTATCACTGCGACAAAACACCATGACAAAAAGGCAAATTGAGGAGGAAAGGCTTACACTTCAGCATTTCTGTTCATCACTGAAGGAAGTCAAGACAGGGCAGGAGCCCAGAGGCAGGAGCTGATGCAGAGGTCATGGAGGGGAACCACTTAATGGCTTGCCTCTTCTGGCTTGCTCAGGCTCCCTTCTTATAGAACCCAGGACCAGCAGCCCAAGGATGGCACCACCCACCATGTGCTGGGCCCTCTTCCATGATCACTAATAGAGAAAATGCCTTACAGCTGGATCTCATCAAAGCCTTTTCTCAACTGAGGCTCCTTCCTCCTATAACTCTAACTTGGGTCAAGTTAACACACAAAACCACACGGTATACTTAGCATACTCCGTGTGATATCAAGAGTTAGGGACATTGGGGAGTGCCTAGAATTAGATAAGACCGTCACAGTGGAGCCCGCAGAACTGAAAACTGATGTCTTCATAAGAAGATGGACAGATACCTAAGGATACAAATACTTGCATGTGTACGCAAGCACACACATGTCTCTTGACACATGATGCCTTGTACTACCTGAGGACCAGTTTAATAAGAAATCCGCCATATATGACCCCCATATGTTGGATCCCAAATAAAACTCCATAAGGTTCTATGTGCCTAGCCTCAGGTGTTTAGGTATAGCAGTTAAAAATGGATGAATACAATTCCAATCCAGTACTGCTGTTTACTAGATTCAGGGGCTTTGGAAATCTTTTATTTGAGACCGTTTCCTCATCTATGATGGGAATGCCAATAAAATGTACCCTCTTGATAGGTTGTTCTAATGATTAAAGGAAACACCATATCTAAAGTGTGTTCTAAGCCTTCAGTTAATTCTCAGGTAGCCCTCACCTTAGCATGTCTAACACAATGCAAGCTCTCTGTGCACCACAGATACCGAAAGAGTCAAGACCTGGCCCCTGCCTGTGTAGAGAATTCAGCCCGGAAGAAGGGGGGAAGGCTAAAGCAGCAAACCTGTTCTCAGAGGCGTAGCAGACTTCCTGGAAGAGGAGTGGGTCAGGGAAGGGGCAGGCTAGGCAAGATCATTCACTGATAATTTCTTTGTACTTTGTGAAGCCTATGTACCCATAAGCTAGGCATTTGTCTGAAAGAAACTTGGGTAAAAATGTCTCTAGAAGTAGAAATTCGAGTGACATTCAGGAAGATGTTCTGGTAATTGAGTCTGGTGTTGAAGATGATGCTGCCTCCAGCAATCTTAGAACTTTGATCACAATGTTTGGGCACCTGATAAGCAACATTTTATAAACAAAATCAAATTTTCAAAGTTCAAATTTGGGTGGATCTCTATTTCCTCGTTGCCATAACATTCCCAGTCTCAGGAGATAATAACAGTAAGACAACAGATAAGAGAATGTTTGTGATGTCAGTTCAGAGACATAAAAGTCGAAAGATTGCCTCAAACTCAGATAAATTGGGCCCAGCTGGCCCAACTTACATTGCTAACACAGAGAGTTTGGGGATTGTTCCATCCTAGGAGAGTCTACATAGGCTATGCTGTGAGTGATAAAATGTGTGTGCGCGTGCGTGTGTGCATGTGTGTTTAAGTGGGCATTTCCCTCTGTTAGGATTCAGGATGAGAATTTTTTAAAAATACTGAGTGGCCATTGTATTCAGAACTTTGTGTTTTGGAAGACACTGTTCTAGCCTTGTTGATCATTTTCCAGATGACGTTCTAGAGGAGAGGAGTCCACATTCATCCTGCCTAGGGTGTCAGCGGTGGACAGGGCCACAAGCTACAGCTGTCTCTTTCTTTTCTTTAATCTCTCTCTCTCTCTCTCTCTCTCTCTCTCTCTCTCTCTCTCTCTCTCTCTCTGTGTGTGTGTGTGTGTGTGTGTGTGTGTGTGCCTGTGCTTGTATATATGTGTATGTGTAAGGGAGGTATATGAACACATGAAGGCCAAAGTTGACACTTGGTGTCCTCCTCAGTTACTCTACCCCTGATTTTTTGAGGCAGGGTCCCTCCTTGAGCTCCTTAGTTCAGGCAAACCAACTAGAGAGGAAAGCCAGGGATGCTCCTGTCTCTCCCTCACTAGCACTGGAATTACAGGAGTGCGTCCATGTGCTTAAAATTTTTATATGACTTCTAGGGATCAAACCCATTCCCTCTCCTTAACAAAAAAAAAAGGGGGGGGGCATTTTGCCTGCCATCCTAAAATACCACCTTGGACCAAGTCTTTGCTGACAGACACAGAAGTACGTTATAGTCTTCATTTCCAAGGAAATACATGAATATTAATCATCGCCATGCACTTCAAACTGAAGCACCTGCTGGCGTGGCTCTTGCTGCCAGTCCTCAGAGTTCGCCTTGATGAATGAGCCTGCTCCCAAATGTAACTCTTTCCGTATTTCTATTTTTCTCTGCACTAACATGACCTAAGAGACAGAGCACAAACGACTGGCCGAAAGCTGAGCCCTCCTGTCAGACGCTCCTTTCTTATCTCTTTCGTTTTATTTTTGATCTCTTCTCGCCCAAAGCTATTTGTTTTGACTGGTAAAACCATTTGAGGTCACAGGGACAGCAAATAGCAACACAGCTGCTGCTTGGTGAAATAGGAGGAAGCAGGGTTGGTGTTGAGAAAAACCCATTAACAGCCATTTTTAGAAACAGGCTTTGAAAACCACTCATCAGAGTTAAGTCATCCACAGTGTAAAAGGAGACTGCTCTTTAGTTTCCCGGCCACACAGACCCGAATAATCACACAAACATTTTATTAACTATAACACGGTTTGAACAGCTGCTCAGAGGTATTCCTAGTTAGCTCTTACATCTTAAGTTAATCCATTTCTATTATTTTATATTTTACCACAAGACTCGTGGTTTGTTACCTCCCATCTTGCCTCTTGGGCAGCCACATGACGTCTTCCTGCCTCTGCCTTCTTTCTCCCTGCATTCAGTTTAGTTTCCCCACCAAGCTATATTCTGCCCTGTCACAGGCCAAAGCAACTTCTTTATTAACCAATGGTAATAAAACATATTCATAGCATACAGAGTGGAATCCCATATCACCCCTGCTCTCACAGGAGTGGGAAGCAGCTTCTCCTTGCATGTCTCTGGCACCACAGACACTGCCTAAGGCCTGTGGGGAAAGGGGAAAGTCCAACAGACATGCTCAAGGTGGAAGGAGAGAACTGACTGCCTCAAGCTGCCTTTTGATCACTATATGTGTGCCATGGGACATATGTGCATGTGGACATGTGCACACACACACACAAATAAAAAGCAAAGTAAATAAGAGAGAGAAATATATATATATATATATATATATATATATATATATATAGAGAGAGAGAGAGAGAGAGAGAGAGAGAGAGAAATAAAGTGTGTGTGTGTGTGTGTGTGTGTGTGTGTCTAAGGATAAGAAACAGCCTTCAAAGTCATACGTCCATTGACTTCCTTCTTCTAGGCCCAACCGCCTACTAATTTATTGCAGTCGCTCCCTTTCCTTCACCAACATACATAGCCCATACTAATAAGGAAATAGCACATTTGTGTTTTATCCCGGCTTAGAGCTCATGAAGGGATTCCTGACTGGTCATTTCATCTGATTCCTACAGAAGTGCCTCTGAGTAAGGTGCAATATCCTTGCTTCCTAGGGGAAGACATTAGGACCCAGAAGACGGAGCTGCCCCTTTGTGTGAGTTTTCTGGTCACAAGGGAAAGACAATCCAGTCCTTCCAGTGTCTTAGCCACTTTTCAATTGCTGTGATAAAACACCATAGCCAAGGCAACTTACAAAAGAAAGTGTTTGCCTGGGCTTATGGTTCCAGAGCGTTAGAGTCCATGATGGTAGAACAAAGACTTGGCCGACAGGAATAGCTCAGAGCTCACATCTTAATCCACAGTTGGAGTAGACAACACACCTGAAATTGCATGAGTCTTTTGAAACCTCAAAACTTCAAACCCACCCCTAGTGATGGACCTCCTCCAACAAGGCCAAATCTCCCAATCTTTCCCAAACAGTTCTACCAACGAGGGACCAATTATTCAAATATATGAGCCTATGGGGAGAACGTCACTCGAATCAGCACTCTTCAGATAGAGCCTTGACAGACCAAAGGAATTATTTCACCTAAGCCGAACTTAGCAAAGCAGTGAATTTGTATACAATATTCTGTGTGTATGCCTGAAGACCAGAAGAGGACACCAGACCTTATCACAGATGGTTGTGAGCCACCATGTGGTTGCTGGGAATTGAACTCAGGACCTTTGGAAGAGCAGGCAATGCTCTTAACCTCTGAGCCATCTCTCCAGCCCCAAAGCAGTGAATTTGTTGGAGTTACTTACAGACGCACATGCTGGGGTCTACCTATAGGAATGGTTATCAACCAAAATAACCATGGAAAAGAAAAGAACAAACAAATTTGAAAAGACACAGAAGAGACTGACATGAGAGTTCAGCTGTCTGATAGTTTGTGGACTGTCTTTGAGATCTCATTAATGCAAAACAAAACAGAAACACGGGAAGATAAACATGTAAAAAAAAAGATGTATAGAGGTGCATGGATGCCTCAAAGGAAACTGCATCATTAGAAATCCCACTCCAGAATGGGTAATGACCCACAACAGCTGTGTCCCTGCACAGCTTTCAGTCAGCTTAGCCAGAGACTCTCACCACCCCCACCCCCGAGTAATTATTTACTATTTATATAATCACAGGGAGGGGCCTCATGGATCTTGTAAATTTCAGGAGCTTTCTGAGCCTTGTACGTTTCATTTAGTTTTTGAGTCTTCTGAGCCTCACTTTTGTCTGGGAGAAAAAGGTTTCAATTCAAAAAGAAACAGCTAAAAAATCCCTTATCTCCCAGAAAATCAGTAAAGACTCCACTCCAAATTTCCTGAGAACATTTGCTGATAAATTCAACCATCACCTGTTCACCACTTGAAGTATTACCAGCACTGTGCAGGGTTCATGGCAGTTATTCTCAAGGAGCTTGGAGTTCGGGGAAGAAACACCCTTACAAGTTCAAAAAGTACAGCCGTATGATGTGTTCTGTGTTATATTAAAATGTATAAATTAATATTTTGTCCAAGGAACCTTTATGTTGGTGGTAGAAGTAGTGAGTAGGTCATTGGTCAAACAGTGCTGTAATTAATATAGTTTCTATGTCATTATTCGGGTCCGGGCAGTTGTAAAACCAAAGTTCAATCTCTGTTTACAACTTCCTTCTTTTTCTCAAGCTACTGGAGAGAAGAGGGGGAAAATTTTTCTTTCCCTGAGAATGAAGAGCTAAGGAGACAGCTCACATGAGAAAGTACTTAAGAAGCAAGCATGAGAACCCGAGTTCCATCTCCGGAACCCATATTAAAAGAAAAGATCCAGCACATGGGTGTGTTCTTGTAGCCCATCATAGTAGCCCAGTAAAGGGCTCTTGTAGTCCCCGCAATGGGAAGGTTGAGACAGGAGACTCTCTGGGGCTCTATGGTCATCTAGCCCAATGTTACAGGCACGATCCTGAACAATAAAAGACTATCTCAAAGCACAAGATGGATGATACACAAGGAATGATACTCCAAGTTGACTTCTAGACTACACCGATGGAGAGAGACAGGGAGAGAGAGAGAGACAGGGAGAGAGAGAGAGACAGGGAGAGAGAGAGAGAGAG
>NW_026067967.1:2898879-2947804 GCF_014885135.2 Alexandromys fortis | reverse complement strand
GAGAGAGAGAGAGAGAGAGAGAGAGAGAGAGAGAGAGAGAGAAAGAGAGAGAGAGAGAGACCCACATGCATGTACACAGAGACAAAAGAAAATGGAAAGAATGTTCATAACTAAAAGTGCAGTCCCCCCTCCACAACTTTTCTCTATTTTTTCAGAGGACTTGGGTATAATAAAAGGACTTAGGGCTCATGTAATATGAACCTTTCACAAATTTAGGCCTCCACAGGCAAAGTGTTGCCACATTCTCCATCGGGTTGAAGTTTAGCTTGCCTTTCTCTCTGCCAAGTTCTAGTTTGTCTTTATGAACCATGGTTCCTGGAGAACAAAAATAGAAAGTCAGAAGCTTGCAGGAATGATGTTCTTGGCGACTTCGACCAAGTATCAGCTATTTGCCTAAGTAAAAGACTGTTTAAAGATCTTTTGTAAGTCAAATTTTAAGAGAACAAGCAATAGAGATCCCATGTCTGTTTTTCATGCATTTTTTGGTATTATCTAGAAAAGGTTGTGTGTCACATGGTATGTTTCTAAACCACTGTGCCTAGACAATACAGAAAGTTCAGCGATGAAACAATTCCCAGAATAAAATACTCTGGTGTTTTAGTCTTACAAGCTTGCAATTGCACAAGATCTTTGATTTTAAAAACACCACGGGTTCCAAAGTCTTTGATAGTGTGTAACTCATTGTAGAATAAGACTGTTGTGGTTGACTTTAATTCATACCCTCTTCAAAAGAACATTTTATAATGGAATCTAACACTATAAACATTTCATGGCATTGTGGCTTCGAATAAGGGAATCTGTAAACGTGTTTGCTTCCATTTAGCTGACGGTCTGCAGATGTGAAGAACCCGAGGGTTCATTCTGTACATGGGGAAATGCTGCTTTTATCGTTTGCCTGGGAAGTGGAGTTTCCATCAGCCCACTCAGAAAGAGATGCTATGCTAATATTTTTGTTAAATAACCTTCTCCATAGCAGTCCCCTTTATTTTTGTGTCATAATTCTCTTTTATAATGGTCTACACTACTTCATTGGTTTTACTATTGTTTTCTTATCAGGAGAGTCAAAATAAAAATTTTCTTTTACTTTCATATTTTCTACTTGATGCAAGGACATAGTATTTCGTCCAGAAAATTGCATCAAGATTACTAAAAATTGTGCTCTCTTTCCCTCCCTATTTGTGTGTGTGCATATAAACATATATATATATATGTATATATATGTATGTATATATATATATATATGAATGTGTGCACACATTGAGGATGGAAAGTTGTGGCCTCACTGTGTAACTCAAGCTAGCCTCAACTCTCTATCCTCCTGTCTCAGCTTTCCAGGTTCTGTGATTATAGGCATATGTCATCGTGCATTCTATGTATTTTCCACATCTGTTTCCATTGACACCAATAAAATAGAGAATGGGTCATTACGTGTGCCTTACGAATGCCCTAATTGTTAATATGATGACCCCTATCTCTGGGGAGCTAGAAAATTACCATGTTTCCCAACGGGAAGCTGAGAAAAGGGGTACCATCCCGGAGATGAGATCCTGGGACTGGGGGAGAGGGAATGATGTATCTGGGACTATTCGTCACTGGTGGAGACAAGAAAAGAAGCTGAGCAAAAAGGCGTGTCAGTGGTATAAGCTAAGAAGCATTGGGCTGCATGTTACTGGAGGCATAACTGAAGGTAGAGCATGTCCGACAGTGAGAGAGGAAGAGGGATAAGAACGAGGTGTGAGACCTGCAGCCGACCAGGGTCAGAGCAAGGGACTGTGGAGTATGAATGTGAGTTTGTTACTTCAGTGCATCTTGACCCTGCAGGAGCATAAGACAGCTTCTTTAAACACACACACACACACAAGCACGTGCACACACACGCGCAGAGAGAGAGAGAGAGAGAGAGAGAGAGAGAGAGAGAGAGAGAGAGAGAGAGAGAGAGAGAGAGAGAGAGAGATTGCAGCCTGCACAGTCAGTGTGGAACAGCATTAACTGGGGTAAAGCTCCCTGGCCTCTCTCCTCCATCCACTCTGGTTGCCTCTTACATTAGAATCCAACATGCTCCAGGACGTCACCAAGCATAAATTCTCCTCTGAACCAGGAGACAACCTAGAGGGAATCGGACTGAGCCCTGGAGGGCTATCACACGACCTGACTGCTGTCCCTTTTTCCTCCAGCAAGGACCTGTCGGGTGATTGTAGTTAACCCTGCCCATCTCTTGCTAGCGAGGGCATGATGGAAACCTTGTTGGAAACCTGTTCTTGTCAGAGGCTGGGCCTGAGGCTTCAGGTCAATTCTGGCCCCACCCACTCTTTCTGCCCAAATCCATATTCTGGTCACAAATCTAGAGGGGAATTCTGATTAGAATCAGGTCAGCTCCATCAATTTCCTCTACATCCACTAACTGCAAGCTGCCCTGGACTACCCTGGTGCTGTAGCGATTAGAGCTATGTAAAACTGAGAAACTGTTTATTGCCTACTTAGGGAGAGAAATATCCTGGTTTCTTTTCATGAAGCCTCCTGCCTAAGTGTGGAGCTTCATTTTGAATCCCTTTAGACTCTCGATTTAAAGAAAACAATAGATTTCTGCTCAGAATCATCAAGACTCACATAAATGAGACTGTAAGTCACTTGCTCCTTTGAAAGGACATTCACTTGAGTGCAGACCGGCCAAAAGCTCAGATTCAGTTTTCAGGACAGGCTCCTCCCCAGGGTCCCTGAGCCTTTGCTGTGCAGGTATCCCTTACAGTCCAGATTCAGATGCTGAGATGTATATTTCAGGCCAGCGGGAGAACAACAACCTGTGGGGACATGTTTATCCTTGGGATAAGTACTTGGGTGGGAGCTTCGTGCTTCAAGACACCGAGCACTGATTATAAATAGAAGCACTCTGCTGCGGTTGGATCATTTCTTATTTCTTCTCCTGATATATCTAGGGAGACTCGGCCCAAGTGTTTCCACTGCTAAAGGAAAGGTCTTCCTTCATTCTTCAGCACTCTTTCAGGCTCAGCAAGAATGGGAATTTTATGATTAAGAAAACAATAGCAACAGACTTCTATAGGAAGCAGCTGACCTCCGAGACACAGTGCTAAGCAGTAGAGAAAGAAAACACTAACTATGGATGAGCGGGCTGACTCTCAGGCTCACCTGGGGACATCGCTTGCTGGTGACAGGCTAGTCATTGCCAAGGCTCCTTTCAATGTAATGTCCTCTTAGAGATAGGGAGTGCACTCTGCTAGCGACTTCCTGGGGGGCTTTCGGGCCTTGTTTGGGAGCACAGCCTCTCATATTCTAATGGAGTGAAGTGGACTAAGCAAGGGAGGCTGCCCTTGCTGTGAAATCCAGGGGTTTTGGGCTTGTATCCTGACATGCTACATCCTGGCTCTGTGGGCTTGGGAAGAGCTACCTGATCGGTCCTGTCCAAACTTTTTTGTCTGTGAAGAAGTTGGACAACCCCAGCCTCCTAAAGTAGTAACATCTGTCTGAAATGCTCACTCAAGGCATCTAAAGGATGGCGGGCTCCCAATGAGTCTGATTTAACCTCTGGTCCTTTTACAAAGACTGACATTGTATTAGTAAGAGTTTCGGGAACTCTGAGTTAGGAAAGTAGCAGGGTGGGTAGGATGCTTGCCTAGCACGCATAAGATCCTGGCTTTAATCCACAGTACCACCGGCCTGTAGTCCTAGCACCCAGGAGGCGGAGCCTGGACAATCAGCGATCCAACTGAGCAGCTGCACTGTAAGTCAGAGGCAGTCTGCCCTACATGAGTTCTCCCCATCATTCCAAGCATTTCTGTCCTTTTTTGAAGAACAGTTTCAAAATAAAATAAAGCCATAAACATTTAACTTGTTTTTATTCCTTGCGATGTGTGCTGTGAATCATCACCGTTCTTTCTTTTTTTTTTTCTTTTAAAAAAAAAATCCACAGTAAACGCTAATTTCCTTTCACGTGTTAATTTAGAAGTCTGTTTACAGAAGGGAACACAGTTGTCCTGCACCCAAGCTTCCTGCCCCTGGCTGTGCTGCCTGGGTCTAGGCAAAGCCACACAGCCGACACTTACAGTGTTCGGGAGGAAGAGGAAGTTCCCAGGGGCACCACCTTGCAGGCTATGAATACTTCATCACCTCTAGCTCTGGGTTTGACGTTACCCTGGAAATGCCAAGCCACTTGGGTTTGCTGCGTCAGAGGAACAAGAGGACACGACATACCTAAGAGACCATCTGTTGGAAGCCGGAGCCAGGCCAGGGAGGCTCCTGTCAGGACACAGACCACGGCGTCACAGTCGACGCAGAGTGAATTAGCAGGTTCTGTGCATGTGTTCACACCTGTGCACACCTGTATGTGTTCACGCATTCACACATGAATTCACTACCATCTCTGCATCTTGAGCCCAGCCTCTGGTATCATCAGACTCCCTGCTTAGTGCTTGCCTAGGAAGGTTCGGAACCCTCTCCTTCCTTCCGGTGGGCGTTTCCAAATTCTTCATATTCACTTCCCTGTCTCCAGTTTCTCCCACTCCAGGCTCAACTTCTACTTACCTCTAGCAACTTCCGGTTAGAGGGTGCTCTACCAGATATGATCTTAAAAACATGACCCCCCCCACCTCACCTTCTAAGAAAGGTTTCTGTGACTCTCTTTCTCCTATACTACAAAAGTCAGAGCCCTCGACACCATCCATGGCTCGTCTGAAGCGGAGGCGCAATCTAGCTGACATCTCTGTGGATTCCTAGCTCTTGAGCGCACCAAACTCATAGTTTCTTTCATCTCCTTCCTTCTCTTAAGCTGACAGCCCCGGATCAAATACCTGGGGTTTTGCACTTTGTATCCACGTGCATCCCACTCCAGTCACCCTTATCGCACTTCTGAGAAGCATTTTTTCTTTATTTTTGTCTTATGCCCTAAAGAGAGTGCCATTTCTATGGCATTTTGCAGCCCTACAGATCTGGGCAATGGCTTCACGCTCATAGCAGACTGTACGAGCTTGTAGATGAAATAATGAGGCCTCCCTAAATGTCCCTGTGGAGATTCTCATTCTATACACCACCACCCTCTGTCAGTCTTGAAACCGATTGGAGGTTCTAGATAGAGACGCCAGGGTTGACTTTCCATTTTTGTTTCTACCCCATTTCCTACTTCTTTCCTCCTTCCATATATTGAGGACAAGCTTCTCCCTCTCTCTGAAAACCACTCCTCTGGTTTCTCTAACAGCCTCGTTGTTAGACTCCACTCTACCATTTACCAACGTCTACGTAGCTTACGGGAAGAGTAATTAAAGGAAAATATAAATTAACATTCTTAGGAACACCTTCCTGCCGTCTTTTTCACCTAATCCCCTTTTAAGGCAGTCATTTGCCATTTCAATTTTTCTTTTTTAGGATGAAAAGGTTCAGGATCTGAAAAGTAAACTTAACTTTCCCAAGACCGTACATACACAGCAAACAGAAATGCCAAAGTACAGACAAATAGCTCTGAGTTCAAAATGTGTGCATATTCTACTTAACAATATCCTCTCTGAGCCGCAGTTTCCCTTTCTGAAACCTCACAGGAGGTAGGGAATCGTGGCTGTTGCAGGCGTCTCCGGGTGTGGGGGCTGTTGTCACACTGGGCTTTCACTGGAGTGACGTCTGTGATCAGCACTGGCAGTGTGGTCAGGCAAGGCTCTGCTACCCCGATCGAGGCCATGACCTTGGTCCTTCTCTTTATAAGTGTTTACTTGGAGCCGCACAGTGCCCTAAAAGCACTTCACAGATGTTATCTCGCTTTACAGCTTATAAAATCCACAAGGGGAATATGCAATAATTGCTCCCATGTTACAGGTTAAATACTCCCCTGAGATGCAGAGAAGTAATGTGTTCCTAGGTGGTACAGAGATTTTTAACCCTGTAAGTCTCAGATCAGGCATCATAAGCCCCAGCCACGAAGCTCAACCCATTCCACCCACCCTCAGATGCTTGAGTTCCGGGCCCTCAGGGTCCCAGGTTCCCAACTGGTCTTTGCCATCCATGTCTGACACCGTGCGTATTGTAGCTCCAAGCATTCCCCACATACAAGACCATTTATGGCAAGACAGATCCGGAAGACCCAGGGAGAGAAATTATCAAGCCAAAGACCAGAGTTCCAGTTCCAAGCTCTGCCAATTAGCAGACTGTGCCCACTTTCAGCCTCAGTAAATGAATCCTTGTTTCTGGCTGAGCATAGCATCATCCACCTTCTTCAGCAAATGACACATTTTGGCCAGCAACACAGGTTCTTGTGTCTCGATTCAACTACTATAATAAGAATATGGGGCCACAGCCTTGGTGGGCAAAACAACAGACTGGCGTGTGGGATCAGGGTGTCTGTGTGGCTGAGTGTGAGCGAGGGTCCTCCTCCTAGATCCCTCTCACTATGTCCTCACGTGACCTTCCTCTGGTATGTAAAGATGTTCAGAGAACTCCATCACCTTGTAAGGATACAAATCCCAAAGCAAAACCTGCCTTCATCTTAGCTCCATTATCACCCCAAAACCCTGTTTCCAAATGCCATCACATAAAAAATCAGGGTGCAGCAGGTGAATTTGAGGACTATAGATATTCCGCCTTAAACATCTTTAGCGTGGTGGTATTTGTCTTCATTATGTTAATGAGAGGGCAGAGGGGTAAAGCTGTAGGTTAAAAGTGGATTATAGGATCTGTCGCCATGGTTTCATAGCTTTGGGGACACGTTAAAGTAACCTACAATGCTCCAAACTCCATGGGACGTTTCTAATTTTTTTTAACAGTGCCTGGTGACATCCAGAGCCAGCAATACTATCTTGCCCCCTCATAAATGGTCATTTGAGGTTCCTTGGGTTTTGATAGTTTTTGTCTCATGACTGCAAGTCAATAAAAATGGAGAATTCTGCCTAAATGAACTTTTATTGTCCCTTATCAGCAACCATAATATAAGCTTCTTCTCCAAGAGTCAGCTAGGAGTGTTATGTTCAAAGGGACCTAGGAGACGTTCCCCAAGAAGACAATAGACAAACCAGTTGCTATCTCTTTTTTTTTTCTTCTTCAGAATAAGAAACAAAATAGAGGAAGCAAACAAAAGACCCAGAACCATTTCCCAGCGTGGGAACGGGATCCTCTCTAACTCTGGCTCTGTGTGGTAGACAATGCCCAGGGCACAGGAGTAAAACACTCCCAGACACCCTTTGCTTGGCAGGTGGTTTATTTATTTTAGAGGGCAAAGTAAGTTAATTTTAAACCAAAGTGCACAGCTCTGTTGTGAGGCAGGTAAGTGGAGCGTGGAGTAAGACAGAGCATCCTATGGTTTGTGAACTAATTAGAAGGAGAGGCCAAAGGTTTTAGATGTGGTCCCCAGGGGCATGTGTCCCTTACCTGGCGGGATCCTCGCTCTCAGGATGTCAGCACGGAGTCTGGGAGCCTGGGAGCTGCTCGGGATGCTGGCAGGTTGGAAGCGACAAGACCATCCTGACAGGGCTGGTAGTGAGGCAGGGACCCTGGGCTTTGCCTCCATAAATCCAGGTCCCAGTCGAGGAAGATTTGAATAAGAGCCACCATTCTTCTTGGGGTAGTGGAAACATCCATCTCTTTCACATTATATCTCTTTATCCTGCTTTTTTTTTTCCTCCTCTTATTTCCCTCCTTCATTCTTCATGCCCAAGATGGCTTTTGATATGAGGGAGTACATTGGGAGCAGGATGTAGGGACCGATCTAACAATATGCCAGGAGTACCAGAGCAAGCCGTTCCTTCTCCTCCTGCCCATCCTCCAAAGGTAACGAGGGGTCAGAGATCCAGTGGCCTGCTCTCTTCCCAGCTATGCCACCAAATGTAGGCCAACTGCTTAACTGTGTGGCGCTTAGACTTCCCAGCCTAGACAGTGGACGTGCAGCTCCACCCATCGCTGTGGTAGATGGGAAATGCGAGCTCGTGAGCACGGCTTGACGACAGAACGCATCGTGCGCATGGGCATTCACGACACTGCGTCGTGCTGTACGGCTTCCTGTGTTCCAAGCACCACCCCGAGTTTTGTGTGCGTGTTAGCATTTCACAACCCCCGATCATTTTGTGCTATTATCGTCCCTATCTTGAAGTTAAGGCCCAGAGAGTTGGAGAAAGTTGTTCAAGCGCGGCTGCCCAGCAGGGGCTCATATTGGAGCGCTCAGGCTCCAGGGTCTGTGCTCCTCACCCGTCTCCTCTGAATACCATTCACAACCACACAAGAAAGAGAAAGCTGCATGATCGTTTCTAGAGTGAAGAATTACTGCTTAGGTGTCCTCATGACGTCATGGCTTCCTTCTGTGTGATGGCCTCAGGCCGTTCCATTGGGTCCCGACAGCCTGTGTGAAGCCCACCTTATCTGGCTCATCACTGGTGTCTGTTCCAAGGCCAAGGCTCCTAAACTCTGTAAAAGTATAATCTGCCTCCTGCCAGCCTCTTTTCCAACCCAACCGGATGGGCACCTCTGTGCTTATGACTCCTATACTTTCTGCGCGCCCACACGGTCTCTGTCCCAACATCCTGTCAAAACCTGCCTCCCCAGGGTACATCTATCACAGTTCATGTGTCTGTGAACTGCCTGTAAGTCCCACACCCTGGCCTTGCTACTTGCTTCTCTCTTCCTATACCAGTCAGGCCCCGTGCCCTACCCTGAGACAGCTTCCAAAGGCTTTTCTCTGTTACATACTGTGCTCTTTGGAAGAGTCACAACTACTGCCTGTTTTGTATCTTAGTCTGTTTTCATTGTAGGCTGCCGAGAGTCTTTCATCAGACTTCTCCGGCCTGGCTCTCTGGCTGTTTCCTTTGGCCTGCAACTGAAGAAAGCATGACCCCTCACTATCGAGTCTATGCTTTTTTGTTTTTACCCTGATATAGTCTTCCTTTCTAAGGACCCCAAGAACTACACCCCCTGGTGCTTAGGAAGTCCTACAGCTCCTGGTAAACACATTCAATTCATGAACCCCTGAGTGACTGCAACAGACAGACATAGTCTTACCCTCTGGGTCCCCTAAGCACTGCCCTCTCTCACCCCTGGGTTCAGGAATAATCTTGGGTTCAGGAATAATTTTGGTCTGCAGGCCAGACACCTCTGTAGACTCCTTCTCCATCACTACAATCCCCTAAATCTCAGCATTCTCAATGCTGCCTGTACCCTCTCATTTCTCTTATTATATTCCTTCCCCGTGTTGTTACTGCCTAGTGTTTTAATGCTATGATAGCATACGGCATTAACCAGAAGGCCCTAGCACAAGCCTTGCTGTAGGTTCAAATTCTGGCCTTCTCCTGCCAAACAATGAGTGCTTGGGAAAATTCTGTAAGCATGCTATGCTCAACTTCTTAACCTACAAAACAAGATCAATATTGGAGTCACTGGAAGAATTAAATGACCTGAATCCTCTCCAAGATCCCAGGTCAGCATCTCATGTACCGGAAGTAACAAAATGTCTAGCTTTTGCTGTGCTGCGTCCTTGGTGCCATCCCCCTGGTGAGACCGTAAGCTGAATGGAGATGATGAAGTGGTTTTAAATGTCTTTGGGGAAGCGTCTGTGGTCAGAAAGTAAGAAAGCAAACGCTCAGCCAGGCTTGGTGGGGACTTAGTGGCCAGCACTGAAGCACACAGCAGACGCACACAGCATTTTCCTGTGGGAACCCTCGACATCCTGACTGTGTCCCTGGTATCTGGAGCTGCGGGGTGCTTCAGAGGAGAGTGACAAAATGCGGCTCTGCTGCGGTGGCTGACTCATGAATAGGAGGGCTGGGGGAGAGGAATTCTTACAACCCTTCCTTCCCATATGTTTCCTGCCGATACAGTCATGACCTGTGGTCTGCACTGTGTGAGAAGCAATGCCCCGTGTTTATCCACAGCCACTCAGGTGATCCTGACGGAAGCTTTGGCCTTTCCTGTCACTCACCACCTGGGTCAGCCAGTTTCCCTACTACCCAAGGCCCAGCATGGCCGTTCTGTGAATACCTCAGGGCCCTCGTCAGAGTCAATGTGAGATTGTCATAGTTTTGGCCGGCTGTCCAGTGTGTGGCTATAGAATCGATGCCTATGGTGTTGGAAGGAGCCTCAGCCTTCCAACTATGGGGTGTATGGAAACTCGTTATTTATAAACGTAAAGACTGACTGACAGAAAGCAGGAGAAGTGAGGGCCTGAGGACCAACTCCCAAGTCCCTGTGCTTTCCAGGAAACCCTTTCAATGCCTCTGCCTGGCTCTCGTATGAGGCCCCGGCAGACACAAGCCCAGGGAAGCAAGCTGCGGTATACAGCCCAGCGAAGACTGCTACTCAGCTCCACACATCAGCCGAGCTGACCTCCTAGCGCCTCCATTTGCTTCTGGCCTTAGTCAGTCTCTCATTGCTTCCCAAGCAACGTGTGAGGTTGAAGTGTTGACGCTGTCCCAGGAGAGCACGGATGCCTTTTCTCCCGGCATCTTCTAAACACGTCACTTTCCCAGCTACTCAGTCCATCCTACTGTGGCTGTAGAATCAGCAGTGCGTCTGAGCGTGAACAACAGCCCACAGTATGGCTATGGGCGCGTCCTTAGCCTCTCTGGGCCTCCATCTTCATCTTCGATATTCTGTGATAAAGAGATGATGACACAGTTACTAGCTCTCTCACAGAACACGCAACCAGTGGGGAGTGCAGCGCCCGTGGTTAGCAGTAGTACCGGCGATCACAAAAGCTCTCTCAGATTGCAGTATTTTGCCATGAGGTCCAGAATTCACAAAGAAGCTCTGCAAACAGTGGTTCCCAACACGTGACTCTCAACCCCTGTCACAGGGGTCCCCTAAGACCATCATGCATAACAGATATTTACATTATGATTCATTACAGTAGCAAAATTAGAGTTAAGAACTAGCAATGAAAATCATTTTATGGTTGGGAGTCACCCCCACTTGAGGAACTGTGTTGAAGATTAAGAACCACTGTCTGAAAACAAGACTCTGATTTGGTAGGTTGGGGAAGGTGCTGGAGCTTTTTGAGGAGTTTAGCAAGAAGATTTGAATTTACAACTGGTTGAGGGAGCTAACTTTCCTCATGGTCTATGGCTCTTGTGAGTGGGGATCTCTGTTTTATGACTTCTCTGTTGTGAGCGTGGCTGGTCTGTTTCCCTGTTGTGAGCGTGGCTCTGGTCTGTTTCTCTGTTGTGAGTGTGGCTGTGTTCTACAGTTTCCCTGTTGTGAGTGTGGTTCTGGTCGCTCACCCTGTTTCAATGCTCACAGGCTGAAGGCAGTTTCCTAAGTGGACTGACATTAGTGTAGGAAAACCCTCACCTGTGTCTCTAAGTTGTGGGTCCCTGTTAAGGAGCTACGTGCCACCGAGATATTAACGTGGGAAGAGAGGAATTTGGGGGAGCACGGAGACCGGAAAGCTGGACGTCAGAACTGGAAATCACGGGGTTCAAATCCTGGTTCCGCCATGACCTTTAGCAGATTGTTTATTCTCCCCAAGCCAAGCTGCAGGACCACAGTTTTCAAACTGACTTTTAAAAGATTTTGTTCAGCCCAACCCTGCAATTTGGCGTATATCATCCTCATGCCAAATCCCACTGTCCTCCTACCTCTGATGGTCCAGAACCTCAAGGCTCTAACCCTGGGGTGCTCTGCTGACTTAGTCCTTCACCCCCGCTTCTGTCTTGCTCACGCCTTTCTACCCTCCCTGCTGCGTGTGCTGGCAATGAGATTTCCACACCACCTTCCAGCTGTCTGCAGACTCTGGCTCACTCTTTCCCAGGTCCGGGGTGGCTCCTATCAGCATGATTAACAGCTCAAGCGTGTTTACCTGCATAGCTTCCCACTGACCTATGCGGCTCTAAGAAGCAAGACTTTCAGCCATTGACTATCCTGGCTTGGGTCTCCAGCGTGACTCACACCTCATACATGGATATTCCCAAAACAGCAGTTTCTGCGGAGAAACACTGCAGGTGGACATTCAAGGAAGATGCCAAGGGGTGTGTTTCCTCCAGGCCACGGGCTGATTCCATAAATGTGTTTCGTCCTGTTGGTGTTTCTTGGCGTTTGGAACTTGTCTGAGGCAAACACTGCAGGGGGCTTGGTTTTTTAATCTAAAACTGTGCTGCTCTGGAAAACGTGTATGCGGTGTTCAACTTGTGTTTCTCAAAATAAGCCGGGTGTAGTGGCTCGCTTCTATAAGCTTCCTGCTGGCTGCTGGGGGTGGTGGATTCCTGGAGCTCACTGGCCAGGCAGTCTACCTAAATCAGTGAGCTCCAGGTTCAGTGAGAAATCTTGTCAAAAAGAAGGAGGAGGAGGAGGAGGAGGAAGAGGAGGAGGAGGAGGAGGAGGAGGAGGAGGAGGAGGAGGAGGAGGAANGGAGGAGGAAGAGGAGGAGGAGGAGGAGGAGGAGGAGGAGGAGGAGGAGGAGGAGGAGGAAGAAGAAGAAGAAGAAGAAGAAGAAGAAGAAGAAGAAGAAGAAGAAGAAGAAGAAGAAGAAGAAGAAGAAGCAGCAGCAGCAGCAGCAGCATGAGGAGTCTCGCTTGCATCCAACATCCACGTCTGGTCTCCACACAAATGTGCACACATGTACCAATACCCACATTCGTGTATGTGCACACAAGCATGAGCACATAACAGAGAACAAGAGGGGGGAGCAAGGGAGGCAGGGAGGGAGGAAGGGAGGGAAGGAGGGAGGGAGAGTGTTACTGAGGCTGGCACTGTAGCATACAGAAGCCCTGGCTTGATCACCAGCACCACAAAGAGAAACAAAACCTCTGTCCACAGAGGCCAGAATGGCCCAGGAAGACATCCCCAATGATCTGCCTCTGAGACAACACAACCCACGATGTTATGAGAGACAAGAGGATAATATAAACAAAAGCCACTGAGCTGCCTCCCTCAGGCCCTGGATATTTCACTGGTGGGTGGCCCAAGCCTTCCAAGTGCATCTGTCTTTGCAAAACATTCCTAGCAAAGTGGTGTCAGCCAGGCCCTCCTGAGAGGAAGCCATGTGCCCACCAGTTTCCCTTTCCTGTTTCTTGGCGGTAGAGGAGGCTCCAGCCTCCGTCTGGTATACTAACAACATGACCAGGAACTCCCATTAGGACACCTAAAGGCTGTGAAATCCTCAGTTTAGAATTCCAGGCTTTATTGTCGGTGGCAAGCCGGTGTCAGCAGAGCCTGAGGTGCCTTTGATTCTGGTGCTGAAGCATCTTAGACTCAGTTTGTCAGGCTCCGTTTCTTCTTAAATGCTTCTTACTACCCCACGGTCATGGTTCAGGCTTAGCAGAATTAAAACTTAGCAGTTAAAACCCACTTCGTTATTCACATCTAATTTCAGCCGTGACTTTTCACGCGGCAAAACTTGTTAGGAGACAACTGGCGGTACTGGGTGGGTGATGAAGCCTAGCCAGCAGGGAGGCAGGGTAACTCTGAGGCTAACTCACTAGGTCAAAATGACTGCAGGGCTCACGACCTTGAAGGTCCCGGGCCTGTGACTTAAAGGCCAATCCTGACTCCTGGACGCCACCTTTGGAATACAAAGATAACCAAGATAGTACCGTTTGTGCTTATATTTGAAGGCTAGTAGCTGACTGATTTCTGCCAACTTGAAACAAGCATAGAGTTAGTTGAGAAGAGAGGCTTTCGGTGGAGGTATTGGCTCCATTACATTGGCCTATAGACAAGAGGGTGGGGCATTTTCTTGACAGATATGGAAGCCCACTGTGGGTGGTTATCATCCCTGATCAGTGGTCTTGGGTTGTATACAAAACCAAGTTTAGCAAGCTACTAAGTAGTGTTCCTCCAGGGCCTCTGCTTCAGCACCTGCCCTGGCTTCCCTTCACGATGGACTATGATGGAGACGTGTAAGCCAAATAGATCATTTCCGCCCAAATGGCTTCAGGTCAATGTCTTGTCACAGCACTGGGAAATCTAACTAAGACGGCTGGCATTCTATCAGCAAGTATAACCTTAAGCGGGTCTCTTTTTGCATTCCTACGCCTCAAACGATGAAAGATGTTGTAACCAGGATAAATTTCAGGTAATAGGAATTTGGCATCTCTACCCATGGGGGAAACGGGAGGGTCTGGTCTAAAATTTGATATTTAGTCAGCCTCCTTTCTTGAACTGAAAAGACTGCTTCAGTATTTGTTGCTTTTAATTGAAAAGCTTCTTTAAGAAAACAAACAGGTGAATGCGAACTCTGCCTTTCTCCTGAAATGTGTTTTGAAGCCCCACAGACAGAACCATGCCCCTGGGAATACACGCCCCAGCCGCTCCAAGTGCTACGACAAAGGACATGAACTCGGGACCCTAGACATTCTCATGACCTGGTGAGAGAGATAGGGTGGCTCCAGTTTCCCCAAAGACAAACCATTAGTGAAGTTCACTGGATTATCAGATGGAGGCCACAGTCGGCTCTGTCATCTTTTGGCTTTTTCATCCCCTATTTGTCAAGGGCAGAGAAAATGATACCTGAAAGCTCCTCTCTGTGTGAGGTTATACTTGCCCGAAAGTAGATGAACGGCACTAAGGCAAGAGACTGCAGAATTCGGTCCCCTCCCTTACTTACATCGGAGGGGCTTGCATAAGTCTGCAAATCCATTTCCTAACTTGGTTCCCTCAACCATTTCCTAAGATGGAATACGATGCCTGGACAGGTGACCCAGCACAGAAACATTAAGAGCTTCCAGGAAAGACTGTACACAGACCCTGAAACTAGCATGGTAGCTGTAACCCGGATGGCGAGACACACCTGTGGTCCTGGTGATGGCACACACCTGTAATACTGACGGTAGCACACATCTGTAATCCTGATGGTAGCACACACCTGTGATCCTAATGGTTGCACATCGCTGTGACCCTGATGGGTGCACACACCTGTGACCCTGATGGGTGCACACACCTGTGACCCTGATGGGTGTACACACCTGTGATCCTGATGGGTGTACACACCTGTGACCCTGATGGGTGCACACACCTGTGATCTTGACGGTAAAACATACCTACAATTCTCATACTCAGGTGACCAGGACAGGAGGATTACCAAATTCAACAGTCGTCCTTATGAAGTACGGGAAGATAGAGCAATGTCTTCAAATATTCTGCAATATCAAGTCAGATGCATCGTAGAACACAGGCTCTCCACCTCAACTTTGCTTTAGTGATCATTTTTTTTTTAAATTATCGCTAGGTTTTCTTGAAATACTAGTTTCATCTGTCACTCCAGAGATTCTGATTATTGGTCTGAATGTGGCCTGGGCATCAGTATTTCAGCTTGCCGAGTGGTTCAAATGTGTAGCCGGAACTGCAGAGTCGAGAAGGGCTGCTTAGAACAGGCATTGTATCTCAGTCTGTGGGCCCGGATCCACTCTAGGAGCTGCTGCCTCAGGAGCTGTTTCCAGAAGTTTCCAGAGGCACAGCAATAGTGGGAGGATGTTGGTGACAGAAGCAGCAGTACAGCTCTCTAAGGCCGGGAAGAAGCCCATCACAGCCATGGTCCGTGGTGATAATCGTAGGAGCCAAAAGGTGGACATTCTTATATATATGCTGGCTTGGAAATATTCTATGTGCTTAAATCTCAACTCTCCCACTAGAGTCAGTTTCTTCAGAGTGAGATTCTGGCACCCAAAGATATCTGTCATCGTCACCATTAAACTGCACACTCCAGGGAGGAGGTCTTTTGTTACTCTCCTTCACTGTCTGGGCAGCACAGCACATGGCTTAGCAAATGGTGACTGGCACAAACATTCCTGAGAAGGTGGCATTTTCAGTTTTTTCATTCCAGAAACCATTTTCTCCCATCTAAAACCAAGAACATGCTTTTGTGCAGTGTAGTTCAGGCTCCCAGGAAAGCTGGCTGAGTCTGCAGGCCACTGGGCCCGGGTTCAGCGTCAAGCGTTCTCTCTGTGCTCCAGGCACCCACGCCTCTGCTGAACACTCAATCTGCCTTGTCAGAGGAGATGTTGGAACACTCGCTGAGTCCTAAGGGCTGTGATTTTGAGGTTGATACTAAATCCTTCACCAGTCAGCAGAAAAAGCTGCCAAGGATATGTTTGCCAAGTGGCCATGAACATAATTCTTAGAACCTTTGGTAATTTCACCGTAAATCTGACTGAAAAAATATATTTGTGGTTGAGTCATGCAAGAACAAAAGAATTATACTTAATATTGATTTGCGTATTGGCAGAAGACCTCTTTCTGTTTGGAAACGGCATCCTTCCAGCCTTGACCACCACCGGAGCCAAGCAGATCTGGTTGCAGGGTCCTCAGAGCCAGGGTTCTGAAGTGGGGGTGCTGAGATTTGTTGAGCGTTTGTTGGATTCATGTAAGTCATTTTGTAAACATTAGCCCACTTAGTCCATGCCACGCTCGATTTCACTCATGAAGACATTCTCCAAGCCCACGCATGAGCCTGCGTTCCATCGGACTTGGAAAGTAGACAACAAAACCAGCATGGCCTCTGAGGTCTTCCACGGGCTCCATGGTTCCTTCCTCTCCGCCACAGCAGCTGTACAGTGAGCCTCGTTCTCTTTCAATGATGGCATTTACACACCTTTGTCCTTCTTCTGGAGCACCCTTCTCCCACCTCTCTCTGAGACCTGCAGTAGCCCTCTGCCTACTCAGCGCCCAGTTTTCCTTCCGCTCTCTATAACATCTACCAGGGCCTAGGAGGGAGAAAGAAACTACCACACCAGTCATCTGAACCAAAGGAATGGAGATAATGATGGCTTATTAAGATGTGTTTAGTTATTTAATAATGAGTTTTCACCATCTTAAATACTTTGATAAATTTTAAATTATTTAAAAAGGTGTTAAACAGGTAATAGAAGAGAAAAAAGAAAACTCCAAGCTGGGGTTGTGATGGAGGTGGGTCTTGTAATAATAAAGAAACTGCCTCGGCCCTCATAGGACAGAAAATTAGGTAGGCGGAGTAGACAGAAGAGAATGCTGGGAAAAAGAAGCTTAGTGAAGGAGTCGCCATGATTCTCCCGCTCCAGACAGACGCAGGTTAAGATCCTCCCTGGTAAGCCAGCTCGTGGGCTACACAGAATATTAGAAATGGGTTAGAACAATATGTAAGAGCTAGCCAATAAGAAGCTGGAACTAGCCGGGCCAGGCAGTGTTTGAAAGAATACAGTTTCCGTGTAATTATTTCAGGGCATAACCTAGCCATGCGGGCGGCTGGGTGCCGGGGACGCAGCCCTGCCACTCCTAATGCAACAGGGTTGACAAACATGATGACGAACCAACTGTGGACCAAATCCATTCATGGCCTGTTTTTGTTGGACCACTGAGCTAAGAACATTTTAATCGGTTCTTTTTTGCAATCTTTGTAAAGATTGTCAGCTAAAATAGCAACAATGGCAGCATGGGGCCCACAGAGTGGGAAGTATTTACTCTCTGCTCCTTCAGATGAAAAGCTCAGTGACTCCCTCCACCTCCTGCTCTAAAGTTTCACGAGGTGGCAAGTGTAGGAAGCAGCCGCCATTTCCAGGCAGTAAGCATTGGAATTATTAAAAGATGGAAAGCTAGGGAAGGGATCTGAACTGCGGAAACAGAACACAGCTGCCTGCAACAAGCATCTCGGAGGTGGGAAAGGCTAGAACCATCTTTATGGTAAGAAAATTGTGCACCCTCCTGGAATGCTTCCTCAAAAGGTAGCTATCTGCAGCTGCCGGGTGAAGAATCCTGCCTAGGTTTACTTACCACAGAAACCACCCAGGAAGTAGAACGGAACAAGTCGTGCCCCATGCCTCTTGCCTCCTGCCGCCTGCCGCCTGCCACCTGCTGCCTGCCTCCTGCCTCCCTCTGTTGGTCCATCTCAACAGAGCTAAACAGGGAGGCAGTCTGCAAAGCAAAAGTTTGGTTTGCAGGGTCCTGGCCCTGACCAATCCATGTGACAGGGATGTGGGTTTGTGAGAAAAGCAGGTGATCCAATAACTAGTTTAAGGCGGTTTCCTGGAAACCCGTGATGTCACCAGTGCCCTCCATCCTGACTTTATTGTACTATGGATGGTTTCTCTGCTAGGTTAGCTACAGTTAATGGAAATGCGGACAAGAACCACATCCCAGGGCACTTGGCACAGTTTTCAATGTTCGGCCTTCACGACAAGCCAGGGAAGAGTGAGATGCTAGCCTCACTTTCCAGGTGATGACATTTATACCAAGATAAAAATGAAACCATCTACTCAAGGGAGCACTCGGCTGGAAAACAAGCGCTCTTGGTGCAGGGTCTATCGTCTCGCCATGACACTATCCTGCCTCCAGTTTTCAGTTCTCCTTGGGAGTCTTGCCCATTGTCTCTCTCGGTCTCTCGGTAGACGAGGATGAGGACTGGGCCTCTTCCTGCTGACTAATGGATCCCCTCAGCCTGCCACAAGGTCTGCCAAACAGGAGGCTCTTCATAAATGCACGGAAGCAAGATCTGTCATAGAAAAGTTAAGGTAGGTGCTCCGGGTTCTAGTCACTCCGCCACCCTCTCCGTCGCCTCGGCCGCCGCCCTCGCTCGCCATGCTCTCCGCCCGCGTCCCGCTCGCCACCATCACCGACCAGCAGCAGCTGAAGGTGTCACCGCTGAAGCGACTCCACCTGTCCGAGAAGGAGAACACGCCCCCGAGTCTCAGCGGGACCCGCATCCTGGCGAGCAAGGCTGCGAGGAGAATCTTGCTGGACCCGGCCGAATCGGAAAGTAAAGAATCTACTAAGCTCAGCGTTGAGGATGAGCCCTTACTGAGAGAAAATCCCCGCCGCTTCGTGGTCTTTCCCATCGAATACCATGATATCTGGCAGATGTACAAGAAAGCCGAGGCCTCCTTCTGGACTGCTGAGGAGGTCGACCTCTCCAAGGATATTCAACACTGGGAAGCGCTGAAACCCGACGAGAGACATTTTATATCTCACGTCCTGGCTTTCTTTGCGGCCAGTGATGGCATTGTCAATGAAAACCTGGTGGAGCGCTTTAGCCAAGAAGTTCAGGTTACAGAGGCCCGCTGTTTCTATGGCTTCCAAATTGCCATGGAAAACATACATTCTGAAATGTACAGTCTCCTCATCGACACTTACATTAAAGATTCCAAAGAGAGGGAATATCTCTTCAATGCTATTGAGACAATGCCTTGTGTGAAAAAGAAGGCCGACTGGGCCCTGCGTTGGATTGGGGACAAAGAAGCTACCTATGGAGAACGAGTTGTGGCCTTTGCTGCTGTGGAAGGGATCTTCTTCTCTGGCTCTTTTGCGTCAATATTCTGGCTCAAGAAACGGGGACTGATGCCTGGCCTTACGTTTTCCAACGAGCTTATTAGCAGAGATGAGGGTTTACACTGTGACTTTGCCTGCCTGATGTTCAGGCACCTGGTACACAAGCCGTCGGAGCAAAGAGTACAAGAAATCATTATCAATGCAGTGAGGATAGAGCAGGAGTTTCTCACGGAGGCCCTGCCTGTGAAGCTCATCGGGATGAACTGCACCCTGATGAAGCAGTACATCGAATTCGTGGCGGACAGGCTTATGCTGGAGCTAGGGTTCAGCAAGATTTTCAAAGTAGAAAATCCGTTTGACTTCATGGAAAATATTTCACTAGAAGGAAAGACAAACTTCTTTGAGAAGCGAGTGGGCGAGTATCAGAGGATGGGGGTGATGTCAAATTCAGCAGAGAATTCTTTCACCTTGGATGCTGACTTCTGAGTAAACTGCCTGCTCTTTGCTGATTATTGTTCTCCCCTTGTCATAAAAAAAATCAGCAAAAGCAAAAAAAAAAAAAAAAGAAAGAAAGAAAAAAGAAAAGTTAAGGTAGCAGTTACTAGTCAAAGCGGGATTCACACTCCAGTCTGTCAGACCGCAAACGCCATGTTCTGCGCAGCCGAAAGTTGGTTCACACTCCAGTCTATCTGATGGCAATGCCGTGTTCTGCCCAGCTGTGAGTTGGTTCACACTGCAGTCTGTCGGACGTTCTGCCCAGCCGAGACCTGGCAAAGTAGAGCTTTGCAGGTTGGTGGCAATGAGCTTCCTGATGATGTGAGTGAGACTTGTCAATCATCACTGTCTTCTGCACTTTGAACAAACAATGCATTTTTTCTGGTCTTGCGCTTATCCAGAAAGTGTGATCAGCTATACTTCTCATTTGGTGGTCACACTGCATCAAAAAAATCACTGTGCTTCATTATTGGGGAACCCCCATCTCCAAAAACAACATTCCTCTACTTCTCAGGTTAACGACTGCTAGTGTCTAATGAGGACTTTGGCATAGGAATGGTGATTGTTGGGCCTTTTGTACCCAATGCTGTCCAAGCGTTTCTATTTCCTTCAGTGAGCATATTAAAGAAACACTTCATTTAAAATGCTGAGAGCAAACATTCCTCCTAGCAAATTTGGACGTAGCGGAATGGTACTCCCTCCCTCACCTCGGGGCAATGTGCTTGCTCCTTCCTTCATCATTTTCTGCCTCCTGTCTCGTCACTCTGCCAGAGGCCAGACACTTGCTGAGTTATGTGTGCCTTGTGTGTCACCGTTTCTCTTGGGGCAAAGCTGCCATCCCACAGCAGCGCCATGAGGCACCCCAAGATCTGATCCTCAGAGTGACCCATTTTTGGCCCTCTTCTGCTGATACTAGAGTAGGAGTCCACACCAAAACATCAGAAGGTTATATAGGAAGGCAGAAGTGCGGCAAATATAATCACGTTCATTCCCGAAAACTCAGGCCTGCTGATGAAATCTATTTAGTAAGTGCGCTGTGCTAAGTTTCCTACCTGGGAGATTTTCATACCAGAGAAACTGGTCTTGGGTGATTTTCTAGAACCGGATGTCTTTGGTGTTCTGAAAAATACCAGTGCCAGCAATGCGGTTAAATCAGAGGAGAGACTAGAGGAGGCCTCAAAGCTGTTTATGAAGTAGACGTTGTTCAGTCAGATAGTAAAGCACTCACCCAAGCCCAGTTTGGAGAGCCTAGGCAGGAGAATCATAAGTCAGAGGCAAGTATTAGCTTCACAGTGAGTTCTGGCCATGTTGGGTTGCATATTGAAGCCCTGGCTCAAGCATTTCCAGCAGAGGTCTTTATCAAGACCTCTGAGCTCTTGATAAAAATTCAGTTGCTGAGGCTATTGTTGTTGTTGTTTTGGTCTATTTGGTTGTATTACTACATAGCCCAAACTGGTCTTGAACTCATGGTCATCCTGCCTTGCTCTCTCTCTCAAATGCTGCGATTGTAGGTAGGTACCACTACGTCTGAAAAGTGCCTCATCCTTAACGGCATCAGAAATCACTCAGGTCTCTGAAAGGACCCACACAGTAACAATTAGGTACTCTCATCTCTCTAGAACACTGATCATGTGGAAACAGTCTTTTATTTTATGCATCCTATAACTTTGAAGAAGTTCTTGAGTGTGGCAGTTTGGTCCATGACTCTTTCTACAGTCATAACTGTCTACTATTGTGGGGAAGGATTACTGTCTTTGTTAATAACTCCCACTGGTAGCACAGTCTAAAACCAGAACCGCCGAGTTTCAATCCTGTCTCTGTTACAGACTTTTGCACGCTGTTGGTGGCCCTGAACGTTTCTGTTTCTCAGCTCTTTCCTTCAGTAATCTGTAGTTTAGAGCAGAGTAATAAGAAACCCCTGTAACAGGTTCTTTATCACATATCCTTCCACAGGTCCTACAGCTCCCCTATCACACTCTGGCCACACACACATCACTAATCAATCAATTACAGCATGGCTTCTTGAGCTCAGATGATTCAAATCAACACACAACATAGGAATCTACCAACAAGTTCGTGAAATTTATTCCCAACTGAAATGCTAGCATCTCTAGACTATGTAATCCAAAGAGTTCCTATAAACTTTAAAAATATAAAGTTCTTTGTGATGAGAAAAAGGAAATTTCATTTTTTGTTTCAAACATTCATTTTTTGTTTGTTTGTTTGTTTTGTTTTTTGTTGTTTGGGTTTTTTTTGGTTTTTTTTTTTTTTTTTTTTGGTTTTTTCGAGACAGGGTTTCTCTGTGGCTTTGCAGCCTGTCCTGGAACTAGCTCTGTAGACCAGGCTGGTCTCGAACTCACAGAGATCCACCTGCCTCTGCCTCCCGAGTGCTGGGATTAAAGGCGTGCGCCACCTTATAAGTTCCTGTAAAGACCCAGGTGAGGTGAGGGGCCTGCACAACTGTAATCCTGGCAATTTAGAGGCTGAGGCAGGAGACTTGTGCTTTTGAGACCAACCTGAGTAGTCATACATAAAACCAATTTACTGAACAAATATGATTGTAATCTGCTTTAATTCAAGTCTCCTCTGAGCTTCCCACTATGTCCATTTTTCTAATCTAGATTAGGGCTATGGTCTGAGTACCATTTGTCTAGAACCTTCTCAGCCTGTGCTGTCAAACTGTACTCACCCTCTTGAGTTTTAGCTGGGACTCAAGGACAGTCCTACTCATAAAAACACACTTCCGGTTGGGAAGCTGCTATATGAGAAGGGACACAGAGACAGGAGGGAAGGGAGGCTAGGAAGAACAGAGAAGGAGAGTGGAGGATCCTACATCTAAAAATCCCTGAAGGCATCAGGCATAGCCGCGCACACTTGTAATCCCAGCACGTTGGGGGCTGTGGTGGGAGGAGCATAGAACATTTTAGCCACTGGGCTGTCCAGAGAAACCCGGCAATAAATAAATAGATATTAAAAATAAAAGGACTTTAGTTTCTTAGAAACAGGCTGGGTTCTTTGAGGATTTTGTGTTAACCCCTTTGGCTAAAAACTCAACTGAATGCAACCCATTCCCAATATTGGAAACCTGATTTGGTAACAGGACATGGCCAGTTGAGACGCCGTACCCTCATTATCAGGAGACCTCATTAGAATCACGTTTATATGTTTTAGGAAGTTTCCACTGTGTTAGGTTTCCATATCATCCGTCAGATGCCCCCTCAGTTCCAGTGTGTGGATTCTCTCCCTCTGCCTTGTCTTCTCTCGCCCTCCCGATCTGATCTTTATCCTCCTACCCTCACCCACCCCCGGGCCACATGTAGAGTTTGTTCTGTTTCCCCCTCCCACGGAGATTCATGTGTGCATCCTAAACTCTTCCTTTACACCTAACCTCTCTGGGTCTATAGACTGTATCTTGGCAACCATTTATTTAATTGATGGCTAATTTTCACATGTAAGTGAACATAAACTATATTGTCTTTCTGGATCTGGGTTACCTCATTCAGAATGATTTTTTTTTCTAGTTCCATCCATTTGCCTTCAGATTTCATAATGTCCCTGTTTTTAACAGCTGAGTCGTAAGTACTTCATTGTGTAAATGTACGGCATTTTCTTTATCCAGTCTTCCATTGAGGAACGTCTAGGATGTCTCCCAGTTTGTGGCTATTATTAATAAAGCAGCAATGAATGTGGTTGAGAAATAAATAAATAAATAAATAAAAGGACTCTAAGGAAAAAAGTATAAATACATTTTTTTCAAAGTGATGAAATCAGTCCTGCCTTGTGGATCGCTCCAGGCCAAGTGTCAGGAATCCAGAGTTCCGCATTTTTGTTTAAAAAAATCTACTTAACAAAGGTTACCTAAGAGAATTCTACTTAGAAGTTAGCTAAGTCCAAAGGCACTGAGTAATTTCTTTTGTTTTGTTTTGTTTTCTTCTAAGAGAGTGAAATTAACCTTCATTGTTTCTAAGGGTCACGAATTCTGCGCCAATAATAACAGTATTTCTTTCTATTGACTTTAGAGCTGGGTAGAAATTGCTGAAAGTGTTGGTTATTTCTCTTCCTATTAACCTCACAGAACATTGTATCAAGATGGAATATGAATATATTAAATAGGCCAAGAATTTTTCTCAAAACCATCGTGGAGAAATTTGGAGATGGTTGTTTTTGTTGTTGTTTTGTTTTGTTTTTAATTTTGGGTCTAGACTCCACACAGAAGTATTATGGTCTGGGCATGTCTCTGAAAGACCTGGAAGAACTCCCTGATGTCAGCTGACCCCTGGAGGTCCCAACCCAGTCTTTGCTTAGAAGTAGGCTGTCTCTCCAGGAACTTGGGCAGAGCTGTGTTTTTTAACCAATCACAAGCACGAGAAAACTCACACTAGACTGGGAAACACTGTGAGACTGGGGTGAAGCCAGCCTGGTAAAAACACTTGAGCTGAGGCTGTGGCGCACAGAGGTTGGCATAGTTAGCAAAGCGCTGGAATTTAAAACTTCTGATCAGAAAAAAAAAAAATCAATGTATATGTTAATGTAAATGAGTAGCTTGAAACTAACTCTGCAGGGGGTGACTGTGGGCGGTGCCTGTCATCTCTCCTTAAAGAAGTCGTGGCAACACAGAGATCTGAGTTCAGAATCTAGCTCTGCCCACCCTTGCCGGATGCTTACTTATATCCTCTCTTACTTTTAGATAGGGTCCTAAGCAGTTAAGTTCCTGGTATCACAAGGTACAGCATGTTAGAAAACAGCAAACCCCCAGAGGATGGCTAGCTACGAGGGCTGAAGCCTTTTTGATAAGCAAGCTGGAAAGAAACCTAAAATCACATCTTAGACCATTTTATGAGAGCAAATTGCCTCAGAGGACTTCACTGGCATGAAAGGACACGTGGCTATTACGCTCTGCACAATGACTGCACTCTCCTGATAAGGCTGATCGCATCTATTCCCTCTGCTTAGGGTCAGGGATCTGAGTCACTCCCTTCACTTTAACAAAGCCTTTACGGGATGCCCAGCAAGCGCCAGGTACTGTGCTCAGGGCTCTTGACTCAAGGGAAGATAAGACAGACGTCTGTAATCCGGAACAGGAAACAGATAACGAAGTGCCGTATTTTTCAATTTTTATCCAAAAATATCAAAATTTAGCACTCGATGTTATATAATTATATCAGAAAATGTGCTTCTATGAAAAACTTATTCCCCAGACAAATGAATTGTTGCTATGGATCCTTTCTGTTCTCGTACATGGAAGAACATTCATCAGCTAAACAGGTTCACACCCCAAAGATGAATTTGCTGCCCCTAATTAATGTGTGATGCTCGGTCCACACCCTTCCTTCTCCCTGCTTCCAAAAGGTCAAATTCTGCAGCCAGAAAGAAGCTCAAGTTAATCAACGCCATGTGTTTGCCCCTCGGTGTAGTAATTCGGCATGCAGCTTCAGTATTAGTCCATCAACTTTTCTACTAATAGAAATAGTAAGATAGTAAGTTATTTGACGAAGGCATGTTTTTAACCAGGTCAGCGATAAGTCAGACTTCGCTGGTGGTCATTTATTTATAATGTAGTGTGTGTGTGTATGTCAGCATATAGACATTTTCACCGTAATGCACTTAGCTGTGGGGGCCAGAAGAGGGTATTGGATCCCCTGGAGCTGGATTCCCTGGAGTGATTGTGAACTGCTTTGATGGTAGCGCTGGGTACTACACTCAGGTCCCCTGAAAGAATTGCTCTGAGCCATCCCTCCAGTCCCTGTTGTTTCTTCATGGCTCCCTTTAGGCGAGCTTGGCGTGGGCATTCTTCACATGTATCACCTCGTTTAACCTTTGTAGTAACTCTGTAGGCTCTTGCTATGTGGCTGTCACTAGAATTTTTAGAATGAGGAAACTGGAGATATATGATATATCTTAATTAGATAGCCTGTGACGCTATATCCTTTGAGTAGATCGAGGCTTAAATCCTTTGTTGTAGCTCCTTCCTACAGATGGAAACCTTCCCTCATGGAGAGATGTAGGAGGCTCAGGAAACTCAAAATACTCCCAAGGCCCTTTGCAGAGGTGACATCGGAATGAGCGGCAGTGGGAGAGGAGACTTCTCGGTGTGGCAGTGTGAAGCTTGTGCAAGGGACTCCGGTAACGCAGCTCTCACGAGTGCTCCCCTGGGCAGGAGCGGGGGTTTTCTGGTGATGTGACTTTGTGCTCCTGTGATGCCAGAAAACCCGCTGGTTCACCAGGCTGGACATGCACCAAACCCTTTCTTTGGTCTGTTATTGTCTTCTCTCGCCAGGGTGAATAAAAAAAGAGTCCCCAGGAAAAGTCACACGTGCCCTATCCTCTAGGCTGGTGGCATTAAATAGTTTGTTTCAACTGTGCCCATCCGTAGGCTTCTGCTCCAGTCTACTATCAAAGCTCAGGGTGATTTCTGACGTTCTGAGTTCTTTGCTTTGCCCTTGTCATTTCAAGTCTAACTTGTAGATCAGGTTACACATCTGTGCTGCACTTTCGCGCCCAGAAGAAAGGACTTGTATATGTGAGAAAGCCAGTGTATGTTTTCCTTTACTCTTTGGTTATTTTTCCTTTCCTGCTCACATAACTTGTGGTTAAGTTATTTTCCCTAGACTTTCGTACTAAAATAATTTGCCTTTGGATAGTGGCCAAGCACAGGCCATTTTCAGCGCTCGGCCGGCTTGTTTTTCTGAGCAGCCCAAATGAAGGAATGTTCACAATGTCTTACAATGGACATTTGTTAAGTCTGGCGTTTGGGCAGCCAGGGCTAGGACGTGGGGTCTCCTTACCATTTTGCATGCTCTCACTGCACTTACTCTTAGGGCGTAACCCAATAGCTACATAGAAAAACAAGAGCGAGGACACCAAGCCCCAAGTCAGTTTCCATTTCCAGATTCGAGCAATGGATCCTTTATGTTGAATCTAAACTTTGAATGAGGCGTTTTAGTTTTCCACTTTTGACATAACCCCGCATTTCTAGTTTATAAAATTCTTTGTTGCCGTAAAGAAACTAAGAACGGGAAAGAGGCACCCCCCAATCTAAACCAATGAGTGCTTATTTGTGCCCGTCACAATGCTGATTATATCTAGGTCCTTACCGGAGTGATGTCGATGATTCTCTTCCCATATAATAGGTGAACTGAAGCTGAAAGAGACAACTGTTAAAGGCTAGTCAGCCGTAGCAAATGCTGGTTGCGGGACTCCAAACAGGCGGCGGCATTCTTGTTCTTCATCTTTTGCAAACTTTAGATTTATAGAGAAGTTGTTCACATAGCACGGAGAGCCCACAGCACCTCTCGCCTGCCTTTAGTGCGCAAAACTTCCCTGGCGCAGGGGTCAGAGCTAAGAAAGCAATGTTACCCTGTAGTTGTGAACTAAAACTCGGACTTTAGCTGCATTTCAATGGTTTTCGACTGTTTTTCTGTCCCAGGACCTCACGCAAAAACCTCGGTGGGTTTCGCCATCTGCAATGGTGTCCTTATATATTCTTATTTTTCAAATGTTGAGACCCATTGCTCAGACTGTCCCATAGAGTGTCCCCTAACTGTGTTTGCCTCCTTTTAGTTTCCTCACAAGTTGACTGAGCTATTTTGGGGGGCAGGTTCTCACTGTGTAGCTCAGCCTGGCCTGGAAGATAGTTCTGCCTCTGTTTCCCAAGTGCTGGGATTGCAGGCACGCACCACATTCCTGACTCGTGACCCTTGTTCTAGCTGCTTTCTGGGACTGTCGCTGTCACTTTCGACCTACTTATAATGTAAGTTTCTATTTGTTATTTCATTGTAGATCCTATCAGTGTATGAAATAGAACACGCTTTTTTTAAAAAAGAAAAAGTTTATTTAAGACACTAATTTAATTGAAAACCCCAAGGTGGCTTGAATATTTCTGTAATGATAATAGCAACCTGAGAACTGGAGCCAGAACTAAATTCTTAATGAAATAATGTTTTCAATATAAAGAAGTTCCGGTATTTTCATGTTGAAAATTGTTCTACGAGAAGTAACCCTAAATATCACAAAGGGCTTATTCAGGGGGGAAAAATGGACTGTTATTTACGATGATGAAACACTTAAAACTCACACAAATGCCTAACGACAGGGACACAGTTTAGTAAATTATAGAACATGTGCAAAATGATGTATTATCAGCGTCTTAAAAAGGCATTTAAGCAAGCAGGTCATAATATGGATACAATTTAGGCGAGGGAAAGATATAATAGGACATTCCTTTCTGTCACAGCTAACAACACAGGCTTTGTCCCGAAGTCACCAGAGGCAAACACAGAAAATGTCAACAATGGCGGTCCTGCCGCGGCCAGATTTGCCCTTCTACTTTGTTCTAATTCTCCGTACATTCCATGCCATTAAGATGTTTCTGAGTGCGCATTGTAAGAAAAGAATGAAAGAAGGGAGGGCGGAAGGGAAAGGAAAACAAAAACACCCTCCAAGAATTTGCTCTTAAGCTACTACGAGAACATTTTGTTACTACGACAGGTGATTTCATAAAAGAATCCTGGAGAGTAAGACCTACGAGTTAGGCCCAGTTTCAACTCCCAAACCACAGCAGCACCAAGCGCAAGATGCTAACACGTCTTGAGTAGGGAGAGTGCTACTCAAACAGAGGCCCTCACACACCCACACACACCATTGGGTCCCCACACCACCTCACAAAGGCAAGGACACACCCAGGCAGAGTATACCTCTTCCTAGCTCTGTGATTTTGAATGAGTCATTCTACCTCAAAGCCTCCATTTCTGCACCCATCAAGAGAGAGAGGTTAGCACTGTTCCTACCCAGAGTTGGAACCCCAAGGCAGTGGCCATTGCCAAGAAGCAGAAAGCCAAGACGCTTAGGCCCAAGGTAAGCGCGTTAACCATGGAAAGTGGGAGACCTGTATCTCTCATAGATAGCTGCTTTTCCTTCAGGGAACCCTTGCTATCTACTCATCCTACCGACAGCCCAGACAGACAGGAAATGGGTCCCCAATCTGCTTATTTGACACAGAAGCTCCTGGACTCACAGCAAAAGCATAGTCCGGCTCTGTCTATTAATTCCACGGTAAGTCAGTTAAAAAAATGGCAACCTGCATTGGAATTCCCACCCCATGATTTAGTAACACAATCAATGGGACAACTTATTTAAACCCTCTTTTCCCCAGTTCCTTCTTAGAGGTAAGAGATTTTAAAATGTGGGATTAATTAATATAGTTTCTGCGTCATTATTCGGGTCTGAGCATCCAGGAAGTGAATGTGCAGTCTCTGTCTACGTGTGTGTGTGTGTGTGTGTGTGTGTGTGTGTGTGTGTGTGTGTATCTGTCCACATCCACCAACAGGCACTTCGATATAGGATGCTCACTTTTTTTCAGACATGGCTGTTGCTGTTCTCTTGAGTGTACAGTTGGGGAACCAAGGGGTCACCACTATTGCCCACCGAGTCTCTGGTTAACATCACATCTGGTTAGGCCATCACAGACTTTCTGATTCTAAGTGCAGGTGCTTAGTCAAACAACTAGTGAAACAGTTCTACAATCTAGCAGTATGTTCTACAACCACAGTGTGTTCTGGGAAGAATAGGCAGTGGGGAAGAGAGGACAGGATCAAAACCTATTGGAGGACTCATCTTTGTTTGAAGCAGCAGCTGGATTTGGGGCTGTCCCAACCCAATACCAAGGCTGCCTAAGAGCCAGCATTTCTAGAAAACAGTTGGCCGGGTTCTCAGCAGCAGAATACGTACCGCACATGCCGCCTGCTTCCCATCAGCCAGTCTGCATCTCAGTTTTGCGTAGCATCAAGTGCTCATCCTTTCCTCAGATCTCAGGTGTTATGTAGTATTGCCATCACAGATCCTCCCTGGCAACCAGGCTGCCTCTGAGTAGCAGACAAGGGCCCCAACACAGCCACAGTCTGAAAGAGAACCACAGGTGACCCACTGAATTATTTATTCAGTCACCAGGACCAGAAAGGGCAGCTCCCTAACTACTGTCTCCCATTTTCCCAGAAATGAGGACAGAGGAAAGGAGAAGCAGAGTGTTGTTCAGGACCTGAGCCAGTCTCCCGGGGTCTTGGGATGGGAAGTGGACGTTCTCTTCTCACTCTGAGCTTCGCTTCATTCCTACTGTGTGCACAACTTCATCCACGTGCTGTTAGCCCTGGTTTCACATTTGCTAAATTCCCACATTGTCCTTTTCATGGCAGACACGATCCTTTATCCTCATTATCCATGAGATAACTGGGATAATGTTTCCTTCCATTGGGCCCGCAGGGTGTTTAGTTTCTCCTTACAGATCACTTTCCTAATTATGAAATAGTTCAGACATAGGGAAAGAAGTATAACTTTTAAAACCCTGATTACCAGGCTTTGGAGATAAGTCAGTTGGTAAAGTGCCTACCTTGCAAGCACCAAGATATGAATTTGATCCCCAGAACTCATGGGGGTTTAAAAAAAAAAAAGCCAGGCAAGAAGGTGCATGCTCATAATCTCAGCCCTGAGGAGGTAGAGTCATGTATTCCTGCAGGCCAGTTAGTATGACCCACTTGGCAAGTTGCAGACCAGTAAAGGACACCGTCCCCCAATCAAAATAAACAGAAACAAAGTTGTGAGTATAGCTCAGTGGTTGCGCGTGTGATTAAAAAAAAAAAAGATGGAGGCACTTGAAGAACAACAAGCAAGACCCTCCTGTGACCACACACTTAACCGCGCACTGACCATGTACTGTGACCACATAATGACCACACACTTGACCACGCACTGACCATGTACTGACCACACATGTGGCCACACACTGACCATGTACTGACCACACACTGTGACCACACACTGACCATGTACTGACCACACAGTGAACACGCACTGACCACGCACTGACCATGTACTGACCACACAGTGACCACACAGTGAACACGCACTGACCACACACAGACCACATACTTGCGCATCTGCACACACACAAATCATGTGGCTAAATAAGTGGAATATAATCATTGCATCTGTCTCCCATTATTCTCCTCTCTGGTCATACTCTCCTTGTTTTTGTGGCTTGATTACCATGTATGTTTTCCTGCTTTTACTACATATGTGGACAATTTTAAATCTCTTTGGTCATGTTTAAACATTTTACAACATGTCAAATTCTTCAACATCCTCATGTCTCGGGTGGGTTGAAAAGATTGTTATAAGGACAAAATGAGTTAATACATATAAACAATATAATGCCTAGCATAGCATGTGTGAACTAGCATTACCATTATTTTTGCTAATTGTATTTTGGAACCCATCCATGTTATGCATTTAGTTTTATCAACTTATTTTAATCTCCCTGAATCACTAAACTCAAATGTCCTTCCCAGGCTTGCATGGATGAACTTTTATATTGTTCCTAAACTTCTGCTCCTGAAAACCGTTTTGTGATCAATATTTTTCCACAAATATTTTTCCTTGTGCAAAGGCAAACCTTACTAGTTTATAATAGTGAGGAATGGACAATATGTATTCTTAAATATAAACTAGTTTGCTTTTATATATTGGTGGGTGTGTATAGGTGTGTGTGCACAAATTTTCATCATTCCTAGCTCATTTTAAGCTTCTTAGAGAAAAGCCTAGTAGAATTTAGGCATTCAATAGTTAGTTTAAGACATGTTCATTCTGCCCTTGTATAGACAGCATGCAGATCAAGGCAACAAAAATTCAAATACTAAATAGCAGCGGCTGTGTGCTTGTGAAAACAGATTGCAAGGTCAGAACTATGGTCTTTTATGAGGTTAGGGGCAGATTTTCATTGAGTGTTCATGTTGAATTAATTATACAATGTGTACTTTCATTCCAACAAACACTAATAGCCTACTTGCTAGTTACACTCACTGCTTATCTCACCGAGTCCAATTTTATCTAAAGAGAAAGTACTGAATTTTTTGTGTTTAAGTGCTGAGAACCAAATTCAGATTCCTAAAATCACCCCATGCTAAAAGTATGATCTTGTGCAAATGAGTTAGCTTTAATAGATTCTCGTTGTGGAATATTAGTTTAAGATGTGTTTCATCCATTTGTGCTGTGGAATGTTTGTTTAATGGTGCAAAGATGTGCTGTGTTCTTTTATGTTGTGTTTGTTGAACTCTGTAAAGCTGTGTCACGTTGCCTGCCAGAAACACCTGACTGGTTTAATAAAGAGCAGAACGGCCAATACCTAGGCAGGAGAGGGCTAGGCAGGGCTGCCGGGCAGAGAGAGTAAAGAGGAGGAGAAGAAGAGAATGTGGAGGAATGAGAAAAGGAGAAGGAGGACACCAAGGGCCCTAGCCACACAGCCAGTCATGGAGTAAGAAGGAAAGAAGAGGAAAGTAAAAGCCTAGAAGCAAAAGGTAGACAAGATCATTTAAGTTATGAAAAACTGGCTAGAAACAAGCCAAGCTAAAGCCTCGTGTTCTTTTATATTGAAATTATTATTTCAATGTACAAATACTTTTATTTGGATTTTAATATAACATTTATTTATTATTTTTTATTGTTTTTATTGAGCTATATATTTTTCTCTGCTCCTCTCCCCTCCCCTTTTTCTCTCCCAGAAGAGCTTGGTTCACGGAATACATAATGTGTGTCCTGGAATGGCCTGACTTAGAGCCATCAGGGTAATGGTAGAAAATAGAGGTCCATCAATAAAGGTGATTTCCCAACTATTTAATACCGAGTATAGCATGGCTCTGAACCAAGTGAAATGGAGACCAGCCAATTCAGCCAGTTCAGATCCCTGGGAAATGCCAGGCCACTAACTGGCCTGCCAGTAAGCCTGAGAAGTAGTTTCTGGCCGGATTATCCTAAGTGAGGAGAAGAACCATCACACTGGCAATTGAGATCCCCCTTGCGGGAGGCTGGATTGCTAGATGTCTCAATGGCTGTCACTGTGTGAAGCTGATAGCATGTACTTGGCAAATCATTTTAAAACACGATGCTGATTGGAGTCCCACCCCCAGCTATGGGAAGAAGGATGTACAGCAGTCCAGGGTGGCAGCAGCAGTAGCAGCCGCCGTATTAAAGCCCACATAACGCCCAAATAAAAATCAAACCTTTGGCTTACAAGAAACAAAGCTTATCGCCTTTCCTTGCCGTCGGTGCCAGAGCGACTTTCAGGCAGAGCCTGGCTTGGCACTGACTGCGGAGTTTATTTACCACAAATAGCAGCTCACCTATTTATACTTCCTTTTCCTGGTGACACACAGGCTGGCCAAGACAGGAAGGCTAACATCAGTTAATTTAAAGCAACATTTTTCCAGACAAATGACCTCCAAGTCAAATGATCACCAAGCAGAGGCACCATGTCACCGGACCGAAATTCCTCTACTCTTTCGGCAGGAGAGTCATCAGCACTGTGGATGAAGGGTCTCTTCCCAGTGTGCAGTGAAGGATTAGACCCAAAGAGGGACTTAAGGCCTGAGCAGACCTGGGACCATCAGTCAGTAGATTGTCAGGAATGCTTGTAGTTAAACTCCTGGGGCATAATGACATGCCTTTGTAGAGGGATGTGACGACATCCAAAGCACTCTGAGATGGCTTCTAGGGACAGGCCACTGGGGATCCTTTAGCCTGGACCAGTGTTCTGGGTGTCACTTCTATGTTTAGCTGCAAGTGGCCAAAGATGCCCTCATTCTTTTGTAGTGAGCTATTGCTGGCCCCAGTTAGAAAGGGTCTTCTAAACCAGGTCTTGAGTTAGGTCTGTGTCCCTAACTCCAAGGCACACAGCATGTCAAAGGCCTAGGAGGTAAGTGGTATGCTTGGAGCCAGGAATGTGACTAGGGGCAAGTGACCCCCTCAGTCCCAATGCCTGTGTAAGTAGGTCCTCTTCTAACTTATGGCTGCCGACATGGTCCCCTAAGGCATTAGGGAGCAATGGGTTGATAAACTGATAATTGCTGTGTGAGGGTCATATGGCAATGTTGTTATTCTCGTTGGTAAAGGCAGCCCTGGGAGCGAGGAAAAGCAGAGTCTTCCCTCTGCAAAAGTGAATTTCCAGGGGCTGCCATTAGAGAATGGGCTTCAAAAGCTCTCAGAAACAAGATGGAGCTGGGGCAGGGGTTGGGAAAGAGGATCAGTCAGTGAAATACTTGCTGTGTGAACCCAAAGACCAAAATCCGCTGGGTAGAGTGGGAGGCTGCTTGTAATCTCAGCTTGCATCCCAAGACAGGGGCTCTGGAAGGCAAGCTGGCTAGCCAGACTCACAAAAACAGTGAACCCTGGGTTCAGCAAGAGACCCTATCTTACATAAGGGAGAGAGTAATCAAGGGAGATACTGAGTGTCAAACTCTGGGCTTCACGTGCATGTACAAGTGCACATGACCAGGTACTTGTAAACACACACACACACACATGTATATACATTCCATACACACATACAGAGGAGAGGAGAAAGGAAGGAAGAAAGGGGTGGTAATAATTCAGTAGGACTGAAAGACAGTCAATGATTTGGTCAGCTGTGGGAGACATGTGGGGCTGGTGGTGATGGAAAAGGTAAAATTATCAGTGAACACAAGATTCTGAAAGAGCACTAATGTCAGAAACTGGAAGAAAAATTGTGGTCTCTGGATTTCTGCTGTCTGGGTTTAAGCCCTAACTTCTTCTCCTCTGACTGCTTCTTGTTCAGTCCATCTGTAAAATGGGCATAATTCTACATAAGTCTGATAAATATCTCCATGACACAGGGCAACAGTGGGATAGCAGGAAGGAGTTTCTGTGAGGGTCAGGATTGATGGTGTTAACAGAACCAGAGGCCTTGAACCCGAGCAGCAACTCACTACACAATGAACATTCGCAAATAAACCTGTTTAAACAAAAGGGTCTGCTGTGTGACACGGCGCGGCTCCCAAAGACACCAAGAGGAATGGAGAGGCCAGAAAGACGGGAGAGCAAAATGGGTGTTTTTGTTTGCTTATTTGTTTTGTTTGGGGAGATTGTTTGTTTTTTAATTATTTTTTATTTTTATTTTTATTATTTATTTTTCATTTTCCTTTGGGGAGGACACTACAAGAGTGAAGGGCTGACATGGAGGGACAGGGAAGTGAGAGGAATTGGGGTACATGATATGAAATTCCCAAAGAATCAATTAAAAAATTATGCTTAAGAAAATAATTTCTTAACAATTCATTACAAACCTAGAGGTTCGTCTGTTCGGAATATTTGTGCTAATATCCTCTAAACATTTCATTCTTTCTTTTTGGCACGTATGCCTGTTGTAGATGTGCATGTGTGTATGCATGTTTGCATGTGGGGGGCACATGAGTTCAGGTGTTTTCTTAAGTTGTCCTCCGCCTCTAAACTTGAGGCAGGAGCCCTCACTGAACTCGGATCTGGGTGATCCCAGCCAGTGTCGCTGGGATGCCCTGTCCGTGCCTCTCGAGTGCTGGTGGTACAGACGGCTGCTTCCCCTGCCCAGCCTTCACAAGGGTTCTCAGGATCCGGCCCGCAGGCTTGTGTGTGACAAATGTGTTGTCCACTTGGTCATCTCCTCAGCCTGGAATTGTCTGTACTTGTGCCTCAGTTTCCTGATCTGTCAAGTGGGAAGAATAACATTAGCCTCACTCATTGTTGAGATTTAAGTATGAGGTCTAGACGTTAATGTACCGACTTTCAATCCTCTAAGTTTGTTTGCCATTTCTGTCCCATTTTATCATGGGCCTACTAGATAGGCTCCGTATCCTTGAGCTAAATCCCCAGCCTTAGTGTATTAATTTATAAAATCCCAACTGTTGTCCGTTTTTCCATTTTAGTTGTCCAGCAAGACAAGCTGCTTTATAGCGGATAGCATTGGTTTTAGAGAGGAAATGTCTTTGCTCTCGCTTTGTCCTCAGAGCGGTACCTGTGTAGCAAGGTATACTTTCTTGATCAAAGGCATTTCCCACATAAGGTCATTAAGTCCTTAGACTAAGAAAAAAAAATCTTGTAATATCTAACTAAGGCGGTACATGTTCCAGAAGTATACGTCACAGAACAGAAGTGACAATAGGTCTGTTCTCTAACACATCCAGTGCCCTCCCTGCCTCATTAACAACATATGTGGTTACTGCAGTCTCTGCTTCCCATCACTGCCATTTGACTGGAAACAGTCACATGACCTCAGTCAGGACACACAGAAAGCTGGAAACACATGGGATTGTATGATGTCCTTAGATAGTCCCTGTTTCCTCCATGCGGCTCCACATTAGCCCAAAGAACTCCAGGCCAGAAGGTCACCTCTCATTCTGCCTTGACCTTATAAATGCGTTCCTTGGAACTGTGTTCCAGACTTTGTATTCCAGTTCCGCTGGGCCCCCGTGGTCACATTCTTGCCTTAACCCTGAACTTCAGTGCCTGTGGTGGGGAGCACTGTTACCAAGGCTCCCCTTATCTGCTTACCACACTTCTGTAATCTGATCGCAGACTCTGTCCTCTGGGTATGCTGCAGAAATAACCTGGCTTTGAGCCTTCTAGGGACTCATTGACTATGTTTTTCCTGGCTGACTCCGGAACCTTCCCCCTAGTTTCTGTTCTCCTTTGCCAGATTTGGCTGTTCACAACCTGGCCCACTCCCACTACCATCAGGATCTGGGTCTGAAAAGGGAAATTGGAAAAGTAACGGAAATGGGAAAATTCAGAGAGAGTGAGGTGGAATAAAGGCACGGTGGTATAAGGAGTTCTTATTACATGTGGAATGAGATTTGTGTCTAAAAGTCACTTTCTGAAACTTCTGTTTCTTCATCTACAGTATGAATAAGGTAGACCAGATGGACATTCAGAACCTTTCCATTAATTGTAATGTATGATTTTACTTTCTTAATTTTTTTACTTAATTAACATTTTTTTCATTTGTTTTATGTACCAATCACAGTTTCCCCTCCCTCCTCTTCCACCCCCCACTCCCACCTACTCCTCTCCCCATCCACTCCCCCATCTCCATTCAGAAAGGGACAGGCCTCCCACGGGCTGGCACAAAGCATGGCTAATGTACGATTTTCTAAGAAAATAAGAACTCTGTTTAAAGTCTTTTAGGCTCCTTTGAGAATCAGAGAGAAGAAAGCCAGAGCATGCGCACTAACTAGGAAGTACTTTGCCAAATTTTGAGTGGATACTATTATTATTTTGAAGCATCTAGTCCTAAGCGTTAAATATTTTCTAGGGATTTCCTGGAACCTTCACGTCAGAAAAAAGGGAGACTTAGCTTTTAATATATTTCACCTGACCATCATGAACACATTAAAGCTACACAAGTAGAAAATGTATAAAGCACTTTTTATTCTGCCCATTTTAATACTAGTCAAAAGAGACTGAAATTCAGTGTGTTCTCAAATTAGCTAAAGAAAGCCCTCATCAGATCCCCCTTGATCCATCTGGTAACTATTATTAAAGCATTATGAGGTATACGTACTTTCCATTGGGGAAAGAATGAATATTCCCTTCAAAAAATGTCTTTTCATAGGTTTTGAAACATGAAAGCAACTGTTAAGGGAGCCACCAAAGCAGTCTGAAGTACGGTGTGAATTGTCAAGGGGAAAACCATAAAGGAGTTTCCAGCAGCTACAAGTTCAGGGGATCCTAATGCCCAAGCCTGGGGTTCTGAAAACACTTGGTGGAATTCATAAAGACAGTCGTTCGCTGCCTACAGGCATCTGAATCCAAGAGGCAAACCCTGAGTCACCTGGACCACATCACACTGTCTGGGACCTGGAAGGTGCAAAGAGGGGTCAACTCAGAGACAGCCCTGGCACGTGCATCCTCACCAGAGAGAAGGCTGCCCAAGGTTCCAAGAGAGCCATGTCCCGTGCAACCTTGCCCCTAAAACATCAGCTCCAGGGAGAAAATACTTGTGATGTAGGACACAGTAGATGGAGCAAGGCCTTCAGTCTGGCAGACTTGCAGCCACGTCTGAGCTCCTAGCTTCCCACTCACAGTTTGGTGGCCTTGGGCCAGCACAGGGTCTGATTCATAAAAGTCACTCAAGTCTCTCTTGATCCAACCCATTGAACCAAGGAAGTACTGTTCTGGCCATAATTAAGTTCTCTTCCTATAGTATTCAGTGTGTGGACTCTAAGGGCAGACTCCATGGTCAGATCCTGAGTGCCCAGTTCTCTAGGCTCAGTTTCGTTATCTGTCAAGGGAAGATAATGATTGTATCTACTCATAAGATGAAAGAGCCTAATGCAGTATCCCATACATAACAGGCTCTGTGTACACATATCTAGAAAACAAAGTTATTTGGGTTACATGCTGAAGACTTAGGTGACATGTTTGGTTTTTATTTTGTTTTGTTTTGTGGTTTTTGGTTTGGTTTTGGTTTGTTTTGAATGACGCTTTAAGTTTTAACACAGGAAAGTATGAACTATGTCATTCTAGGTGGAGAAAAGGGTGAACATTAATCTTGCATGCAGGATGATCTGGACTTGGTTCAAGCTAAGATTTCGCCTTTATGGTTTCTTTAAATAGGCATGGAAAAAGGACTGAAAGAAAATAGATCAAAATGATACCACAGTTATCTCTAGATGATGAGAGAAGACTTCTTTTTGTTTTCTTCTAGTATGTGTTTAATATATTTTATCTTTAAACTCAGGAATTCTGCTAAACTTAGCAGCACAGCAGAGGGCTCATAATCCAGTTCCAAAGCTTGGTAGCTGTGTGCTGAGTCTCAAAGCCTGTGAGGGACTCACATGTTATATACAAAGCCGGAGCAGGGAGCATTGGTTGACATCTTCTGTCTTCCTATAACTGTGGCATGTGGTACTTTGAAGAAAGCCTCCAAAACATCAAGATCCCTTCATGACACGTGTTAAAATTCTCAACCTGCGGGCATAAGAGTGGGAGAGCTATCCCCAATCCCCACCAACTGCAACGCTCTGGAGAGCAGACTCTGCACCCACCAGCACAGCACAACAGATCCAACCCTGTTAGTGGAAGTGTGGGTGGGTCACCCCCAAAACTGTAAACTTGGGATAACTGTCCTCATTTCTCAGACCAACCCTATAGCTGTCGAGACCCAGACCCAAGGCCTGACCCAATGTCCACCCCATCTATAATCTGCTGGAACACACGAAGAAACCTGACCAGCAGACCCAAAGTTGCAAGATCTACACAACACAGGGCTCCAGTGGGATGTCCAGAAGAGTCCTAGTGAGAGTCCCACATCGATAGTATAGTGGAGACCAGGGGCCTCAAACCAGAACAATGACTCTTTGCAATAAACACTTGCAAGTAGAGATGCCTGGACCAAGAGTATATAACATGACTTGTTGGGTCACACTGTAACTTCTATGAGGAAGTCCCCCCCTTTTTTTGAAATTTTCTCATTTTATTTTCTTCAATTTTTTTTCTCTTGGATTTTGTTTTATTCTGGGGAGGTGCAGGGGTGAAGGGCAAATGCGAAGGGGTGGGGAATGAATGGGATCAAGATGGATGATGTGAATACAGAGAGAATAGATAAATTTTATTAATAAAAAAGTTTAATTTTATTATAAAAAAATTCTCAACCTGTTGGGAAAAACTCTGCCCATCCCTGGAAGAGAGACTATGTCTGCTTTACGCAGAGTTCCTCGCCCCTTGCAGGTGTTTGCTGGCTTTGTTATGAGTGGGGGAAGGGTTGGGGAACGGCTGGCCTTCCACACTTGTTTGTCACCATAACTGTGAACGAGGACTGACGGGCAGTCGTGAGTCACTTTCCTGGTATCAGGCCAAGCTCATCTTCGTCATCTCCCCCCACCTGCTTCGGGTTTATTTTGTTTTGTTTTCATCCACAGTCACACGGAATCCTCATGGTTGCTCTGCGCAGAAGGGTCCAGCGTATGCCAGGTTTACAGATGAACAATCTGAGGGCTATGGAAGACCAAATACCTGTTCTGGGGCCATACGCAGAGGAACCAATGGGCCAGGACTCAAATGCTGGTTGTTTGTCTCTTCGATTGTGACAGTTCCTCCACTCAGTGTACCCTATCTCAGAGGAGTGGCCAGAAAGTCTACTTTCAGGTCTTGATGAACTGGGGAGGCTTCCTTAGATAATCCAGATTGCTCTCTGTGTAATCTTTGTCTTGTTGCTAGGCAGGAACAAGAAAACTTGGCATCTCCAAACCTGAAGGGCAGTTGGTAAAAGGTTCCTTGTTGCTGGTTTAATGTGGCCATCCTTAGCTCAATGGCTTATCTTAGATCTGGAGACTGATTTGGTCACGTCCAGCAATTGTCTGTGAAAACTCTGTCTTCTTGTTGGTTACAGTGAGATTCTCAAACAGTGCTTCTGTTTTCCCAAATAAGGCAACCAATTAAGGCTCACCTTCCTAGTCTCTTTGGAAGTAGTAATAAGTCACCCCTAGAGAATGACTCTAGAGGGAGATAGATTCTATAAAGTGCTCCTTGACTTCTCGAGTGGCCTTTCTCCTTGAAGGCAGATTCTCTTTACAAATATTTTGTATTATTCTCCCAAGCTGTAGTTGTCAACAGAGCTCAGTGGGCATGCCAGTCTGAGCCAGAGTATTTTCTCCCACCCCAAAGCCTACAGTTCTGGCTGAGCTAGTACACTGTGATGAGCCTCTATGAGCTTTTGAACCAATTGGCAAGTTCTTCATAACAAAGCCACAACCTTGACAAAACAACCCAGAGACATTCTTGATCATGTGACCAAATTCCCCTCCTTCTCTTGCCTATGCTGCCATGGGTTTTGTACTTGTAGCGATGGTAAAAGTGGGCCAGCTAGAAAAATAAAAACCAGAGAACAGAGTCTCAGTTCCCCGGAGACTTCTTGTATCCCCTATCCCGGCTGATGTGGACCATCATGAGATTTACTCACAGAGAGTGTGTTGATTTGGTCAGGCTGCTGTAACAAAATGCCACAGGCAACGTGACTTATACAGCAAAAAATACATTCTCTCACATTTCAAGAGGCTACAAGATTATGATGCCTGCAGGCTGGGATTGTTCTGAGCTCAGCCTCTCAGCTTGGAGATGTCCACCTTCTCACTGTGTCTTCACAAGGTCATCCCTCTGCGTTCATGTCCTGAGTTCCATTTCTTATAGGGACAACAGTCACATTGTGCCGCACACCGCACCCCTGTGTTCGCGCTGGGTGTGCTATTACCCAGTTCACGAGCTTTGGGCAAGGGGGCTGGAGGTTAAAATACACAGACACACACCAGACAGAGAGACAGCAACACGGGTCATCCTTGAATTCCCCAAGAATGGCCCCTTTATTGTGTTCAGGGGCAGATTATATAGAGATAGCCACACCCCAGCCAAACCCACCAGAAACCACTCTCCTGCCATCAGGAACTCCTGAAGGTCTCATGCTCAGAGCAGCTGTAGGCACTCAGATCAGGGGATTACAAGAAATTTAGGATCTGGAGTCTCACTGCTCCCAACAATATTGTATCGAGCCCTCCCGTGACAACTCCATCTTAGTTCCTCTTTTAAAACTTTTCTCCAAACACAGTCTCAATCTGAGGTACTGAGAATGGGAGCTTCAATCCATGACTTTTAAGAGGGCCCAGTCCACCTGGTAAGTGGAGGCCTATGGAGAACCAGATTCAGTATTCCACATGCTAAATTTCCACACAGTCCATGGCAAAAGCCCTGCTATTACTGCCTCATGATCTCAAGCTTGTGCTTCTCTCCAGCCCTCCACTTAGTGACAAGGGGACCATTTTTACCTGCTAGACTCATTCCCTGCCGCCCTTAGCCCATCAGCTATGTGCTCAGCACATACCTGAGGTCACACTGTAATATCTTCACCCAGTACCCATTGCCTCCAAAGAAATACAGTTGGTGCAACTTTTCAGGACTCATTTCTGCCTGGCTCAACCTATCTTTGGCCTTCCTGCCTAACACTCCTACACCATCACCCTCACCTCCCAGATGAGGAACTAATCTTCCTCTGGTTGTGTGGCTCTATACCTTTCTGGCTTTCCATCCCATGTCTTCAGGCTTGATGAACTGTCTAAAGATAATATTTCAAAGGCAGGTCTTCACCACCTACCCATGTACTCCAAGCCCCCAAGGAGATAGCTTGTCTGTATTCTACAATCCCACGTATTGAATATTCTCTATCCGCGCTGCTCGTTGTGTTAAGTGGCATCAGTTTCTTCATATTGCCTCATTAGGATGTGGGCTCCTGAGCCAAAGCACATTCCCTTATCTACCACCATAGGCGTGGGTTGTCCCGTACATAGTGAATAGACGCTAAGAAAAAAGGATAGGTTAAAGAATGGAGGCTTTTCATGGTGTTGATAGCACTGATGCTCCATGCTGTGGTATTCCTGGGTTATCTGATAATGTCCTCTGCAAACATGAGCAATAACCAACCAATGGATAGCATCCCTGGCCCACCCACCTGGAGCAACATTCCCATCAGCAGAGGTGCTATAAAGTGCATCGGTGATGTTAAAATTAGATACAAGAAATAAGAGCTGGAGATGGCAGTTTAAACCCCCGCTAACCTCAAAAGTCCATGCACTTTGTCACTGTAGCATGAAGCCCACACACTTCAGTGTGGCTATCTGAGCCCTAGTGCAACTGAATACACTGTAAACCTGTGGTGTACAACATCCCTTATTCGTGCTATTTCTCATGAAGTGATGCAGGAAAAGAATGCAGAAAAAAAAAATCCCAAAGCAGCAGTTCAAGGATGAAGCAAAGCAAGTACCTGGATGTCCATTACAGAATAAATTGAACCTGCAGGACAAAAAGACAAAACAAATATGTAGCCCAGGATTTTTCTCCAAATACTTCTTTGGGGCACAGAGCAAAACAGACAGACACTCTATTTTTATTGGAAAAAAAACTCAAGAAAATATTATAAAAAGAACTGAACAAGATATACAGACTTTAAGACATCCAGCTACTTACAAGGCATCTAAGTGGATGTATCAAAAGCAAACTCAGTGTAGATGAGATAAAATATGAGAAAAGTCTCTCTACAATAACTGTGGTCTTCATCATTTCTGTCCTATCTGAATAATGCCATCATCAGCCATGCAGTTACGAAGACAGTGTTCCTTGGACTCCTGACCCCTTTCTCTCATCTAACCCCAAGGCTCATCTGTCACTAGGTCCTGTTTGTTTCATTTCTAAATACTGCTCTCCATCTGTGTTCCATCGTCTGAAGCCAGGCTGCCATCTCATCTTATCCAGACAATTGCAGGAAACTCAATTCATCAGCACGGTCTTAGTCCCCACCATAATTTCCCCTTGTTGCTATAGACAAAGTGAGCTTTGGTGGAAGGGTGGGGAATTTATTGTGTCTCTCTTCTGTTGAAAACATCTAGTGATTTCATTTGGCTCTAAGGCTGAGAACCTTAGCCCTGAGTCAGCTACCCACACACCTCACAACCCTGGTACCCTACGCTCCTTTCCTTCCAAAGCCTTGAGGACCTGACTCAACTCCACCTAGACAGCACAACTGGGCTCTGCCTCATCCACTCAGCCTAATGAGCTATCCTTATTGTTGTTATATTAAAAATATAGAATTGTCTTTACCATAGCATTTCTCTCTGTTACCTCTACTGCCACTGCTATTGTAGGACTCCTAGCATAAGAGCTACCCTTTGAAACAGACATATAAATATGAACCACTTCAAATGTTATTGTAAGCCATTGTAAGTACAAATATGCTCAATGGATCTCTAGGATCTCATTTCACATAACTGAAATTTTGCCCCTATTTCATCCTTTCCTAAGTCCATGGCAACCACATATAGTCTGACTATTTTGTAAACGTCCGATGTGTGCAATCGAGCAGTATTTATCCATCTGTAACTGGTTCATTCTGTTGTGCAAAATGACCTCGAGGTTCCACGTTGTTTAACGTTGCAGGGTTTCCTTTGTGTTCAAAGCTGAACAATGTTCTCTGGTGAACACGCAAACCATATTTCTAATCCATTCATTTATCAAGGGATATCTGAAATGTCTCCACACCCTGGCTGTTGTGAACAGGGCTGCATGAGCATAGAGTGCTAATATTTGTTTGAGATCTTGATTTCAACTCTTTGAAAAAAAGTCAGGTGCAGCATTGTTAGATTTTATGGCAGACATTTCATTTTGTTTCATTTTTGAGGAATCCCCTTAGTTTTTTCCCATGGGAGCTGCAGCGTTCTACATCTCTACCAATAAGGCAGAGTTCCAGTCAGCTCTTGTTCTATTTTATTTGATAATAGCCATCCTCACACAGGTAAGGGGATAGCACATTCAATTTGCATTTCCCTAATTGTTAATGACACTGCACATCTTTTCCGGTGCCTGATGACCTTTGGAGAAATGTCTGTTCAAGTCCTTTGCCTCTATTTTATTCAAATTGGTGGGGTGCAGGGGAGACATTTTGTGCTTTGCTTTTGTTTCCTTCTTGGAAAGAGGGTCTCGTGTATTGAAGTCTGGCTTCAAACACACTATGGAATCAAGAATGGTGTCTTCGTGAGGGTTTCTGTGGCTGTGAAGAGACACCATGACTACAGCAACTCTTACACAGGAAAACATTTAATGGTGTGGTTTACAGTGCAGAGGTTCAGTCCATTATCATCACAGTGAGATATGGGCTGGTATGGTGCTGGAGAAAGAGCTGAGAATTCTACATCTTTGATCTGCAGGCAACAGGAAGTGAACTGAGACACTGGGCATGGCTTGAGCATATATGAGACCATAAAGCCTGTCTCCTACAAGGCCACACCTACTCAAGCAAAGCCACATCTCCTAATAGTGCCACTACCTATTATGAGATTATGAGAGATTATGGGGGCCAATTACATTCAAACTACCACAGAAGATCTTGAACTTCAGTGCCTACCTGGATCACGGGGATTAGAAATGTATGTCCACACACTCTGTTTCTATAGTGCTGGAACACTAAGCATGGCTTTCTGTGGACCAAGCAAACTCCCACCAACTGACGAATATCCCAAGAGCCAAGTTAGGTTTGGTGTTGTTTTGATTTGGGGTTTGTTTTGTTATTAATGTTTCCACTGAGTCAAGTTCTCTTTATATTTTAAGCTGTGTGGTTTACAAATATTTTCTTTGGTTCTTCAGATCACCAGCCATTGCGCTGCCCACTAACTTGGCTGTGCCCAGGGCTTTGAGTTGCTGTCATTCCACTTATAAGTTTAGTTTTTGTTTCCCAGGATTGCATACCAACTTTAAAAAATTATTTTCCAGACCAAAGATGTAAAGCTTTTTCCCTGGGAAATATTAGTCTCCAGTCTAATGCTTTAATTCTTTAATCCATTTCTGTGCATAAGAATCCAATATTAATTTTTGCATGGATATATCTGTTTTCCCCAACACTCTTGTTGAAGTTAATTAACTCTTTATCTTCCAGCTATTATTTCAAATATGGCTTTTTCATGGAAGCCTCATCTAATCACAGAACACACACCACATGAACACACACATGCACACACCTCTAAAGCAACCCACATCCGGGCTTCCAGCTCTTTACATACTGTTGTCGCATTGCCCACAGCTGCTGTGTACTATTTCTTCTGCTACAATAATTGTATGGGTAACTTTATAGTACTGCCACCCCCTTTTGAAAGCACCCTTCTCTTTTTTTCCAACTTCATTCCCACTGCCTACTCTACTATATAATACAAAGAAAATGTTCGCTCCACAACTTTCTGTATAAAAAAAAAAATGGTATCATTTTGTTCTGAATGAATGACAAATCACTTGACCTTGCATTTTGTGAGTGAGTTCTACCTGAATGAGTAATATTTTGGGACCTTTCCTTTTTTTTTTTTCTTGGATCTAGCATCATCCATCCCACAGAATATGTACTCCCTGAAAAAAATGATTGAGTGCGTGTGAACGAATGGATGAATGAATGAGTAAAGGAAATGAGGACGATGCAATGATAAAATTGATTAAGCAGGGTGGGCAGGATGGTTCCAATCAGCAAAACAGCAGTGAGGAACCTGTTCTAAGACCCTTATTTATAAACCTTAGGTTATCAGGTTCACAATAATCTTCAACCATTAGAATACTTAAGGGGAGGGAGACGGGTATAGATTTGTTCTCTATAAAAAGTCAATCTCTAGTCTTGGTTTCTCACCAAGGTTTAACTGCAAAAAGGCAAAGTTACTTGACTTGAACAACCCCTACCCAGCTTCTTCCTGGTCTTTATCTTCTCTTCCTTCTTCTTCTCCTCCTTGATGCATCTCCTTCATAAACCATGGCAGGACAGTGGCACCAATGTGCTTTTGAAATATGCCATTTTCTTATCTTAAGTCAATTATCTTAATAGTTATATCAAATAACAGTGTTTTCCCTTTTTTACAATTTTTTCTCATCCAAAAGGTGTATCTGCACATATATCCTTAGTAAACTGTCCTAATCAATTATGTCAACTCAGGTACTTTTCAGAGACTGAGGGAGTCACCTTGTCTCCTGAACTTGGGAGTTGAGGCTTAAGTCTTAATCTTAACTTTCTATTCTGATGCAGGTAATCCTGCTGAGGTCATAATGTTTAGACTTGAAATAAAAGTAAGTCACTAAGGTGCTCCTAATACATACTGAATTTTGAGAATCAATATTTCATTAAATGTGAGTTCATGCCCTCCCCTTGAACCCACTCTAGTGATGGGCAGACAGGCATGGGAAGGCTTTCCCACAGAGGGTCTCCACATCCACACACACAGGCAAAGGAAAGCATGCTTGCTCTGAGAATGGTAAAGCTATTCACTATGTTGAATTCACTGCCCCTGCGGGGTAGCTGAAGTCATTAAAGGAGATTTCAAATGTTGACTTTACTTATCACAGGATATAGGTTTTAGAAGAGTCTCTTAGCCTGATGACACTAAATATAGCTTCTGGCATGGGGCTGTTTTCCTTGGAGCAGTGAGAGGAGAGGTCAGCCTGCGGGTCTCAGAGAATGTCAACATGGCCTCCTTCAGAGCAGGAGATGTTACTCTGGAAGAGCTCAGACACATGTGCAGGCATTCCAGTGACATTCCTGGAAAACACGAACAGACAAGAGTGCTTTACCGTGTACAAAAAGTCCCTAGACCCATAGACCCCAGGGCCAATCAAGTTTATGAAATGAGGAATTAAAAGAAAGGGATGCTAAATTAATTCATCAAGGACAAAGATCAGATTTTATCTCAGGAGGGAACAAAGAAAACAACTCGATGTTGGTTATAGAAGCTAAACGCTGACGAAAACAAAGACTGACATGGCTTGAGACCCCACCCCCTTCTTTTAAAATAAATCTAATAAAACATGGAATGTCATTCCAAAGGCGATCTCGAACCTTCCGCTTTCAGTCCAGTCCCCTTTGAGTTTGTTTCATTCCACTTAGATATGGCTAGGCTACCAGTTAAAATTTATTGAGCACCAACACATATTTTCCAAATAAGTAGTATCTCAACTCTGAGAACCGAGGAACAAGTAGAACCAACAGAGGGTAAAGGCTGAAAGGATGAACATTATTTTTAAAACAAATAAGTAGTTGGCTGGGGAACCCACACGTTCTCCAGGGTGTTTAGAAAGGGCCCAGCCGCGGCTGTGTTTATCACAAGGGCAAAGGACTAACTAGCCAGGCATATCACACAGGGGCCTCCAAGCAAGTCTCCTGGCGATCCTCTGAAGTGGCTGTTACAGTCTTCATTCTATTGATATGAAACCTGAAGCTCAAAAAAATTAGGAGAGTTATCCATGACACAACAGGTGAGGCTGAGTCACCATTTGAACCCAGGAACTAACTTCCAGATCAGTTCTCCCTCGCCGGTGGGCCCCTGCCTCTTATGGGAAAATCATTCTGTGTCCACCTGAAGGGCAGCCAAAAAGGTCCCTGTGCTTTTCTGTTGATCTCCCAACTTTTCAGGCTTTAAAGCAGCCCACAAAAATCTAAATTACTTCTGAAATAGGAAGGCTGTAAAGGAAACTGGTTTGAATTAAAAGATGCCTAGACTGGTGATACATAAAGGTAAAGGCTAAATGTATGTATACATACATACATTCATACACACACACACATACACACACACAAACGCTCTCTCAAACACCAACTACCTGGGATAAATCTGCTATCCAAAGTGTGATTGTTAAATGAATGAATGTTTAAATGAATTAAAGAGCCAGCATGTTGAAATAGAGTTGAGACTCAGGATTCATTCTGTACCTTGCTGGGGCCACAGTTTGGGATGGCTCTGCCTTAGCTTCTGATCTGCAGAATGGGGATATTTTCAAGGTCTTCCTTATATAGTGGTAGTTGTGTACATTGATGACATGACCACTCTATAGTATGGTAAAGGAGAATGTTTTTACTGTAGATATGACAGGGAGAATGGCCCAAAACATTGGAAAGATTCCAGAGCAGAGAAAAATATAAGCCAGCAGAGGGAAAGAGAGAGAGAGAATAGTGAAAAGAGCAGAGTGATAAGGAGAATGAAGAGCTGGGAGAGGGAAGCCCATGATCTGAACAAGTTTGGCGGGGAGGGGTGAGAAGTGCTGAGAAGAGCCAGGATGCCAGCATGGGCTTTGAGGGGTGTAACAGGTACTCGTGATACTGAGGAAGCCTAGAGGCCAGCATGAGCTCTGGTGTGCTAATAGGCACCACAGAAGTCCATATGTCACAGGGGAAATGACTCCTTCTGGTAGAGGGGAACTGGATCCAAAAGTTCCTGAGAAATACTGGATTTTATCTAACTGCAAGAAATCCTCCTATGCCAGGCAGTGGTGGCGCACGCCTTTAATCCCCGCACTCGGGAGGCAGAGGCAGGCAGATCTCTGTGAGCTCGAGGCCAGCCTGGTCTACAAGAGCTAGTTCCAGGACAGGCTCCAAAGCTACAGAGAAACCCTGTCTCAGAAAAAAAAAAAAAATCCTCCTGTAATCCAGGCTGAGTCCATTTCTGGATTCAGTTTTAGAGTTTAGGGAATTGGACTGCCTTTTAGAGTTTAGGAAATTGGAGTCTCCTTTGGATCTGACTGATGTGGGATTCCCCTCTGTATGCTGTGAATGCCATTGGTGAATAAAGAAACTGCCTTGGCCTGTTTATAGAGCAGAACTTGGGTAGGAAAAACTAAACTGAATGCTAGGAGAAAGAAAGAGGCGTTAAAAAGAAGCTCTGATAAAAACAACCTGACCAAGGCAACTTATAAAGAAAAGTGTTGAACTAGGCTTGCATTTCAGAAGATTAGAGTACATGACGGCCAAGCAAAGGCAGTAGGCAATCGGCAGGAGACACAGCCACTACGAGCTCATATCTAACTCACAAGCAGGACGCAGAGAACACATTTGAAATGGCACAAGTCTTTTGAAATCTCAAGACTCCTTCTAAGAAGGCCTCAGGTCCTAATCATCCCAAAACAGTTTCACCAACTGGGG
>NW_026067967.1:2808311-2898869 GCF_014885135.2 Alexandromys fortis | reverse complement strand
GGGGGGGGGGGGGGGGGGGGGGGAGGAACTGGAGGCTTGGACTGCAGCAGAGATGCTGGGGGAACACTCTTATTAGCTTGCTCCTGTGACTTGCTCATCTTGTTTTCTTACATACTCCAGGACTGCCTTCACGAGTGTGGCACTAGATCCCCTACATCAAGCAGTAAGCAAGAAAAGGCTCCCAAGGACATGCGCACGGGTCAGTGTGATGGAGGCAGTTCCTCAACTGAGCTTCCCCCTCCTCACATGATTCCATCTTGTGTCAGGTTGAGGAAAAACTAGCCAGAACACCGACAATGGACTTAGATGTGGGCAGTTGTTCTAAACCCACTCCCCAATGGGTGCTAGATCTTGAACCGGTGCTTCCTGGCGACAAGACAGAGACTGGTTACCCTTATCTGTGATACACAATGGTCATTTGTCTCTTGAAAAAATGACCTCCTTCCTGGTTCACATGGTCAGAAAACAGTCAAGACCCAGGAGAATGAGGATTAGGTCCATGGAAGGCCTGGAGAAGCTTCATCAACAGCTAGAGAATAGCACTATTGAGAGCTTGTCTTTAGTTGTGTTATATCACTTTCTGGCACCTCCACCCCTCATACACATACACACACACACACACACACACACACACACACACACACACACCAGGTATGCATGTACAAGGTCTATTCTGAGCCCCTCTCAAGGCAAGACTGTTTGTTTTATTACTCTAGCTATGGTCCCCTTTTTGACTCAGTCCTCCCAGGCTGGACCCATCAAAGCGCAGTTATGTTGTTGGAGGGAGGAAACTGCCCCCTTTGTTCTCGGCTGCTCCTCCGCTGTTATCCTGGTGAGGTTCAGCTGAGTGAGAGGGATCAGGGAGCCAAGAATAACATGGTCGACAATTTAAATAATAAACTCTTGGGGATACGGGGTTGTGCAGCATCCAGACTGCCACTGACTTTTCCCAAGAGAATTATGCAGAAACTTTCTGTCTATTCATCTCCTGTGCAGTGCGGACAAAATTCCAGAGTTGTCAAGTATTTTGGGAGCAGATTCTTCTTATCAACATTTTTGCACAAGCTAGTCTTCCAAAAGAAATAGCTATTATTTTCATGTGACTTTGAATGTCCCTCGGGAATCACATCCCCACGACCCACTTAGGCTTCAATTTCTTCTTCTGTAAATGGGGATAATAACACCTGCCCTGTCTAGGTTCAATTGGCATAAGCCAGACGGGAACATTTTTTAATACAATAAAGCATTAAAATATATAAGGCATTTTTTTTATCATTAACAAAGATACTGGGCCAAGATTCCTTTCACCTCTCAAGCAGTAAATCCATCTAAATTAATGTTTAACATGAGGCCTTAATACCAATATTAAGCAAATATTTAGGACCTTTCCGCACAGATGAGGGTAAATAGTGGCTACCCAAGCATCTAGCAAAGTACTTGGTACAGAAGAGGAGCCTGGCATTTGTTTAATTAATGAGTAGAAGAATATAATGGTCTTCTCTCTTCTAAGGGAGATGGACATTGATGAGCACAGCACTCTAAGCCTCAGATGTAGAGGATCCAGGCTTCTCATTCTGATTCGGCAGACTTTGGAGAGGGCTCCAACAATGCTGTATGTGTGGCCCTAGGGTCTCACTTGATGTTGCTTTCCCAATCCCCTGGATATGCAGTTCCATTAATTAAAATAAACCAAGGGCTTCCTAAGCAATCTTGTTTTTCCACACGAGCAAGCAACTTTTGTCTGTTCCAAATCTCAGGTGTGTCCACTAAAGGCTAAAGCCAAATTTAGAGTAACTTAGAGTGGCAATATTGACTACTTAGTGTTGGGATGGAAACCTGGGCTCTACCACAACAGGAATCTAGGAGGCTTGGCCAACAATTTGAAAGGAAAGATGGCAGGATTGGATGTTGAGCAACCACCTCCTCCCCATCCACTTATCTCTAAATATCTCATAGAATTAGCCACATCGTTGCCTTTATTTTTAAGGAATGACTAGCGGTAGCTACTGGACTGAGCCAGGGTAGAGCAAGGAAAGCTTACATTGTCCCTGAAGCTCTTATTTGTGGGCTCTACCTTCTTCATTTCCTTTAAAAAAAAAAAAAAAAAAAAAAAACTCAGATAGAAAAACATCCTAGGACAGCAGTTTCCAAATCTGAATAGTGTCAGAATCACATAAAGAATTTACAAAGACTTATGGTTCTCTGGTCTTCCAAACAGAATACTAGCTTTTGAAGAACCATACATGATTCTTATTGTCTGTCTATCTACCAGCCAGAGACAACTGGTCTACCACACTGAGACAAATGTGAGTAAATAAGCCTGGAATAAAGAGGGGCCCAGGGAGAAGGACAGCCAATGGGAATCTTCCATTGACACCACTCTTTTTCTTCTCTCCACCCATGGCCTCCCCTGACCCTCGCCTTAGAGGTATGTGGAGGATGGGAGGGCTTTAGAGTATTGCTTGGCATAGTATTAGTATAGCAAACTCTATCACTCTTTCTCTTCATGGTCACCTTGCTGAGTCACCTTGAAAAGTCCTTGGCTGTCTGCCTTGCCAACCACTTATCTCTAAGCATCCCACAGAGACAGCCACTTCGTTGCCTTTGTTTTTAAGAATGACTAGAGTTAGATGACTCTTGTTGGGTACTCATTAAACTGTGCTCACAAAACTAGTGTTACTTGAAATTTGTGGAAATCCTTTGGTGGGAAATTTGTGACAGAGGTGTCCGTTGGTGGCGTGACACATGGGATGGGTAAGAACAGGTTTCACGGGGCTGGAGAGATGGCTCAGTGGTTAAGAGCATTGCCTGCTCTTCCAAAGGTCTGAAGTTCAATTCCCAGCAACCACATGGTGGCTCACAACCATCTGTAAAGAGGTCTGGCGCCCTCTTCTGGCCTTCAGGCATACACACAGACAGAATATTGTATACATAATAAATAAATAAATAAATATTAAAAAAAAAAAGAACAGGTTTCACCACACAGCTTTCCCTGCCATGTGGGGCTCCTAGACCATGTTCTGCTCATGCTTCTTGTGTTAAGTTACAAAAACGTAGAGCTGTGTTGTGAGTCAAAGACATTAAGATCAAGTCAAGCCCTTGTCTCCAAGGAAGATGGACTAGCAAATGGCTCTTTGAAGGCAGGAGGTTGAAACTTGTGAGAAATACATCAGATTCTATAGGCTGGGGCCATTTAGTGGGACCTTGTACCAACGTTAAAATAAAAAGAAGGCTGGAGATATAACTCAGGAGAGGAGTGTTTCCTAGCAGGCACGAGGCTATGGATCCAATCCCCGTACCCCCTGCAAAAAAGAAATGCTTATCCCTTTTGGAGCCACGGAACTGCTAACTTGTCTTTCTGCTTTGCCAGTTTATAAATCTAGAGCTTCTAAAAGTAATTTCTTTAAATCCTTAAAATTACCCATTGCTAAACAGTCATTCATTTTCCTCAAATACAAAAGAAGTTGGTGGAAGTCAGCCAAGAGAAACACTTAAGCCTGTAGAGAGAAGCAGGCTGTTATTAAAAGTCACGGTGGCTATTAGCAATGATGATGTCATAATTAAATGTCTGGAATCCCTGGGATCCCTGCGGCCAAGGAGAGGCAACCGTAGTCTTTCCAAATCAGTTAAGAGTCACCTACCTAATGGTGTTTGGTAACAGTCACCAGTCTGGCTGGGCTTAGTGGCGCACACTTTTAATTCCCAGCACTTAGGGGGGCAGAGGCAGGCAGATCTCTGTGAGTTCGATGCCAGCCTGAACGACATAATGAGTTCCAGGACAGCCAGGTCTATATGGTGAGACCCTGTCTTGGGTAAGAAAAATATAAAGATGACCAGTCTGTGGGCAAGGTTGCGTCTTACAAAGGAATATGGGAACTGGCATGGTGCCCCTGCTTACAAAGCTGTTGACAAGCACCAGGGGTGTTTGAAACTGGTAACTGTTAGGTCTGAGACTACAGGCTGATCAGGCTGTACCTACCTGCAGCAACTTCTTTTTCAGGACTGTTGTAGAGGAAAGAAAGGACAGTGTGGCCACCAGGAGCCTGTCTCTGAATCTCGAACCCTCTAACAGAATCTTCGGGTATCTGGATTTCGTTAGAATGGCACATGCCATTGTTACGTTTCCAAGGAAATTACAGGTTCAAGTTGCCAGGCTCCAGGATAACACCAAGCCACCATTAGCAGGCATATTGCCAACAAGTGCAAGGGTCAGCCATAACTAAATGTGCCCTTCTTCTCTCACATCGTCTGAATAACATATAGGTTGTATTTATATATTTAGGAATATATATATATATCACAAACACATATTGTAACGCAATTTTTTAATAGAGGCTATGGATTTGGAAGAGAGTAAGGGGGACATATGGGAAGGTTTGGAGGGAGGAAAGGGAAGGGGAAATTTGTGTAATTATAACATTAAAAACATTTTTTTAAAGAGGAGTCTGTCTGTCTCATGGGTTTGCTGCCTGCCATATGTCCCTGACATCCTGTCTGTCTGTCTGTATGTGCACTTATGCCATTAATAACTTTTCTAGTAAATCTTTTATCCAAAAAGACTTTCTGCCTCAGCGACCCCTCTGAACCATACATGCCCATTCTGCCTCGTGTCTCCTCCGAATCCCACATCTCCAACCTTTCAGTAACTTTGGAAAAATCTTTGATAAAGCATATTTGGGATTTGTGTGGAGTACTTTGAACATGTCCCTGTGTGTCATCGTCTCAAGCAAAGTGCCCTGTCTTAAGGTAGGCCTTTCGCACAGTTCACGCACTTCCCAGGGAAGAAATGGTCTTCAAGACAAGCTGGGATTGATCTGTTGCTACCGTTCTATAAATCTATGGGGAGCCCAGTCTGGTTCTAGAACCAGAGCAGGCAACATACAAGATGAGCATCCCTGGAGTACCAGAAAGTGAGAGATTACTCAACACACACACACACACACACACACACACACACACACACACACACACACACACACACAAACCCTGTATTTTGGGAGTGTGTCAAAAGACACTGAAATCAACTGGAAGATTGCCCAAAAGCCAAAGCTGGAGCAATAAGAGCAATAACATAAATACAACCGTGCATGAGTCTATCCCAATATGTATCAATTCTGACATATAAATTCCCAGGCAGAGTAATTCCAAAGTGGGAGATGCTGGCAAGCCCTACCTCAGCTTGATGGCTGTGATCCTCACCAGCAGAGACAATGCCCTCTCTTCCCATGGTCTTCCCTTAAAAGCCTACAGCCCCACCTCAACTTGTTCTGGTCGAGAAGACCTGAGGAACACTCTCCAAAAGATCAAGGTCGTAAGAAACTAAGGGTACCTGAAGGCTGTCTTCGCTAACACAAGCCTAAGAAAATGACTAAATATAATGTGTCTTGCTTGGGTGGAGTCCTGGATAGCGCGTGGGCATGATGAAAATCAAGGAGCTCTGAATAAGCTAAAAGCATTATTGTATGGTGGGCCCCTATGTTTATTCATTAACTTTGATATATATGCCACGCTATTGTAAAAAAGGGGGATTTGGAGGAAGAGGCATAGAAGGAGCGTTATTCTACAGTCTGGTGTTCTATGAACCTCAGCTTCTTTTTTCAAAAAGCAAAATCTAGTCTTGCTGAAGTGTCTGCCTTCCTCGTTTGTCTCGTCGGGAGGCCTGAATACAACCAGCACAAGACAGCCCTCTTTGAAACAGCAGAGGTGAGCTTTGGGCCCATCCCTTCTTACTAATTCACACTAACTTTGGCTGTCTACAGATGGAACGTCCATCCGTTGGCTTCCTGGACCTACGTTAAATGTGTGTTCCTTTCTTCTTCTCCAGGGCATGGCCTTTACCCTTGAAGAAAGACTGCAGCTTGGCATCCATGGACTCATCCCGCCCTGCTTCCTCAGCCAGGATGTCCAGCTCCTCCGCATCATGAGATACTATGAGAAGCAGCCGAGCGACTTGGACAAGTCAGTAGCTGAAGTCTGTTCTTTGTGCCCAGTCCTGAGGCTGAGATGCTCTCCCCTGAGGCTCCCAGGGGGTTTCTAAATTCTCTGTGACTAGGAAAACCTGAGAGACTTCAGATCCAGCTCTGTCTCTAAAGAGAGTTACGGTCTCCCTAAAGATGAGGCTTAGAGCAGAAGCACAGCTAAAATGAACCAGGACTTGACCAGTCTGGGAGGCCATCTGAGTGATCGCACAGATGAGTCAGTCCCAGAAGCCTTGATGAAACAAGGCAGGCGCTTGCGGGAGGGCAGCAAGGAGGAACAGTGGAGAAAGGGGTCATGGAGACAGGATGCCTTGAGAAGGATCGAGATGCTGTGTTGAAGGTCATGGGCAACAAATAAGAGCACCACTCCCTCTGAATACTCCTCAGTGGAGACACAACCGCAAAGATCCCGTTTCAGAGTCTTCGAGCCAATGTTAAGCGTTACTAAGGTGGTAGTCACCACCCAGGTGCCCACCATGAGTCAGCATGAGATTTAAATACCCTGACTTCAGCGTCTATGAATTTAACTCTCTGCCATACATAGTTCAGAGATGGCAAAGCCTAGTTGATGTAAGACTAATTCTAGAATGGGTGAAACCTACCTTTCTGCATTGAATAATGAAAGTTACTCTGCCAACTCTGTGCCAATGGTATCTGACTCATTGGATTTTATGAGAATTAAATGCATGTCTTCATGATGTACTTAGAATGTTGCCTGGGGCATAGTGAGCTCTGGATAATTTTTTTTTAAGTGTCATCTTGCCATGGACTTTAGCAGATATATATTAAGAAAATAATGGTTCTCTCTACATCCATAGAGCTAAATGCCCACGAAGGGCAAAGTTCAGTAGCATGTGAGGTTCATACTGCCCCTAGCTCCCTGTGTCTCCTCCAAGTCACCCGTACCTTCTGAGAAGCAGGAAACAAGCGTGTCCCTGCCCACAACCATGTCGCCCCTCCTAAAGCACTAAGCTCACGGCTCTGCTCACATTAACCCCAAGACCAAATTGCCACCAAGTCGAATATTCTCTCCCTTTTGTCCATCCAGCCACCTCACCTCGAAGAGCAAACCAGAAGTTAAACAGCAGATAGCCTAACAAACTGATCCATGCCCGAGCTTTGAACCATCAGAAATTCCTGCTAAACGTACCAAAAAGAATGAGCGTCCAAAGTCAAACATTTGCTTAAAATGTGAAATTATAAAAGCTACGCTCTAATGCTGGCCTGCTCAATGCTTTCCAACTTCATGGGCCTCTCTCACTTGCCTGAAATGATGCTCTAGGATCAGGAAGCGATGAGTGCGCATGTTCCCGAGAGCTCTCGAGGGGGCTTGCTCCTGGTTCCCGCTCCTTTCCACACACTTGCTCCCTGCTCGCTCTCCTCTCACACACTTGCTCCCAAGAGACTCTCGTTTCAACAGGTGACTGGGAGGAAGGCTGAGAAGGCTCCCCAGCCATAGGGACTGTGGTGTGCTGGTAAAGGTTCCAGGGAGGAGGGAAGTAGAGTCCAGAATTGGAGAGAAACGTACACAAATGGCTAGGAAAATGGCACGCCCTACAATGGCGGTGGGTTGAGGGCGTGGCTACCGCCAAGTGTAACTCCTCCCTGGAGCAAAGCCTCCTTTCTTAAACACAATGACGTCATCAGGGGGGTCGGCCCAGTAGTGGTGTCCCTGGGATCAGCTGGCGTTTTCTTTCCTTTCCAAGGTACATCATTCTCATGACTCTCCAAGACCGCAATGAGAAGCTCTTCTACCGAGTGCTGACCTCAGACGTGGAGAAATTCATGCCCATTGTGTACACACCCACGGTGGGGCTGGCCTGTCAGCAATATGGTCTGACCTTCCGCCGTCCTCGGTGAGTACCTACTAAGGGGGCCACGGAGAGGCTGGCCCGTAGAGGGTGAGAAATCCTCTCCAGTGTCCTTGTCTCTTGACTGTTAGAGGCTACGTTAGAGTCAATGGCCCAACAAGGACACATTTGATTTTAAACATGCGCTCGGTAAAATATAACGCCACCAGCCTGGAAATGAACTGAGAAGTTAGCAAGGGGATATTGGATCTTCGCCACCTCCAAACGATAACGCGTTGCTCAGAGGAGTAGTTCCTACTGTTATCAGTCCCCACCTGTCACCTCTCCATGTCCTTCCCCTTTTCCTGTTCGTTTCCAACACCTACAGACCTCTGGGTAATTGAGGACAATAAATAGCCCTGGGCACCAAACACAGGCTCTCTTCCCAGCCCTTAAATCACTATCCCTCCTTTAGAAGTTGACTTAGATTCAACAAAAAATGTCACTCTATAGGCAAAAGCTAGGGCATCACATTTTCTCCTAAAGCCAAAGGATTTGAGAGAAGTTTTCTAAAGAAATAGTTTTTGTTTTCATTTTTAGTACTGGAAAAAATATATGCAAAAATCTGTTTGTGCCAGGAAAATAGAAATGCTCTCAGTGATTCTCGGTGCAAGGTGCCTGATCGTTGTAACGACATAGGTCTAGATATGTATATGTAATAGGATATCATATAAAGCCATTATAAATGTACAGTATCCTGCAAACCAGTAGTTGTCAACCTTCCTAATGCTACAACCCTTTAATACAGTTCCTCATGTTGTGGTGTCCCCCAACCACAAAGTTATTTTCGCTGCACTTCACAACTGTAATTTTGCTACTGTTGTGAACTGTAACGTAAATATCTGTGTTTTCCAATGGCTTAGGTGGCCCCTGTGAAAGGGTCGTTTGACCCCAAAGGGGTTGCGACCCACAGGCTGAGAACCGCTGCAAAACCAATGCATGATTGACATTTATAGAGTAGTTATAAATTAGATTTTTTGTTTTGCTTTGTTTTCATTTGTTATGATTTAATTTTTTATTTTATTGCTTGCTTGTTTTTTGGGGTTTGTCTTCTTGAGACAAGGTTTCTCTGGGTAGCCCTAGTTGTCCTGGAATTCACTCTGTAGATGAGGCTAGCATCGAACTCACAGAGCTCTGCCTCTTGAGTGCTGGGATTTAAGCAGTGCGCCACAACCACCCAGTGTGGCTAAGTGTTTGAAGACAGGTTCTCCTGTGGCCCAGGCTGGCCTGGAAACTCATGGTACAGCAAAACTGTATCCTCTTGCTTCCACCCCTTGCCACCACACCTGACTACAGAGCACTTTTGAAAGCCTATGTTATACAGGGAACATGTAATCATAGACTTGCGACTGCTTCTTCTCAGTGGTGCTGGGCTGGGACAGATGATAGCAAAGGACTGGGATTTGAAAGAGTTGTCTATGTGGAAGGCTGTGCCTAGCTGAGACATCTATTGCCGACTGCTCCAAAGCTTGGGAAACATCCAGAGGAGGGAGTGGAAAAAGTATATGAGCCAGACGCTTGGGAGGAGGGTTACAAGAGCATCTTCTGGACGTGACAGGGACGTTTTCTTCATGAGCTCACTGTAGCTGCAGTAGCTGGGTCATGACTTTGTGTCATACACATAAAAGGAGCTCATGAGGCTCTGCTCATCACTGAGGAACTATGAGCAGATAATGGGTGCTGGGGGTGTGTCATTTTCTTTAGTGGTGTAGCCACTGATAAGATGCCCATATTCCAGTAAATAACCCCAAGTAGCACCTATGCAAATAACTTCATTTAAACTCAGTGAGTCAAAAAGAAGGAAAAGACGTCAAAGTTGGGGGGAAAGGAGGAGTTTCCAAGGGAGACAGAGAAATGAGAGTCATGGGGGTGACTTAAGCAGAAGTTCAGAATATCCATGTCTCAAATTGCTAAAGCATAAATAGTAGAAACAAAACAATCTAGCTAAGAAAAGGGGGCACACATTGGGGGCCCAGGGAATCAAGAGAAAGCTAATTAAGGTCAGGAAAGGACAGAAATAGGAACCAATCCAGCCACTAAGCTGACTAGATCTCCCTGGGCCAATAGGGGGCGTGAGGAAGGCTGGTGCTGACCTGGTAGAAACTGTGATATGGTGAAGGGGAGGTTTTTATTATAAAGATGGGGGAGAAAACAGCCAGAGGCATCTGGAAGAGTCCAGAGCAGAGAGAAAGTAGACTGAACATGCCAGCAGACAGGGCCTGGCTGTGAGAGAAAGCAGGAGCCGAGCAGAGAGGGAGAAAGGAGGGGAGCCAGGGAGGGAGAAGCATAGCTGACATAGCAGGGCTATAAGGAGAAGTGAGCCGCTGGGGAAACAGGCAGGAGCAAAGGCAGGGCAGGAGGAGCGCTGAGAAGAACCAGGATGTCAGCACGGACTCTGAAGTGCGTAACAAGTGCTCTTGATACTGAGGGAGCCAGGAGGCCAGCATGAGCTTTGGTACGCTAATAGCACCTTAGATAGCCTTTTGTCTCTTCGGCCAGGGTTAGGGAACATGGCTCCTTTGCCTAGTACCTGAAGAAGGCTGACTGTTGTCTAACCACCAGATTCTGGGGAAATGAAGTTCCCTTTGGGCCTGACAGACCTGACAGAGGACCATTTTGGTGAAATTTATGAACTGGGGAGTGGGGAAGGAAAACAAAACAACAAAAAAAGACACTGCTCTTTTGAAAAGTTGTGTTGTTGTAGTCATTGGAAACTCAGGAAGAAATGCGGATCAAGAGGACTGTGTCTTTCCCTGGTGTGTTCTGACGTGAGGCAGGCTGGAGCAGTCTTGCTGGCAAATGTCTGACTGCTGCTTCCTTCCCATCTTTCCTGCTCAGCTCTGTGTCGCCCTCTGGTCCTGCTCATTACATCGTTTTATTCTTTTTGTAGCCCCCGTTCCTATCTCTAAGACCTCTGTGTGTGTTTGCTTCTACCAAGAAAATGTATGAAATTTTTCTCTGTATTTGTCATGATACCAGCCTTTGTTAGAAAGTGAGCCATCTGGCTCCCTGTGGCAGTTAAACCGGAGGTCTGAGGGTCTGGATAGAATGGACCATGATTTCTGCCTAAAAATGAAGTCTCTTTTATGTGTTCAAGGGAGTTGGATTGACGGGGAGCGCTTCCTGGCTCAGGTTAAACCAGACTTGTGGTTCTCTAATGAGTGAGCAACGGACAAAGCAGAGGTAGCAAGGTGGGGCTCCATGTGTGCAGAACCAGGATTCTGAACCACCTCCACCCAGAGAACATCTCTAGATACAGGTAGCCAGAGGGCTGCAGTGGGGGGGGGACACAGGGTGGGGGAGAAAATAGGTAACAACACCAGCAAAAAAAAAAAAAAAAAAAAAAAAAAAAAAAAAAAAAAAAAAAAAAAAAAAAAAAAAAGAACTGGAATTGGAATGATTGGGACGTGGAGAAAATCCTAACTGTAAGGCCAGATCCTACCCTCAGATCTTTACATATCTATTTAATTATCCTCACACCCTCAGGGGGAGGCACTGTTATCTTCCGTAGAACGAAGAAGCTGAGACACAGAGAAATAAGTTACCCAGAGTCACACGGTGACGCCAAGACTGGACCTGTGGGCTTGCAACCAGAGTGTGAGCAAAAAACTGCCCCGCTGTTCACGACACTGCCTCATAGTTGAGGACTGGGCACACACGATGGGCATTCAGGGCTGGGCACCACTACTGTTCCAGGAATGATTGGCTGCCCAGGGTGTGAGGTGACGATTATCTAGACGCCGTTTTCAGAGCCTCTCCCCAGAGGAAAGATCTAGTCAGGCCGTTGGCTTGCAGCTGGCTGAGGCTAAGGCAGGTTGAGGCAGACTGAAGTGTCTTCTTGGATTAGTCCTTCACACCTAAGCACAGTGTGTTTTCCACTAACCCTTCTTCAGATGACTGCCCAATTAGGTGATTGGACGCGTGACACCCTGAGCTGTTGCTCTGGGTTTCTTTTCCATCTGGCCTCTTTCCAGGGGTCGATTGCACACCAGCCTTGCGTCCAAGGGAGCAGTGACTTCAGGTTCTGCCCTAGCCCTGAGCCTCATCTGAGACCTGGCCTAGGATGACTTTGTAGATTTACATCTGAGGGAAGGACAGCCCCAGGGCCCAGAGGAGGAGAGCCAGGCCCTCTCAGTTTCTGAAATGATAAATAGCCCTGCCAGGTTACCGTTAACAAAGAAACGCTCTGTAGAAGGACCTGGTCCCACACCAAAGCTGATTAGGTCCAGCCAACAGTAGAAATGAGGCTTCCAACACACCTCGACTCCACATCACCCCAGAACCTGGAAAGAAGGACAGGAGTATCTCAGGGGACCTAAAAAGCTGGAGTAACTCTATGAGGAGAGTGGTTCTCCCTCATCCCTTAGTGCCTTTTCCCTGGAACAACCTCCGCCTGGGCTTCCGTAGGTCTGACTGGCAGGGGCACCCACTAATGGTTACTAGGAACAAGCGAAAGCCGGCAGGAGGCCAGGACAGGTTTCAACCCAAAAGACAGGTGTCAAGACGAAGCCAATATGGCAGCCAGGGTCCATGAGTGCTCTTCTCCCAAGATACCCAGCCTTCATCAATGTTTCTGTACCTTCCTCATTCTCTTAGACTCCAGCTGGCGCACACACAGTTGTGGCTATAGCATTTTGAATCTCAGTGTGCCTGTATGGATGGATGCAGGCGTTAATGAAAAAGTTGTAATGATACTTGAGACAGTACAGCAGACTTTATTCTAATGGAGGACATCGTCATAGGTATAGGGACCGCTGTGCATACTCTTGCCCCAAGGGACAAGATTAGATACAATTCTAACAATGAAAACTGGGGATTATAACCAAGAAGTAGAGTGACCGTGGGTGGTAATAAGGTTCCAAGGTCATTGGATATCAAAGGTAGAAAACTTTCGCTAATTGGCTCAAGCCATTTGGCAGGATTCTTGCTCAGAGTGGGTTTTTCAAGGACAGAGAGTGAAGTCCACTGCCTGGCCTATCAGAAGAGACGGAGGAGCCTGACTAATGGTTGGGTTGACAGAGAATCTATCAGAGAGTTGGACTATGGAAAGTGGAAATAGCTCAGACTTTAAAGTTGGGCGATCTTAACCTCCAGTTTCAGGTCCTGATAACCTTGATAATTAGCATAGCAACCCCCCCCCCCATAGCCTTTTCTGTATGAAATAGGAGCAATGCTTCTGCTGCATGGGAAGATTTTGAGATTCCATTGGAAAGGGCCTGGCCATTCGCAGTACTGGGAGCTCCCCGACTCAGCATCCCTAGGATATGCCATCTGACTCAGTACCCTCCGGTAAGGGCTAGTTTTATGTCAACCTGATACAAATTGGAATGATAGCAGGGGCCCGAGGGGAGAGGGACACTCAATTGAGAAATGCCTCTGTAAGACCTGGTTGTAGGCAAGCCTGTAGGACATTTTCTCATTTCGGTGATTCATGAGGAAGGGCCCAGCCCACTGTGGGTTGTGCCATCCCTGGGCTGGTGGTCCTGGGTTCTATAAGAAAGCAAGCTGAATGAACAAACCATGGGGAGGAAGCCATTAAACAACACTCCTCCGTGGCTTCTGCATCAGCCCCCTCCCCTAAGTCCTTGCCTTGCTTGAGTTCCTGTCTGTCCTGACTTCCTTTGGTGATGAACTATGATGTGGAAGCAGAAGCTCAATAAATCCTTTCCTCCCCAAGGTTCTGTGGTCATGGTGTTTCATCACAGCAATGGTAACCTTAACTAAAGCACCACTCACTCAGAACGTGTGCATCTCTGTCCTCTGAAATGCCGCTGTACTCCGTGGTTTGGTCCAGATACTAAACAAAATTATCTGTAGTTTCAAGTAACAAATTCATTCGCAAGTACCTACAAGGGCTAAGAGAAAAAGGAGGGCTGAGTTTAAAAAAAAGAAGTTGGATGCTCTGTGGAAAACACCTAAAGATTTATTTGATTTGAAAAAAGATGACATCCCTTGGCCCTGAGCCAAGCCACCATCCTCCTCTGCAAACAGATCTGGTTCTGCACCCAGGCCAGTATTCTACACACACAGGATATGAAAAGCTGTCGTTTATTAGATGCTTACAATGTCTTTGACTGGGCCTCAGGCGAGGAACTCCCACAAAGCACTTGCTATTTTACTGAGAAAGAAACTGGAACTAGCCTATCCAAGGTCTTAAACAGCTAACTCGGAAGCAGTTCTCTGCGCTCTTTCTGTACCTGCAGGCCAGCTTCCTATAGCCATGGTAAATGTGATGTTTGATAGATAAGCACCTGCCTTCTTGTGAACTCGCTTGCACAATGGACTGGCCCAATGCCTGTCACCCACAGTATAACCTTCTGGAAGTCTCTCGCCCCTTCTCAGACCTCAATTTCTTCGTCTGCAGAAGGAGGTGTTTTTTCTGGGGATTTTGAGTGTTAATCTTTACCCTGGCCATCTCCAGCTTGTGGAGCCGACTGGAGCACTGGAACGGTAGAGTTACCGCTAAGGTTCGTGGTATTTGAGATAAAAACGGAAGGCAGGTGAAAACACATTCTTTGCATTTTCTGACAGGAGAAAGCTTGCGGGCTTATCTGCAGGCGTGTCATTTTCCCTGAGCGCTCTGATCCGCAAGTGGGCACTTTTCCAAACAGACCAGCTGGGCACACCAGCATTGTTAAGTTCGGTTTGGTGCTGTGACTTGGAAATCCCTGCTGGAATGGATATAAGTAAGGCCTGAGGAGCCTCTCCAAGGGACATTGTTTAGCTATTATTTGACACAAATGTCTCAAGGAGTATACTAAATAGTTCATCCATCCCACGTGACTGTAACAGTCCGAAGCAGAGAGGTGGGAGAGAGAGAAAAATGACTGCGTGTCTAAATGACATGGACCTCAGTCATAGAGAGAACTGGCTTATTCTTTTTATCAAGAATTGGCATTTTTAAAGGGACTACATGCTTAGTTGTATGTGACCTGCCCAGGAGTTTCACCTCCAAAGGAGCAGCTTGCTCTGTGGACAGGACTGAAGGCACTCCTTAGCCGGCTGTGAGTTTGACTGTAGAAGGCTGGGCGTGGAGGTGGGACCCATGGAGCGGACCCGTGTAGACACAAACATTGCATTCTCCTTATTTAAGCTGGAGCCGTTCATTAAGTAGAACGGGGTGTTCTCGCTTTGACTTCCTTTGGCCAACGGCAGATTTCCCTGACCATTTAAACAAAGTGATTTTGTTTCTCTTTGACTGGCTCTGTCCTCTTCCTCCTTTGTCCCTGGCAAACCCTGCCACGGTGATCAAAGAGTTATTATGGGGGGGGGGGGGGAATTTCCTCAGTCAAACCAGGAAATACGTACATACAAGCAGGAGTTGAGCAAACCTTTCTTCGAACAACCTTGATCTCCCATTGACCTGTAAAGTGCACCAAAGGGTGTGTTGATTCACACTAAGTTTAGTTCAAAAAGAGTCTCTAGCAGTGCAAATGTTCTGGAAGGTTCTAGGCTAGAAGAGGACTAGCCAATTACTAGCATAAAACTTTTCGAAGAAAATTAAAAGTTGCCTTGCCATAAAGAGCCCACCTTTGCTGCGCAGTGGTGGTGCATGACTGTAATCCCAGTACTCAGGAGGTAGAGGCAGGTGGATCTCTCTGAGTTCCAGGCCAGCCTGGTCTACAAAACAAATTAGAGTAGAGCCAGAGCTGTTACACAGAGAAACTTTGCCTCAAAAAAGAAAGGAAGGAAGGAAGGAAGGAAGGAAGGAAGGAAGGGAAAAAAGAAAGAAAAAAATAAGAAAAGAACCCCCCTCACTTAACCCACTCCCAGAGCTATTATTTTATTTCCTGGCATTAGACCATTATAGCCACGCAGATCTCTAGAGAGCCCCTTGTCTTCGTGGGTAACGTTAAACTTTTTGAATGTGTTTCTTAGAGACTTTGTTTTTTAAATTTATTTTGTGTGTGTGTATGTGTGTGTGTGTGTGTGTGTGTATACACACTGGGATTTGCCTGCATATCTGTGAGGGTGCCAGATGCTCTAGAACTAGAGTTACAGACAGTTGTGAACTGCCATGCGGCTGGCTTCTCAGGGCCTTGGGTCTGGGATGAAGCGATGGAAACCGAAGCCCTGAGAAGTGGATGTCTACACTCAGTGCAGGTGGAGGTGGAGTTGTCAGATTGTGGAATGTGCTCTGATGCACTTGACGGTGTGGGAAGCAGAGCTCGGGCCCCTGAAACACAACACTGAGCTGGATCATAACTAACACTCCTAAATTCCCGTGTTTTTATCCACTGGCCTGTCCTGTGACGGTCAAGTTGCCTTCATTATCTCTGAATCCCACAACAGCCCCTGCGAAGTCAGAGTATATTGTGCTTCCAAGAGAAGAGACTCAGAGGTAGAAGGAGGCGCGCCCAAGACCGTGTGCTAGCCAGTTGCTGGTCTCTAGCCTGTGTGGATACTGTCCCAAGGCCTCTCCCTCCACTAGTCCTGCGTGGCTAAAATCCAGTGTTTCGCAATCTGTATTCTTTTTTTTTTCAATTCTATTTATTTTCTTTTTTTATTTATTTATTTTTCCACTCAAAAATTTAGGGAGGAGCCTGAATCTGTATTCTTAAATATATATATATATATATATATATAGTCAACCCCCTCTGTGCCTAACAACAACAAAGCAAACACTTCCCTAGGCTAAAGGAAATTAGCAACAGGTACCTACAGGAGTCCATGCATGTGAGTCTCAGGCTGCTGTCCCTTACGATGAAGCAGGGTGGGGTAGGGCTGTGAATTACAGTATTAAGGTGCTTGGTTATACAACCCCAGAAAGAAAGCCCAGGTTCTTCCCAGCAGCACAGGCAGAGCACACAGCAAGGCCTTCAGGGGCCTTCTGCTCCTACACTGAGTTGGGATCTGAGTCTTTACCAGCCTTTACATCTTAAAATCCACCACTGGCCAACATAAACCTTCCCTATGTGCCCCTAGCCCATTCTAAACACTGTCAAGCAGCTCCCTGACTCAGGGTTCCAGGAGAGGATGTGGAATTAGCCTCCTAAGAGGCCTTTGAATAGGAGGGCTCGGATCTCTCCAGGAAGCCGTAGGTGGAACCCTGGATGGGAACAGACTGGTTGGAATTGATTAGCTCTTAAAAGCCCAGTGAGTTCTGCATGTCTGTAGTTTTGTCTCCCTGCACAGCATACAATGGCAGGGTCACAGATCCATAAATCAACCAGCTCAAACTATGGCTAGGAAAGGAAGTGACACCCTGATTACCAGTGGTACAAGTCAGGGCAAGCAACAGGACACCTCTTCTAAATCTTTTCTGCCCTCCATTCTACGGAGATAGATGCTGTCTATGAATTGTAGCTGTATGTGTTCATATATAGTACATCAAGGCTTTAGGGTGGACCCAAATACAGTTTTTTAAACTACCCCGTGAAGCAGGGAAGCCCACTTTCACACAGGGAAATAAAGAACTCAAGACTGTGAGTGCCCCCCCACACACACACACAAAGCTGTACAAACAACAAAAGAAAAGAACTGAGCCCGGGTCTAGGATTTATAGCTTCCTATTCGCCACTCAGAACTGCTTCCATAAATGGATCTTAGAATTCCAATGGGGCAGCCATATTTGTTTGCTAATGGGTAAAAATCAACACCCTACACCCCATAGGTCCTTCTTTGTGGTACTTAGGAGCTGGAAGTAGGGGTGGATGGATGGAAGATACACAGAATCTTTTTTTCCTGATAATTTCTGATAGAAACAGAGGTGTGGATTGCTGTTATGTATAGCTCCTTAAACCCAAAGAGCTATGACTTGTAATTTTGAATAATTCAGTCTTAAATTTGTTTAACGTGAATGTAAAATGTGGCTTCATTCACTTAAGAGTTTTCAGGGAGAATGTTGGCACAGGGCATGGTCAATTTTCACTAAGTGTTCCTGTGATTAAGTTGTATTTAAGCACTAGGAAAAGAACATTGCCGGAATCACAAAAAGTTTCTGTGTTAGAGGGATAATTAGAGAGTAGACTTTCTCCATTGTTTGCAAAATAATGAGGTCCTCAAATCTCGCTCCATCAACTGGAGAGAAGTAAACTGCTGGAATTGAATAAGGTCACGGCCCACTTGTCCCGAACCCTTGCTCCTGGAGGTCTAATAACAATGGCCAAAGTTCAACACAGATGAGCTTGAAAAAATTGTCCTGTCTCCCTCCCAATACAGGGTGGACTCCGGGCGAGCCAATCAGTGCCTCTCATGTGCAGTCAAGCAGAGAGACATAGACGGGAAGTTGTCATGGTGACCCTTCTACTTAGTGGAAGAATAGATGAAGCCTAAAGACTCTCCAGATTCAATGGGGATAGAAGGAGGGGTGTCCAGGAGTGAGGAGCAGAAAAAAAAAAGATATCTCTAATCAGAGAAAGTACAAAGAATTTAAACTCAAGTAATGGTAGAAGAAAAACAGAAAGAGGGCTGTGTAAAATAATGATGATAAGCAATTAAAGGATCATTATCATCAAAGCGAGAAGGTGCTTGAGAGTGAATGACCCGAGCCTGGTGTAAGGTTTCCTACGAAACTACTTATGAAAATTACACACTCCAGTCTTCTCTCTCAAAATCCCAATCCACGGTATCAGGAGAGGACCCAAAATGACCCACAACCAACCCTGCTGCAGGAAGCTTAAGGGCTGTGTATTATAAACACTGCTCCGGCTCAACACAGAGCACCAGACAGCTGACCCAAGCAGGAGCCCACCCGGTGCTGGCGCCTCATGGGAAAACAATCAAGACTGTTTTCTCCTTAAGCCTAAGTTCTAAATCAAAACAAAAGCAAAGTTTGATTACTAGGTGATTGATAAGTTTTTCCCCCTCTCTGAATCAACAACTTTAGTTAGTCTGTAGTATTTTCCTTTAACCTGACCATCTGCCATATATTTTATTAATGGATGAAAACCCACAGAAGTTTTCTATGCTCAACTACCTTCTCTTCCAATCCTGATAAGTCTCTGCTTACTCGGAAGTCTACCTCAAACACCTGTCCTTTACCAGCCTCAGCTTCTATCCTCCAAGCTCATTTGTAAAATGCTTTGTTCCCCGTTCTGAATCTGTGGACAGTGTCCTCTGGAATTCTCTGCTGCAGAAATCGCTGTGAGAGCCCGGGGCCTCCTCTCAGATCTGCCTGGCGCTCTCTGCTGTGCTGCCCCAGGGAAGCTGTGTCTTCATCTGTGTATATTTTTTTCTCTTTCTTTAACATCTCCTGTGCTCTTCACCATATGAGAGAAGTAAAAGGATGGATGGATGGATGGATGGATGGATGGATGGATGGATGGATGGATGGATTGAAAGGATGGATAGGATAAATGGATGGATTGGATGGATGGATTGAAAGGATGGATAGGATAAATGGATGGATTGAATAGATGAATAGATGATGGATGGATGGTTGGATGGATGGAGTGCAAGTATGTTCTATGAGAATAAGGTTTTATCTGTTTCACTCGCTGAGATAAATATCTCTAGTGTTTTCATAGAGGGTTCAGTAAATAATTCTTGAAATAATTTATAAGCATAATTGAGGCTAAGAAACAAAAAGAATAAGCCTGCTGTGTCTTCTAACACCATAGTTTGACTTTTCATAATAGCTTCCAAAGCAGGTGAAAGTTGAGAACGCTGTTAGATAGTTGTCCGTCATGAGGCTGAAGGTTAGCTGTGTGAACCTAAGATATCCTATCACAGGGACAAAAGAAGAAGGCTGCAAGCATTTGGCTTGTTTGTGCAGAATTTAGAACAAGACCACTGTTATGTAGCCCTGGTCACAACATTCCTCCACTGATGGTAGAGCTCAGACACAGCCTCCTGGAGGCTAGTTTACATGAAATAAGAATTATAAAAAATAACTTTGCTTACTGAAAATTCACTAAATATGGCACTTATTTGTATCAGATCAACTTTGCATACTTATCTTTTACCTCACTGGTTAACATTTAATCCATGATTATTATTTGTTCAATTTCATTTGTTTGACTTTTGTAAGAAATAAGGTCTTGGTATGTAGCCCAGGCTGGACTTGCATTCCCTATCTTTCAAACTCCTGATTCTCCTGCCTCCACCTCCCTTACACTAGAGCGTAAGCAAACACCATTAACACCTAGTCCAAGTACTATTTGTGGGACTCTTGTAAATATGACTTTTCCTAATTTCTTTTTCTACATAGCTTATTGTTTCTACAAAGCTCTTTTAGTTTCCATATTGTTGGAGGAGAGCTGCTTGTTTGTCCCGGCCGCCCAGAACCAAAATAACCACACAGAAACTGTATTAATTAAATCACTGCTTGGCCCATTAGCTCTAGCTTCTTATTGGCTAACTCTTACATATTAATTTAACCCATTTCTATTAATCTGTATATCACCACGAGGTCGTGGCCAACCAGCAAAGTTTCAGCACATCTAGCTCCATAGTGTCTCCCTCTCCACCTTCCTTCTCCCAGCACTCAGTCCAGTTTTCCCCGCTTATCTAAGTTCTGCCAACAGACTAAGGCAATTTCTTTATTCATTAACCAATAAAAGCAACACATAGACAGAAGGACCTCCCACACCACCATATATAATTGTATTGTTCTCAATTTGCATTTTTGTTTTTTGTTTTGTATGCGTGTTGTTTGTTTGTTGCTATTACTTTATAGATAAGAAAACTAAGGCTCAAACATGACTGGTTGCCAAGGTGATGCCGCTGCTACCATAAAGTCTGAACCTGTGCTCTTGGGCTTCAAAATAACAGCAGCCTCTCACAGATGTAGAACTTTCCGTGAGGTCTGTTATCCCTGGGATGCAAACATTCTAGACATTTCAAAGCACATCCTTTCTTGCGCACTGACTAGTCTGATCTGAGTGTTCTGGGATTTCTTCCTTTAATGATATGAGTAGTTTGAAGGCTAAACTTGGTCAAAACCACAAATTGGGTCAAACATGTCTTTCCTGATTAACAGCCACCAGCTGAGTGGTGTTTTGGAGACAATAGTTCCAGGCGCTTCGCTGTCTCTTACATTTGCTTTGCTTCCAGTGTGGAAGGTCTCTGGGATTCAAGTGTATTCAAGTTCCCAGTGAACTTTTGTCCTCTTGGGAACTGTGTGCCTCTCTCTCTTATTAAATCCCAGCCTTCATGACTAATTTGCAGTGGCAGCCCCAGAAACGCTCATACGATAAACGAAAGAGGTTTGGGACTTCCGCTTACAAATTGCTTCAAGATAGGCCTCCGATGCCTACGCTTAGAATTGCCTCAGAAACGTTCACACAAAATGCATTTGAGTTTTTATAGCCTTTGCAAGGGGGCCTGTTGTGTGAGGGTGTCTCCACGTGCTGGTGACACTGGGCCGGGAAACTGCAGAGATTTATGAGCCGGTGGGAAAAGGTCTGTGTGAGGACTTCTTCAACCTGTCTTGGGAAAGCAAGCAGAGAGGATGTTTTTCTACCTCTCACACAGATGTGTAAACAACTGACTGACTCACTGGCCGCCTCTGAGTCAGGACAGCGATCACGGGTTGATGAGTATTTGCTTCGAATATCAAAATTCTGAGTTAGAACGCATTCCAAAAACCTTATTTCCCAGAGAGTCTGATTCGCCAGCGGCCGAGAAGGAGACAGCAAGGAGTTTTGGTTTATAAAGCAGAGACATGTGTAAGCCTTTGCCATGTTCATGGCCAGGAAAAGAAAGCAACGAGTGTGAAGTGTGAGTTCTCGGAATAAAGGGACTCTGGGGTCTGTGGTAATTATTTCTGGAAGAGTAAATATTACAATAGGAAAAGAAACTCCTTTGTACCCACTCTTCCTGGGTTCCTTGGCATATCTGAATATTCCAAGTCATGTTTGAAACTATATTAACCTTCTGGGTCTAATTGGAAGCATCTGGAGCTTCAGGGTTGGCATTTTCTGATTCCATGGTCATTTTCTATGTAGACTGAGCTGAAACGCCACCTGTGTGGCCTTTCCTTCCCTGCTACCCACAGAGGGGCAGACAATGCGACAGACGTGCAGGGCTGTCTGCTGGCTTCCCCGTTGGGAGACTTTTTATGGAAACCTGCACTCGTTAGCGTTTGCACACCTTCCAGACCTCCTCGAACCCATCTCACTCAGAGAATGTGGATGGAGACATTTCTCCCCAGCCTATGGAATTCAACTCAGGATTTTCTGCTGCCAGATCCATCTCACAGTCACCCAAGAGGCTAAAGAAATATATCCTATTTTCAAAATCCAGAAAGGCCAAAAATGAATTTTAAAAAATAATCACAAACTTCTTAGGAGTTTTCTCTGTGTTAAGAGAAGGATATCTGAACTTCAGCCAGATACAGGAAGCAGAGTAGCTTCTCACCTGCTTTTGTACATTGCTCTGACTCCTTTTTGTTGTTGGGTGTATTTTATTTCTGTGTATGTGGTGTGTGTGTGCGTGCGTGTATGCATGAGTGTAGGTATGTGTTTGATGTGTGTGGTGTGTGTGTGTGTGTGATATGTGTGTATGAGTGTGGTGTATGTGGTATGTTTGTGTGATATGTGTGTGAGTGTGTGGTATGTGTGTGATATGTGTATATGTGTGTGATATGTGTGTGCTTGGTGTGTGTGGTATGGTGTATGTGTGTGATATGTGTATGTTTGTGTAGTGTATGTATATGTGTGTGAGTGTGTGCTGTGTGTGGTATATGTATATGTGTGTGATATGTGTGTGTGTTTGTGTATGTAGTATGTGTGTATGTGTGTGATATGTGTGTGTTTGTGTGGTGTATGTATATGTGTATGAGTGTGATGTGTGTGTGTGTGGTATGTGTATATGTGTGTGAGTGTGTGGTGTCTGGTATGTGTGTATGTGTGTGATGTGTGTGTGCAATGTGTTTGGTATGTGTATATGTGTGTAATATGTTTGTGTGAGTGTGGTGCGTGGTATGTGTGATATGTGTGTGTGAGTGTGTTGTATGTGTGTATATGTGTGATGTGTATGTGTGTGAGGGTGTGGTGTGCATATATGTGGTATAGGTGTGAGTGTGTGTGTGGTGTGTGTGGTGTTGTGTACGTACATGTGGTATGTGTGTGTGAGTGTGTGCTGTGTTTATATGAGTGTATGTGGTATGGTTGGTTATGTGTTCAGTGTGTGGTATATGTGTGGTGTGTGTGTCATGTGGTATGTGTGTGGTGTATGTGTATATATGGTGTATGTGTGTGTGGTATGTGTAATCTGTGTGTGTTTGGTATGTGTGTGTGGTGTGTATGTGTGGTGTGGTGTGCAGAGTGTGGTGTGTGTATGTGGTGTATGTGAGGGGTGTGGTGTGTATAGTATGTGTGTGCTGTGTGTATGCAGGTACATGTGGATACCAATGCCAGGTATCTCCCTCGGTTGTTGTTCATGTGATTTTTTTTAATATTTATTTACTTATTATGTATACAATATTCTGTCTGTGTGTATGACTGCAGGCCAGAAGAGGGCACCAGACCTCATTACAGATGGTTGTGAGCCACCATGTGGTTGCTGGGAATTGAACCCAGGACCTTTGGAAGAGCAGGCAATGCTCTTAATGTCTGAGCCATCTCTCCAGCCCCATGTGATTTTTTTAACTAAAAAAATGACCTTTAAAAAAAAATGTGGGGTGGAGCTGGCACGATGTCTCAGTGGGTAAAGATGCTGACTGCAAATGCCTGACAATCTCAGCTGAGCCCCAGAACCCACATAAAGGTGAAAAAGGAGAACAGACTCCATGAAAGTTGTCCTTTGACCTCCACACATGCACCCCTATAATAATCAAAATTGAAACAAACAAACAAACAAACAAAAAAAACCTTGAGTTTTCATAGTTGGCGTTCAGTGTTTGTAGTGTGCTAGGTCTGCAGATGAGCAAGTTTTGCAGAACAAAATGGAAGACAAACAGTGATTGCACGTGGAAACCAGAATTCGCAGTTGCCCCGTTTTTGAACCAAGGCAGGAAATTCAGTGTCCCTTGGGGGATCTGACCTATATTTTTTTGGCAAACATTTCTAGCACAACTTGGAATGTACCAAGAGGCTGTTTTTGATGGCATCGTGTTGATATGCGTGGGTACACTCACATGGGCTGAGGGAGATGGATGTAATGATCGCAGCTTCATTCTAGTGATGACCCATCCAGGTGGTGACAGAGAGAGGAGATGGCCAGTGGGCTTCCTGAGTCAGCTCTGCTCTTCCACACTGAGATATAGCTGTGCTATTAATGCTTATCTTTAAACCTCCAATAATGGTGTTGTTACATACTCTATTGTGCTGGTTTGGACTTTTCATTTGTTCGTTTTCTGATCCTAACTCAGAATGGCCTCTGGACCAGAGCTGATTCCATTTGTCCCTGTGTCCCATGTCCCCAGCACCATGTCTACCACAAAGCATAATACATGAAGCTATGTGTGCTGAGGTGATTCACCTTACAGGTGTGAGATCAAGAGATCCCTCTCCGCCTCAACGTCCAGTTGATGGTGTCACCAAGATAAAAATCACTGCCACAACTGTAAGCCTCTCTCCAAAGACAAGCCCACTCGAAGTTCACTGTCATCTAAGAAGATCACCCAGTGGGTGGGGAAGAGTGCAAACCCATCCACTCCCTTTCTAACAGCCCACCTCAGAAGGAAGTGGAGTCCAAACAGGATGGGTTGTCCAGGATACAGGAACTAAGCTGCGGTGCTTCCGTGTGCTTATATAACCAAACTGTTCCTCAGGAGAGAAAGTAAAGCCAACGTGACACACCACTGACACCTACCCTGTCTGTGGGCATATCCGTCATGCCCCCACAGGCCATGGGCACTGGCTTCACTTCATACTCTCTAGGTCTGTGGCCTGCAGAGCCTAGAGGATGCCTCAATCTACTTCCTACACTTAGACTGTTTCTCCTGAGCGCCGCTGATTTTAGGGAAAGTGCTGGTGGGCTTTTAAAATAGCTTCATGTGGCTTTTTTAAAGAACGGGTTGCCTTCCAGCCAAAACTGTGGAGAATGGCGGTTCTCTGTCAACAGCGAGTCTTTGTTATGGAGTTGAAAGGGCAGGCCTCTCCTCCTGCGTGTGCTGCAGAGGTTCCCCCAATGCAGTTGACCCTGTTTTAATTAAGTCTTCCTTTTATGTTGGACCTGGTGCCAAGAAGTCTAAACAAATGTTGTGGATTTCAATGGGTTTTGTTGTTCTGGGTTGTCCATTTATTTCCAGTTCTATTTGAAGACCTGTCGAAGGGTCACTCCCTGGCAGACCCTCAAGATAAGGGTTAAGAGACTTTTTCTCAAAAAAAAACAATAACATTCTCAAGAGTGAACATTATCTTTGTTTTGCTTTCTCTCCGGTGTCATTGAATTCTCAAAGTCAAGAAAAAATTTCTGCCTCCTGATGGAGACTGGAGACGGTGATGCCATTCACAGGCCTCTATTGGATGGGGGAGGCTGCCCCTGTGTAGTGGGGAGGGCCGCTTCTTGGTCCCTGGCTGCTCAGCCCCGAAATAATCACACAGAACCATATTACTTAAATCACTGCTTAGCCCATTAGCTCTCGCTTCTTATTGGCTAACTCTTACATATTAATTTAATCCATCTCCATTAATCGTAAGTGCTGATTGGCTCCTCAGCCCTAAACAAGGGGTACTTAAATCACCCCTCCAGGGCTCTGAGAACATTGTGCTCCCAGAGCCAGAGGATGGGGGAATGAGGTGTGACGTGCCATCGTACGGGCAACACAGAGCCACTGCCACCATGAACCCTAGACAGCTGCAGTGCTTGCACAAGAGCAGCCAGACAAGGAGAGAGAAGCGAGACCACTTGCCCTGCCTGTTGAGGCTGAACTGTTTCCTATTGGAAGTCAGGAAAGGGGGAGTGACTGCCTTCAATGGTGAGCCCACTGGTGACCCCCACCAGGCTCCCTCGGAGAGTCACCTGATGATCATACAGGTGGCCCTGATTAAACCAAGCGAGTCACACAGTCAACTAAGAGTCCTTAATCTGAGAAAGATTGGTGGGGTTCATCTTGACAGTAGGAGAGGGTAGAGGAAGGGAGTAACCAGACTGGATTACAAACGCGTAAGAAATGATCGAAGAACTCACTTAATAAAAAATAAAAATAAGAATGAGAAAAATTAGTTTAGAATTGGGAAACATAGAGAAGGAACTGTGTTGACCTCAGGGCTACCACACAAGAATCGGAGAGCTGGCTTCTTCAACTCCTAATGCTGCTGGAACAAGTTAGCACGAGCTGGGTGGCTTGGAACAACAGGAATGAATTTGTCACTCTGAAACAGCTCTGAAGGCCGGGTCATGTACTCTCTGACCACTGAAGGAAACAATCCCCCTCCGCCCTCCCAGGCCGCTATTGTTTTTTGGTAAACCTTTGCCGTCCTTGTCTCACAGACGTGGCAGTCTGGTCCCCTCAGCCTCCATCCGTCACCATCAGCCTTCTTTATATGGCACCATCTTCCCTTCTTCCGAGGCCAGCACTCTTCTAAAAAGAATTCCCACCCTAATGACATCATCTTAACTTAATGTCCACGAAGACATTATCTCTAAATAAGGCCACGGATGTATGGGGTTAAGATTTTAACATCTAAGTAAGGGGTCACACAATCCACGTTGCTTGGCGGAAGCCTTCACGTAAACATCCTGAGATGGTACGCACTCAGTTTGTAAGTGTGAAATTCAAGGCCCGGATTTATGTCATTTCAGTACCGTATCGTGCACACTCATCATGCACACTCATCGTGCACAGGCCCAGATTAATGTCATTTCGGTACTACATTGTGCACACTCATCATGTACCCTCCTTGTCCCCAATGCATGTACTGCCTAGAGCGTACCTGTTGTGTGCGTGACACCATGCCAGGCCACAATTTTATAACTATGAATAAGACAGATGCAGCCTAACCCTCCCTAAACAGCAAATGGTCTCATCAAATAAGATGTAATTTGAAATATATAATTTCCTAGCCATCATATACTCCAGAGCATATTTTCAGTAATGAAGTCTTCTTCCATGGCTGTCATCGTCAGAGTTCTAGCTGAGGGAAAGAAACTGAGAACCCCTTCCAAAGGGTTGGCCTCTCTCTTCTGCTTTCACCAGAGTGTCCATGTTTTGTGTGCGAGACATCCCTGGGAGAAGGTTGCTGATCAGAGTAGACCATGGTCATGTCATACTTTCCAACAAACAATTCTAAAATCTCAATGGGACTGAAGAGATGGCTCTATAGTTAAGAGCACTTGCTACTCAGTCTTGAGGACCCATGGTCGAATCCCAACATCCATATCATAAGACTGGTTTCTAGGTCACATACTAATATTATTCTCCTCTGAAACCTCCTGAACCAGGCCCCCACAACTCCAATCACACTCGGCGCCACTGTCGGCCATGTTCTTCTTACTAAGGTGCCCATTAAGCAGGATTTAAAGCATTCAACTGCTTTCCCAACCCAAAGCACCAAAGTCCATATTCCTCCGAACAGAAACATGGCTGGGCCTATCACAACAATACCCCAGTCTTCGGTATCAACTTTTGTCTTAGTTGGGTTCTTATTGCTGTGAAGAGACACCATGACCACAGCCACTTATAAAGGAAAATCATTTAATTGGGATGGCTTGTATTCTCCGAGATTTAGTCCATTATCAGCACAGTGGCACGCAGGCAGACATGGTGGTGGAGAAAGAGCTGAGAGTCCTACATCTTGATCCATAGGCAACAGGAAGGGGTCTGCCTCACAGGTAGTGATTGGAGCTTGACTACACTCAACAGTGATACACTTTCTCCAACAAGACCAGGCCTACTCCAGCAAAGCCACACCTCCTAATAGTGCCACTCCCTTTGGGAACCATTTTCTTTCAAACCACCACATGCCCCCACCGGGCAATGACCCCTATATGAGAGATTTTCTTCCCACCATACTTTACTTCTGACCACCCTCCTCTGACATCAGTAAAAGGCCCTGCAACTGCCAGTCATGGCTTGGGACAGACGGGCTGTCATTCTAGCCAAAAGCCTCGTTCATAACCAGATTCTGGCATTTGCCAGGCATTTGGTTGGAGTCTTATGCCTCCAGGATGTTGTGCCAGCATCTGAGGCCAGACAAGCTGACCCATGAGTTTACACAGCCAGCAACAGAAAGAGCTACCATTTGATGAGTTATACCAGACACTGTAGACCAGTGTATAGGAGACACTGTTACACACTATTTAAATACGGTCTGTCTTATTTAACCATTATAGCCAAGATAGACAGCAGATGGGACTGCTTCTTCCACTTTGCATGTGAAGACCAGACGACCTAGGAACAGAAAAGTAACGTGTGCGCAAGTGTGTTACCAGGACTGGCAGGCAGCATCAGGCCTTGGGTGCTGTGGCTGCAAAGCAGGCACATTAACCCCTCGTCTGTGCTACCCTCCCTCCAGAAGCCCACTCTTATGCCTGTTAAGCCACTGGCGGTCTCCTTAGGCGGTGCAGTGTTTTAAATCCTCCGACCAGCCCCAGTGACTACCATGTGATTGTGCTTTCCGGATGGAGCCAAGCAGGACTGAAAAGGGAGCTTCCCGAGGCACCCTCTCTGAGGTCACTGAGGAGGAACGCATTCCTAGGCTAATAACATCTTATAGAAATGGGAGGAACCATCCCATCACCAGATACCATTGGAAACGTTTATTTCCCCTGAGTGCGAAGTCGCTAGAACTGAAAATAGTTTACTGAGAACATTTTATAGGAGATTCTTTCTGAGAACACAGGAAACTTGGACGGCAAAGCGGCAGGCCCCGTTTGTTACACACAGGAACAAGGAGGACCTTCAGCTCCTCTCTCCCTGAGCAGTCTCTCTAAGGGGCAGTCTTCGGGCTGTAGCCGGCAGAGAAAGCAAGCTTTAGGAACTTTCCTGCACCCCCCTCAGCACTCACTCAGACCCCAGGATGCTTTGCGCTTCCTCTGAGCCTTCCTCGGGAAGGCTTTGCCCAGTCCCAGGATCCGATGCATGCTGGGGTCTTCAGCATGGCCGTGCCCATGCCAACAAGACACATTCACTCAGGATTTCACTCTCTGCCTACAAACCCTCGGGAATCCTTCTGGGGCCTACAGTCCTTCTGTTGATTAGCACACTCCCTTGCCAACAACAATCACAGAAAAAAAAAAACTCGAAACCCACATCCAGAGCAGTCCTTTACTATAGTTTATATGAACATTTTAAAAACTCTTAATACATTTCAGAAGGGGGAAATTTTATAGTCTGATCTCTGCAGCCCCGATAAATGCACTTTAAGAGAAAGAGAATGAATGAGCCGTCAACATTTCATCAGGTCGGAAGTTTAAATGTAAAACTTCTCGCTCTTATTATCAATAAAGAGGGCTGATTTTAACGCACCGTATAATTTTAGTAATCACACTTTGCCTGTGTGATTAACTGCAAAAGTTAGCTGCACACTGCTGGCTCCGCTTAGCTCTACACCAGAGCAGGACTGGTCCCCATTCACACGCGTGCCCCATCCCACGGGGCCTCAGACCTTTCCAAAGTAGAGGCGAGAAGCCAGAAATGTGTCACGGTCCTTGCTGTGGGTGAGATGAGTTCCCTAGGTGAGACATCAGTAAATCTGGGGGCCGGCACCTGGTTATCCCAGTGCGAAGGCATGGCCCTCCTCGTCAGTGCAGGAGAGAAGCACTCGCCTACAGGGAGAGGCCTGCCTGCCCTTCACAGCTCTCAGCTGGAATAAGCTCTTTCGCAAAAGACAGATTAGCAAGCAAAAAAGATGGAATTTAAGAAGTATAGCCTAAGGAGTGGTTAGGACTTCGAGCTCAAATATGGTTTTCGATAAAACAAAAGAAAGGGGTCCTAAATGAAAGAGATGATGTGATGTCCACAGGTGAGGCAAGCAAGGGTTATCAGGAATTTTCGTTGTGATCAGGTGGGCAGGGTACAGTACAGAAAAAAAAATATTCTTCTTCATCTGCTACAGGCTTCCAATGTTATCTGATAGCATTCTTAACTTTCAGTGGAATAAGAGATCTGTTAATACACCCCAAAGTATTTGCTTAAAAAAATATCAGAGGATGTTAGGTCAGACACAGAGAACTAAAGATAGTGGAAGATAATCTGGCCACATTCCAACCTCTGTAATCCCAGTTTTAATCAGCTTGTAGAACACAGGTGTGGCTTTTCATTTTCCTGAAAACCTCAGCTCACAGTGAAACAGCTCAAAACAGTGTCTAAGTGGAAGAGGCGTGTCCTGGGGGTGGCCGAGTCTGGTGTTCTTCACCTGGAAGCTATCAAGCTTATGAGTAAGTCAACTCCGATGCTTCCACTGCCCGCTTCAAAAATAGAACCTGATTCCCCAACTCTTCAGCGCATTTCTTTCCCCTGGCGCACTCACCGTCCTCTGTGCAGTGACTAGCACTGCCCAGCACCACCCACAGGGCACACACACAACTCGCCTTGGTGCCAATTCACCTGGAATCATCCAACGGTTTTCCCCTGTCACTTGACCATCACCAGCTGTTGGCTTACAGTTTCCTGTGTCCAGAGCTGATGTGCACAGCACGGGTCACAGACTGAGCCCGAGGGGAGGGGGCTGAACGACAATGAAGACAGACACACGGTTTGTCCCTGTGATGCTTACAGTCTCATGAGGGCACGTTAGCCAAGGAGCCACAAAGTAAACACAGCTGTGTCTTCAAGGCGAAGAGACCGTGAACTCATACCAAGAACCTTCTACCTGGACTTGGAAATTTCCAGAATAATGAGGAGTTAACTGCAGGAAAAGTGAAGAAGCATAGTGGCAGAAGAAACAGCCTGGACATGGCGGCACGAGGTCTGGAAAGGAAGCCGGTGTGACTGAGACTTGAGAATGAAAGGAATGAGTCAGCTTTATCTTGTCTTTCAGTCACAGTTGGTGAGAGGCTCAGTTTTAAATTTGGTCGTAGACAAGTTAAATTCGAGTGCCTTTGACAAACGTCAGGCAGGCAGCTAATAGAAGTCTAGAGCAATTCCTTCCAAGTTTGTGATGACTTTTGTCCCCTCTGGGGATAGTTGCTAATGACTGGAGATGTTGCTGTTGTTGCTGTTGTTGTTGTGTTGTTGTTGCTGTTGCTGCTGCTGTTGTTACAGCAGAGTAGAGGGTAGAGGCAAAGGATGTTACCAAAAACCCTGAAGGGCTCGGACAACCTCACCCACACAGCAAAGAATTCTCTAACCCAAAATGTCAATAGCACCTAAAATGAGAAATTCTAGTGCAGATATCTTAAGGTCCGTGTCCAAATGCTTTTGGTGCTGATGAGATCACACAGAAGACGGAAAGTGGAAAACCGAGGGGAAATACTGAGGAATATTAGCACAAATACGGCTGGGTGGCCAGTTTAAAAGAATAAGCAAGAGTAGTCAGAGAAAGAGGAAAACTCAAAAAATGGAGACTCAGGGAAGCCAACATTTGGGGACAAGGAATTAGTGAAAGTATCAGATTCTATCAAGGAGACAGAGGAGGGACTGGGGAAACAGCTTGCTGCTTTGGCAGAAGGCTAGAGTTCAGTTCTCAGCACCATCAACAGACAGCTCACAACTGCCCGTAACTCCAGCTCCAGAGAATTAAGCACCCTCTTCTGGCTTCCAGGGGTACTGCACACATACGGAGCACATACACACAATGCAGACAAAACACTTACACACATAAATAAAAACAATTCTTTTAAAAATTAAACCAGAGGAGATGAAAGCTGAAAAGCATTCATTGCTTTCAAAATGGTGAAGCTATTGAAAGTTTAGTGATACAATGCTAATAAAAAAACACACTACTGTGGGTGGAGAATTAGAGGGAGGAACAGCATGCAGGCAGCTTCTGAAGACAAGCTGGGTTTTCATTTTGGTTTGGTTTGTTTGTTTTTAGTTTAGTGATAGAAGAGAGAAGAAAGAATAGTTCTGAAAATGGATGGCATTCAGGACTCTTAATGGGGGTTGCAGACATAGCTCAGTGGGAAACAGCCCTTTCCATCACATGTGAGGCCCAAGTGTGATACCCAACACCTACATTTAAAATAAGCTGAGGGCAGCAATGTGCAGCTGCCATCCTAGCACTAGGGATGAACAGGCCAGGCTAGCTCAGGGGCTTGCCGGTCACCCAGCTCGGCAAAACACTGTCTCGAGAAAGTAAGGTAGAAAATTCATGATTTCAATCTCTGACTTTCACATGCGTGGGTGACAGGCATGTGTGTAAGGATCTCTCTCTCTCTCTCTCTCACACACACACACACACAGACACACACACAGACACACACACATACACACATTTTATCTTGAAAACCGAAACATAAATGATATAAGCACATCATTATAATGGATATCTCTGGTATCCTGTCTTCTATAGATGCTGGATTATGTTTTGTTTCTTTAAAAAGTTGTCTTTTGTTCTAAGAGAGTGAACTAAACGGAATTCAAATTCCAAGCTCCGTCTGCCCAAATCAGCAAGAACTGAGGTCTCTGCTCAGTTTTTTGGGATTTCTTGCTGCAACCAATTGTATCAGTGCCCCTGCTACTCACAGCCAGCCAATGATAGGGCTTTTTATACCCAGGCTTGAGAGTCCCTGAAGTTTCTTCCCTTCCAATTTCCCCCTGCACTGCCCAGCTGCTCTTCCTAATCCCAACCCTGTTTTCGGGCACTCAATGTGTAAGTTGGCCTTCTGTTTCTCTGAGTTGTTTGAAGATGGGCTTGCGCCCAGGCAAAAAGCTGCAAAGAATAGCTACTGCTTTCAAAGGCAGATGCTCTTGCCGCTTCTAGCACCATTTGGCCGAGCTCCCTTGCTGTAAACCAAAAACACATATTTCATAGCGTAGCGGTAATATAAATTGTTTATATATGAGTGACTTTATAATAATTGTCTTCAGAAGGGTTATCCTATGTCACTCCCAGAAGCCAGGAACCTTGTTACACTTCTAAAATGATGATGACTTGAGTGTGTAAGTTTTACGGGTTATCTCCTAATGTGAGAAAGAGTGAGAAGGGAACCCGCAAATGTACACATTCTCTCATCTCTAGCCCTAAAACAGAAGATTCATATCCACGCCTTTGAAGTCTGTATTAAACATTCTAAGTCAAGTAGCAAGCTATGAAGCATAGCATGCTCTATTATCTTACATTTGCTACTGTGCCCTCTGCTAGACTGGAAGGCTAAGTCTGAATTTGGTATTGTTAGACTCCCATGCCGACAGAGAAAAGTATTTCATCAAGCACACACACACACACACACACACACACCGCTTCCCTTCCCAGCTACATCTCAGAGGCCTGGTGCATACATATCTGAACATCCCAGCCCACATGTCCAGGTTCTGGTCCTGGCCATGTGCTCTGTGCTCTGGAGCAAGTACCTGGAGAGCAGACCCATCGCGGCTAAGGTAGTTGTGGGGCTAGCGAGTCAGGGGATTCTGGTACCGGATGTAGAGAGAAAAGAAGAGAAGAGGCATTCTCTAGAGAAGATGGCTGCAGGCGGGCATGCCCTTGACCCAGCACACTCCTGATTCTACGGAGAGAAGCGATTGAGAAAGACACCAAGACCCTCCAGAGCATTGAGACAAAATTCATCTTCTGTGGGGCTGGGGGCAAAAGTGGGCAATGCAGTTGATGCCAGCGCTCAGGGTCTTTGCTCTGTTTCCACACTGACTGCCTGGCTTCTCTTTGTGTGCATGTTTCTATCTCCTAGTGGGCTGTTCATCACCATTCATGACAAGGGCCACCTGGCAACCATGCTGAACTCCTGGCCAGAGGACAATATTAAGGTATGAACCTGCTTTTATTGCTATTGCCATCTGTATTAGTGTTATTTCTACCTATGAAACGAGCCGTTATGACACCGAAGGCAGGTTACTTCCCGCCCTTCCCAGGCCCCGATCACACACCAGCTAGAGCTACCACAAATGCATCACGGAAGAGATTTGCCTTAACTGCACAGCTAGGTAAAATTGCTCTCAGGTCATATTCATCCAAAGAAATGCTTGCTATGTGCTGAGCTTCTGCTGAGTGCACTGTGGATGTAGACAGTTTCCTCGTGGCTGTAGACAGAAAGCAAGCATGGCCCTCTTCTGGAGTAAAGGATACCTCATGACAAAAGCAGGACAGTAACACAGTAGACCGGCCAGGTGGACCGTGCGTGAAGCCAAGTGAACCGCACAGAGGGAGCTGCGGTGGTCACAGAGGTAGGAAGACTTTCATCTCTGAGAGCTCTGAGGTGACGTCACGGGGAGATGACTTCGGAACAGGACCTTAGGTTGAGAGTTATGCAGACGTCGGCGAGGACCTGCTGCATGGAAAGTTTACAGCAAGCAGGCCTGGGTAGGTGTGCCCAGGTGGCACTGAGCAGAGAGGGGATGCGCAGAGCGACAAAGCCAAGCTGCCACCGCTTCGCAAATACCCAGTCTACTCCAAACATGAAGGGGGAAAAGGATGAGCTGACAATATGGCTGCCTACTGTGCGGTGCTGCGCGTGGAAGGGCGCATCTGAGGTAATTATCTTCTCTGGAAGCATCGTAAGTGAGACTAACGGCTCCTTAGTAAGAGAATGTCCAGCCCAGGAGTCAAAGTACTGGATGTAAACACAGTGTAACCCTGGGGCCAGCTGTTTGCTTTACCCTGGCTCCCGTGGTAGGTATGGATCTCTGCGGGGTCTGCTCCCTTCACCCCTGCTGGTTCCCTGAGCCCATTCCTCACCAGAAGGTACCAAATAGAGCCTCTATTAGTTTTCCACCCAAACCAGGCTCTCTCCAGTGTGAGAATTTAGAACAAGAACAGAAAAGGGTTAGGACCTCAGCTCTCTGCAGCCAGGTCTGAGCTACAGCCAAAGTTCAGTACTGGCCACGGGAAATAATTTGTCCTCACGTCTCCCTCTGGGTGTGACTTTGCCCTATGCTTATCCGCCTGGACTCCAGTTCTGTGTAAGGCCTTGGCCTTGAAAGCCCTGGCCTCCATCCCAGGAAAGCATGTTTCCAGAGTGTGTCTAGGATGATACTCTAGTAAAATATTGAGGACATTAAGGGGAGCCAGCCCACTTAGTAGAGAGTTAACTTAGGCGAACCTGGGCAGGCACAATGCTGAGGTCCTGCACACCGATCTTTTCCCCATGCCTGGACAGCTCAACTACAGAGAAGTCTCGTGCGTCAACAGGCCCTCAGCAGATGCCCGCCCAGGTGAACAACCTCAGTCAACTGAAGCACTGAGCATCTTCTGTGTGCCAGGCACTGTGCCAGCCATAGAGATAATGCATACAGTCTGTTCAGGCAACTAAACATCTAAAGGAAATTCTTCTTCTTTAACTGGAAGTAAAAAGGTACCTCTTCCTCTAGGCTGACACAGGGATCCCGTTGTTTCCTTGGCTGGGCACAATATTCATGATTAGTATTAGGTCCTTCTACAAAGGTTTCAAACTGCCTAGCACTTGGAAGGCAGAGGCAGGCAGATCTCAGTGGGATTGAGGCCAGCCTGGTCTACAGAGTGAGTTCCAGGACAGCCAGGACTGTTACACAGAGAAATACTGTCTCTGGGGAAAAAAAAAATCCAAAATGAAAGTGAAAGACACCTTGTCTCCAATTCTTCATGTCATGGTTAAAAACCTAGGATATAAATTCAAAATAGAACCATAGGAGCCAAGTGACTATCGACTTCAATAAACGTATCTTAAGACCCTTCTAAATATTGAATACTAACTCCCAGTCAGGAAAACGGAGGTTTCTTCTGGGAATCAGAGGCCACAGATGCGTCGTCGTATGCCTTGTACCCAGAAGTACTTGGCCCTCAGCGCCTGTTAAAATTTTTGAATTTATAGGCAATATTTTTAAAGCATAGTTCGTTTAAAACAATAAATATAAAAGCGCTTGGATTTTTTTTACTTCTCTGGAAAAACTAAGTACTCTGAATATAGAGCCTGAATCATGGTGTGTAAACAAACTAACAGTAGCTGACTGGACTTTTTGCCTAACCTACCCCACACTCCACCCTGCCCCACTCACCAGCCTGGCTCTGATGGCTTCCTCCCCCATCGCCCAAGTTGCTCCTTCAGAAGTTCAGAATGTTCCGACCTGCAGACTTTCCTGTTCCCTTAAAAAGAGAGGGTGAAGATCTGTCCCCTTCCACAGGGGCTCTCTGCTCCTCACCACTCCACAGGGCATCATCACAGGCACTGAGGGTCTCAGCTCAGAAAGAATCCCTCCTGAAAGCCCCAAGCTGGGCCCTGGAGAAGGAGTAGGAGGAGGGGACATTGCTCAGAGGAGGATGAAGCATGCATGGTACTCACAAGGTCACGCACAGGTGAATGCTGGTGTCTAAACGACATCTTGTGGCTGAGCTCTGCCACCCCACCCTGCCCCCAATAGGTGATTCAGAGAGGCTGTTTCTCAAGGCCTAGGAAGTCTTTGGAACCTAGTGTTGCTGGCTGCTTGGCTAGAGAGGGTTCATTTCAGAAGACCTTCTGAATTGCTTTGGAAGATGAAAAATTAACTTTCTGTGGTTTCCCAGCTAAAAAGTCAGGAGCCTGAAATCCAGGAGAAGATAACTATGAGGTACCTACGACTCAAAGCCAGGACTTTAAAAAGCTTTGAGATCTTTCTTCTCCAAAGAGGAAAATGTTGCCCTGTGTAAATCATACAGAGGAGTGAGCACCGCATCCTGTCTCCTTCCCAGAGTGCCCACTGCCTCCCGCAGGAGAAAGGTTCAACTGAGAACTCTCCCTGTCAGCTCCCCAAACTCCTAAGCATCTCTCCCAACCCAGTAACAACACTCCTGAGAAGAGAGAGCTCTGTGTGGTGCAGCCAAAATGGCAACTTCCACCATGAGACACCCGCCGCACAGCTGTTGAAGCATGGTCCAGACTGCCAGCGCTGTGTGCCTGCCTACCACGTACAGGTCGACGGTGTGGTGAACACCTTCGGCATGGTGTCAGAGACAGGGCTTGCTGAAACTTTCTGAGACCGAAATCAACTTGTCAGGAAGGGCTCTTGGTTCAACAACTGTACCCCAAAAGGAGGGGAGGACACGGAGGCAGGGTGTCTTGTGTAGTCCTGGGGTGGTCAGTCATTGGCTGTAGGCTGATCTTCAGAAAGAGGTACGGCTTCTGCGCAAGGTCAGGTAAAGAAGTTTCTCCAGATAGGCTGATGGCTAAGAAGAGCAGAAGGGAAGAAAGCCCTTCATTCCTCAATAAGGAACAACCTTGGGCAGACCTCTCCAGCCCCTTCATTCACACAGAACGACGCATCGAATTCTGTCGGCATCCTCAGGGCTTCTTACTGTCTTTGTTCCAAAGACAAGGAATCTGAAAGACTAGGTTCTTTGTGAGGAGTGGAACCAAGATTTGAAACTAAGGAATGTGGGTTATTTGTGCTATGAAGTAGGGGGAAAGGAAGGAGGGGTGATGAGACCAAAGGGTGAAGCAAAAGGAAGAAGAAGAGTGGCTTGAAAACTCTTGCCGGCAGCCCATAATCACACTAATAAATCTGAAACAGCCCACGAGCAAACCAGGACTCATCGCCTTCCAATCAGCCTTTGGTTCGCTAAGCTAAGGGCCATATCCAACAAGTCAGATAAGGTCATAGGTCTGAGGAAGGCAGGCAAGAAGGAACACAGCATACTATCCTTCAAACCTCTCCATTTGTCTAAGGAACAGGGGTGTCGTGACTTTTCCAACAGCCAAATAAGGAAATTGGAGTTCTGTCATTCCAGAAATTGTTGCTGGCTTTTCAAACCCAAAGACACTGCCCAGACTTTCCCTAAGCCCTTGGCAACCCCCTGAACTAGTTAAGTGGTTCCCAGCATTAATTGGATTGCGATCAGGAACAGGGAGAGGCAATACCTTCTCTCCGAATTTAACGATACTGGCTTTAATCCTGTCCAGCCGAGAAGCACTGTTGGAGCGATAGTTTGCCTGGCTAATGAACTAGATGTCACATTGCTGGCCTCAGAGCCAACTGCTAAGGAATCAAAAATAACACAACCTGGTATTGCCCCTAAAAAGCATACAACTTTTATGAAATACGTGGAAACATGAATATTTATAATACAAGGAAAAAAACTGTTGGCTGCTTTGCGCAAGGAAAAATATTCGGGGAGTGCAAAGGAAGAGTGAGAAGCTCAGGAGAGACGCTTCTTGGAGACCAGTGTGCTAGTTGCAGTGAAGTACAAACAGCTTCACTGTCACCCCAGGGGGCTCCCCTTGCCCTGATGCTCATTGGCTTGTCCCTCCCACCCCATTCTGCCATTCGTATAAAGTGTACCTCCTTGCTTGCTTCTCGACACCTTTTACACAAGTCTATCCTGGACCTTAACTTTCTTTCCTATTTGTACCAGGATTTTGTTTTCAGGCTACCAACCAGCTTCCAAATCATGACACAGACTTGTTATTAGTTTTACATGCTTGGCCTTATCTTAGCTCTCATTTTTATGTTTCTCTTTATCTGTGTTTTGCCTTGGGCTTTTTTTTTTCCTTTTTTCCCTTCTGTGTATCTTTCACTGGTTCTCGTGTTTGGCTGTAACTGCCTCGCTTCCAACTCCAGGAGTGTCTCTCTCTTTCTCCCTTGTTCTCTCCTCCTCCTCTTCTCTCCTTCTCTAGCCTTTATTTCTCCTATTTATTGTCTCCACCTGCCAGGTACACCTATCCCTCTCCTTCCTAGCTATTGGCTGTTCGACTTTTTATTACACCAATCAGGTGCTTTAGACAGGCAAGGTGAAACAAACACACTTCTTCATATAATTAAACACACATCCGTACATCGTTAACCAAATGCAATGTAAACAAGTAAAACACACCTGTACACAGTTGCAGTAATATTCCTTGGCATAAAAGACTGTACCACCTTTTTGCCTAGGTAAAGTAATATTCCACAACACCCATTAAAGGTCTTTGATTCTGCCTGCACCCTCACAATTGCTTCTTGCCTGATGTCTGGTGTGTGTATCCTCTCATCTGCACAACTTCTAAGAGTGAGTCACCCTCCGGGAAGCTCTCAGTCTCTCCTCCCCCTGCATTGTCCTGTGGCATTCAGGCCTCTGTCCCGAAGCTGTAACAGCTGATAAATATGGTCCCTGTCTCATTTGGCTTCACACATATTTAATTTCATAGGTAATCAAACTAAAGTTCCTTCCCCCAGGATAGGTCTTACTAGCAAACAGGTGCTTTGTGCGTATTAATTAAGTGAATGACTATAGGAGCATCCATCATAGCCATATAATCACATCTGTCATCACCATGAGCTCCGTCAACATCTGATGAAGGAAAGATACCAGTACTATGTCTAGTACACAGTTGGCCAACAGGTTATCCTCAGACAACCAAAGAATTTGCTTGATTCCGTGTTTTGTGATTCTAAGAAATGTTACAAGCTCTGTTCTTTGCACATTGGCCTCAAGATGCTGCGCTGTAGCGGCGGCCTGAGCTTTCTCATACCCCTCCCTTACCATCTCAGGCCCCAGGTTTCAGGCTGAGGCTGTCCAGTTTCTCTGAGAGAGAGAAAAAGAGAGACAAGATGTGATTTCTCTCCAGCTGTTTCTGCGGCTCCTTCTTCAGAATGCAGGGAACACTGTCTTTCTGTCACTTGGCCTCAGCGAGCTCTCTCGCCCCCTTGCCAGAAAGGACCAGCCACCTACAGTTGACGGATCCCTCTGGCCTTGTCCCAGACTGGCTGCTTTCTTCCCAGCAGGCTGCTAGGACTTTGAAAGGAGCACTTTGTCATGCGGGCGGTGCTCCCGACTGAGGGTGCCCTGCTGTGTTTTGCAGGCTGTGGTGGTGACGGATGGAGAGCGCATACTGGGCTTGGGAGACCTGGGCTGCTACGGCATGGGCATCCCTGTGGGCAAGCTGGCCCTGTACACCGCATGCGGAGGAGTCGATCCACAGCAGTGCCTCCCCGTCCTGCTCGATGTGGGCACCAACAATGAGGTAACGGGCTGTGCGGGCCAGGAGCGCTTGAGCCCCCAAGGAAGATGAGGTGGGGGGGGGCGGCGCTTTTGTGGAGTAATTATATCCACATGGGCTGTTTCGTTCCCAGGATGCTCTCGACCCCCATTCCCACATAGTTGTGAAGTAGCGGATTCTCCTCTCCCAACCCCCTATGCTTCTGAGTCCTCTGGCTTCTGCGTCTTCCTCCTCTGTGCCCACAATGCCCTGGACTTACTTCTTCCACTGCTTCGTGAACCCACCAAGTTCGCTATCCTCCTTGGGGCTCCTCTCCGAGAGAGCAGCCAATGGCGAGACTAGTAGTCTGTGTTCTGCATTTTCAAGGTGATTTGCCTCAGTGTTTGAACTAAAATTCAAAAAGAAGGCTCCAGGCTGGAATGTTGGAGACAAGCAGAAGAGTGTCCTACAGATCAAGTGAGAGAAACTGAGCTAAGATGCTGGTCAATCCTTCTGTAGGATTCAGGGACTTTGTCAAGGAGATTAACCCCCAGCCAAGAGTTTGTCTGCTCCTGGTACCAGGCTGGCACATTGTCTCTGGCTGTAATTCTCGGCCCTATGACTGGCAGAAAAAAAAAGCGGCTTCCACAGGTAGTGATGGCTCATGCCTCTAATCCAAATTCGAACCCAGCCTCTAATCCAAATTCGAACCCAGCCTGGTGTATAGAGTGAGTTTCAAAACTAAACAAAATAAAACAAAAACACTATCTTTTTTTTTCTTCATTTCCAAATTGTTTTCTTAATTCAAACTTTCAGTTATTTTCACAAATGAAGCGAATATATCTCTATCCAACTGTCACGTTTTGCAAATTATAATTTTATGGAATATATGAAATATAGTAAAAATGAGTCTCATTATTATATTTTCATACACGTCTATAATATACGTCAAAGGAATTCCTTCTGACTAGCATTTACTTTTGAATTTAAGATCAGCGTGTGTTCTTTTAAAAATCAAAATTCAGAGATGGATTAAAAGTAAACCATTAGTCACAATATTGGTACATTTTTATATATAATATGTATATAGCATTTTGATGTTTTTAATATGTTCATGAAAAGTATGTTTATATATACACCTCTTTAGACCTGATCACCTACAGAGCACTCCTGCCATTTCTAAAATCTCCTCCTCTTACTATGTCTCCTGACCGGCCTATGGGACAGGGGGCCCGGTGGTGGCGCAAGCCTCATAGCTGCTAAGTAAGGGGAGACCTCAAGTTTTGCTCCAAACCAAGTTCCCTTCTCCCAGCCAGATGTTTGAGTTTATACCAAGCAACCATATATATTTATACAATAAAATTGTATGTATTTATACATTAAGTAAAATTATATAATTGCATATATGTATCACATATACATATTGCATATATGCAATAATATAATTTTAATGTTTTTCCTTTCAGTCTCTTTTCTCTCCAAACCCTTACAAAAAAACCAAACTTGGAGTTGCATTGCCTTACCTCTCTGAAGCCTGCTCTTTATAGTTTGCATACGTCAAGAGTTCCCTCTGGGGTTAACAACCATTACTCCACTCCGTCGCTGCACCCCAGTTCACGCAGGAAAGCCCACACAGCTGCATGTTTAGGTGTTCCCGAAGTTCTTGCAGAGGTCAGCTGTGCTCCGGTCCCCACTTTGCAGATGAGTCATGTTCTCATCTCTGATGTTTCTTTAGGACAAATTCCTAGAGGCAGAAATATCGGTGCACATTGGAGGTGGGTGTTCGTCTAGATTAGCGGGATGGGTACGAGTACTTATTGGGGGAGCAGTATTGTTAGCTAGAGAAGCCTTTCCTCCTCCAGCACCGTGCTCTTTGAGGCAGAGTCTCACACTGGGATCTGGGATTTAATGGTTCCCATGAGTTGGCTGGAGCGTGAGCTCTGGGGATCTTGCCACTGTGCGACCCCTGCACTGGGATTATGGGTGTGTACTGCCACACCCAGCCTTTTCCCGCGTGGTTGCTGGGGGCGGAACTTGGGTCCTCACGCAAATCAAATGCTTTAATCACCGAGCCATCTCCACGGCCCTATGGTGCGGATTTGTGATCCACATTTGCAATCTACAATGATTCAGTTCAAGGAAAACTGATTTCCTCGTCTTTAGACAGCATGGGTTTCTAAACAAGAATGAGATTTCTAATTCCTAGCAAGGAATACAGCTTCCTCAGGCTCCACCCTAAGATGGAATCTCCTCCCTGGATTGAGGGATCCAGAAGGAGACCTTCCTTGAGAGCCAGAAACCTCACGGGGTCAGGGGGTAGGCAGTAGAGGACAAGAGAAGTGGATTAAGAAGCAGGGGCCCTGGCCCCATGCCACCAACAGGCCGGGTGAGTCACTTCACCTCTTTAGACCTGACCCCTACAGAACAGTCCTGCCATTTCTAAAATCGCCTCCCCTTGCTATGTCTCCTGACTGGCCTACGAGATGGGGCTGGGTGGTGGTGCAAGCCTTACAGCCGCTCAGCACGGCTTTGATTCATCACAAATCCATCAGAACAGAGCTCCGAAAAGAAGTGGCAGTCGTGGACCAGGACCTTACACCCAGTTTGAGCCACATAGGAGCACGGAGTGAAAGCCTCTGTCACTGCCTTCCCTTCCCACTGCAGAAAACTGAGGTCCAGAAACTTTAATTAGCTCAAAGAGATTCTAATCAGAGCCAAGATCCTCTGCCATATCCCACCCCTGCTGGGATTCTGGTGTTTTATAAGCCAGCTTCATCTCTTGATCCATAAGATTACTAAAGTAACTTCAGAATATTATTCAAATTATTTTTTCTTTTCTTTTTCTTTTTTTTTTTTTTTGTTTGTTTCTTTGTTGTTGTTGTTTTGGTTTTCAAGACAGGGTTTCTCTGTGAGACAGTCCTGGCTATCCTGGAACTCACTTTATAAATCAGGCTGGCCTCACACTCACAGTGACCTGCCTCTGACTCCCGAGTGCTGGGGTTAAAGGCATGCGCCACCAACCGTCCGGCTCAAATTCTTAAAAGAAATTTCTCCCACCGTTCCCTGTTTGTGCCCCTTTCAGTATTTATCCACGACACACGCACATATAGATGAATTTGTTACTTAGCTGCAATCATAATGCACCTGTATTTCGTTCTCATTTTTTTAAATCAAGGTTATTTTGTGAACACTTTCTTTTTACTCCTTTAATCAAAGTTTACTGGGTGTTTAGTAGGTGTCGGGCACTCTGGTAGGCTTGAGGGAGATAAATGAACCAGGCCTGGGTGGAGCTGTCCAGCTGTCGGGGATTCAACACTGCCACATAATGGATCATGTATTACATCATCACTCAGAGCGTCTGCTTCTCCCCTGAGTGCTGGATTCCAAGCATGAGAATTCAAAGTTGCCAAGTGAACCAGTGTTACAAAGACGGTGTTTAGCCCCCTTCAAATGGGTTTGCTATGTCATGTCCCATAGTAAAACTGTTCAAAACGCATATGTTTCTAATTCTTGCACGAAAACAACACCAGGTAAGATACCAACCAATATGGACTGGGGAAGTGTCACAGGGCCCCCTGCGAGGCGAAGAGCTACAGGCAATTAAAGGCCTCTAGGAGAGTGAGAATCAGTTTTCTCTAGGGACAATCCCTCTGATAGGTTGTCCAATGCTGAGTGGTCAGTCCTAAATGCATATACATATGAGCACAACACTAAATGAACGCTGGAGAAAACACACATATGCATATATATATATATATATATAATGTATATATACACACCCACATACATATATACCAAATTAAAGAAGAGCTCATAAAGTTGAGAGTTCAGAGAAAGTTGTAGAGACAAGGCAGGTGTTGGAGGTAGGAGATTATGGGGTTGAAATGATTTCGATATAATACTGGTGTCCAAAATTCTAAAATAAAATAAATGTTTCTTAGTGAATCTCTTTGTAAGGAATTTTCCCCAGGACTCTTGGGGTGCGACTTTCGCTGAGAGCAATCCTGGACTGTAGGGGAGGAAAGCTGGGCCTTATCGCTTCCACTGCCTCTAGTAGTACAGGGAGGACACTGTTGTGGGATGTTTCTGTGTCCAAATAGCAAAGCCATCACTGTGTGTGTCTCTGTAAAACAAAACAGAAACCTCCTGAGGTGACAGCGGTTGAATGAGGGTCAGAACACCCTTCTAAGCTTCCTGTTGAGAGGAAACATCTGCTTTCTATATTCCCGAAACTGAGTCACTTTTACCTGCCAACACCAAGCATATTTGGAAAAATAAACGCATGGAGCAGGGATTCCGTAGAGGAGGGATGTCCCAGGGTTCGGTCCCAAGGGCTTTGGGGCGAGGAGTCGCGGCTGTGTGTGGAGGACACCAAGTACAAGATAGATGGCCATATTGTCCAAGGTAGAAGGGACCAGAGGCAGCATCTCATACCACCCTCTTCACTCCACGTAAGAAGAGGCCCAGAGCATAAATGTCTTCCCTAAGGATTCGTTCCCAAATCCTGCACACATGGTCCTCTACAGTGAGGTTCTTCGGAACAGCCCGCAGTGCTCAGGCTGCCCTCCTGGGCACCGAGAGTCTAATATTTCCTGAACTCATGAACCTGTGTTCACCTCCTGGGCGATGCCATGTGGTCCTCTGGAACCCACTATGTGGCTGATGAGGATGCTGGCATCTGTGGGCAGAAACTCTCTGTGTGGCTGATGAGGATGCTGGCATCTGTGGACAGAAACTCTCTGTGTGACTGATGAGGATACTGGCATCTGTGGGCAGACTCAGGGGGAAACTGGCCGCAGACCCAGACTTCGAAGACTTGGTGAGAAAGAACGGAGTCCGTCTCTGTACTGGGGTCAGCAGTTTCTTCTGTTCTGCAAGTTTGTTGTCTCTGAGACTAGAATACTCAGCTTCATGGTGCAGTACTACCAGAGAGCCCACTCTCCGTGTGCACGTGTGAGGATGCTACCCCAGAATCTTTGCAGCCTTCTCCTGGGCTTAACTTAATTTTCCATAAAATTAAGCAATAGAAATAATTACAATTTGAGAAGAGGGTGCTATGTCCACGAAGTTGACTCCATGCCATAACCTCCTGAATACACAGATTTGAAGGAGGGTGTTATGACCATGGAGTAGACCCCATGCCATGACCTGAACACACCAATGTTCTTCATGACCTCTTAGCCTGCCTGTTGCTACTCAAGGTAAATATTTTTTTAACCAGAAGGTTAAATACAACATTCCGTGATATGTTCAGGGAAGAGGAGGAAAAACTATTTGTTTTCCTTGACATTTTGTCTCCAAGGAAAACCTTAGCAAGGCAGAGCTAGGCAAACAACCCAGAGGGTGTACTCAGCCCCATTCCCACAGCAGAGGGAGAAGTTCCAGTTTGCCTTCTTTGGGTAAATTTATTTCACCTATAATTCTCATCGCTATTTATTTAGTTCCGAAGGGAACTTAGTAACTATCTAACAGAGAAAAGATTTAGTCATCAAATTAATACTTAGGTACCAGGATACCTTGTACACGCCAGAGCTTGGGAATGAATAGGTTCAGTCCCTATCCTGTTCTAAAATAATGGTTTCTTCCCTTCCACTCCCACCAGTGGGTTTTGTGACCCAAGACAGTTCACTTCGCCTTTAGAAGTCTCAGGAATCCATTGGGAGGAAGCTGAAGGAGGAGATTTCCAAGATCTACGTTTTTAGGATGGAATAATGGAGCGGGTTCAGTAAGCGGATGCTCTCTGTTCCAGGAGCTTCTCAGAGACCCTCTGTACATCGGCCTGAAACACCGGCGTGTTGGTGGGAAGGCGTACGATGACCTACTGGATGAGTTCATGCAGGCCGTGACGGATAAGTAAGTGGGCTTTGGGAGAGAGCTCTTAAGATGTGCCGTGGCCAAAGTCAAGCCTAGCTTTGGAAGAATGGAATTTACAGACGAGGCTGTGGCTCTGTCCTTTGGGGTGGATGGTCTGAAAATTTCAGCCTGACAGACGCATGCACCTGAAAGTCTGGAAGCCATGTGGGGTGGGCCTGTCTCCAGGATAACTGCAAGAAGGCACTGGGAGGTGGAGGTAGCTAGATTCTGCTGTTCCCGGAGGGATACCCTCTGGGTCTGAACTGCTTGGGATAGTTTGTGTGAATACAGACTCTGCTCTTCTGGTAAAAAGACGTTAGCCTCCTAATAAAATGGCTTTGGAAAGCAGCTCGCCACATTCATCTTCACACATGCGCGCACGCGCGCACTTGGTTAGGTCAGGTTAGGAGCAGGTTAATAGACCAGTACAGTAGACTCCCCAAATCCAAGCCTTCTAGATTTGTGGGAGCTCTTGTCTACTCTGGAGAGCATAATGCTGGCAGCTCCACCCTACTCCCCTGCTTATTCTGCCAGCCACCATGGCCGCCCACACCCACTGGCATTCTACCAGGTCCTAGTGATGCCCTCCACAGGCTGGGCAAGCCAGAGCGTCGGCGATTCAGGGGAACCTATGAACATACTTCATTCTCCCTAGAAAAGAGCTAAAGTCATATTGTGGTTCTTTGGCGTGGGAAGGGTGCTGCGGAAAAGAGAAAGTTAATAATGGGGTACAGAAAATTAATAATGGGGCACAGGGTGGGAGCAGAAATTTGTGTAAGCCAAAGGGCCAGGGATCAAATGCACACCTGGAGAAGTTCAGGCTTAGAAGCACACACTGCATCGTGGGAAGAGAGTCGAGGAAGAGGAAGGTAGGAGAAGAGATAGATGAATCAGGCTTGATCTTTTTCCAGGCAAGAAGGGTGTTGAGTGTGTACTCGGGGGGATTGCCACAATGGTGTGCCAAAGGTCTAGGCTGAGGAAGAAGGGAAATGAGGACCTGGAGAAGCGGGAGGCAGGGGAGGGAGAAGCGGGAGGCAGGGGAGGGAGGAGGAAAGCTGTACGACTGGAAGACCGCAAGTCCTGGTGAGAACTGAGAACCAGCACCCTGGGAACCAGGCAGAATAAACTGGAGGAAGGGGAGCGATGCTCTGAAGGTTACATGTTGACAGTCGAGACCACAAGGATGTGGTCACCAAAGAAGCTCATCCACAAGCTGGTGCATTAACAGAAGGACAGCATCTGGAACAAAGGGGGTGCACCCCACTTCGTCCTTCCCCTTTCAGACCGTCTCAGCGCCACCTCCAAGTCCAGACCAAACGTGCCTTTAAAGAACAATAGCCCTGACGGTGGAGGGAAAGAAATGCTTGATTTGGCAGTGAGAAGGCTCGGAGGCCGCTCTGGATCAAGGAGAAGGATGCCTCCTGGACATCAGCAAGCTAGTCTTCCAGAAGACTTGTTTCTGTATGTCCAAAGGAGAGCTGAAGGGTTCAGGGCCAACAAAGGCCATTTGGGGCCCAAAGTAAGCATCGTGGTACACGGAATTCTGATCATGTGTTCTCCGTCCTGGAAGGAGTGCCAGGATATGTTGTTTGGCACTTAGGTGGTGAGAGTATGAATGGATTCAAGCAGCACAGCCTCCTGAACATGTCTTCTTCCCACTCCGTGACTCTGGTCTGGCCTCTTGAGAATGCCATGGAGCTGGCAGGATAGGTACTATCTGGCTCACTTTAATGGAAGAAGAAGCTGAGGCCCTGAGATGACAAGGTCACTGTCGTGGCTCACCAAGTCCTTGGCTCACTAGGTACCCAGGAAGTACAAGGCAGGACTGTGAGACGAACCCAGTTTGTTAACTCCACCTGTGGGCCCTTTCTTATAAGGCTTTGCGACCTGAGCAAAGGGAATGGCATTGCCTTAGCCAATTTTTTGCTTCCTGTTTCCGGCACTCATTGCCTGCTTATGAGTCAGTAGTCAGTCCATGGCTCCCCAAAGAGAAATATTTCTATCCGTGGGAGAGAAGGTTAAATAAATTAAGATGTAAGAGGCTTTTCAAATCATCATCATAATCTATCCACAGCTCCACAGACACACAGGCAGTCCAAGGTAAACCCTTAGGGAAGGGCGTGTGTCAGCCTACAGGAATGTGTCCTTCTGCCGGAGAGGTGACGGGTGGGTTGACAGCTCATTGTTTTGACTTTCTAACAAGATAGAACAGACGTTTCTGTCGATACTGTAGGTGGAAAATGAGCTGGTCTCCCCAGGTACCCTTGGGAATGTTCTAGCCCCACGATGGAATGCCTGGCCTGAGGCTGAGTCAGAAGCCCTGAAGCCAAACACACTATATTTTAAGAAAGAACCTTGGGAAATCGTGACTCCTGCCTTCAGTGTCCTCATCGCTGCCCAAACATCCTGCCAATAAAAAGCTTCCTCTTTCTGCCTTCCCTGCTAACTGTTGCGTCTGTAGATTCTAGGTGGTAAAAAAGAGAAGTATTGACAAGACTTCACTCTGACTCAATTCCTATCCTGAAGGTGGTTCCTGAGGAAGACACGCCAAAGCAGAGGAACATCCGGTTAAGTCTGTGAACCACAGGGACTAGGATGTAGCTCAGTTAGTAAAGTGCTTTGCCTAGCACGCTCAGTGGTCCTGGGTTCAATCCCTAGAGCCCACTGGGCATGGCAGCACACAGATGTAACCCCAACTTTTAGGAGGCAGACGAAGCTCAAAGTTCTCCTCAGTAACAAATTCTAGGCCAGCACGGGTTACATGAAACTCTGTCTCAAATAAATAAATAAATAAATCTGTGAACCACACTAGAAATCTGAGTGTGGTTGTCAAACCAGAGGCAGATTGATCTTCCAAGCCCTTGTCTTTCTGTCTCTGCTTCTCTCCTCTCCTGTGTGGTGGGACCTGAAGCATCGTATCTGGGTACCATGTCCTGGTGGGACAAGTTCTCCTCCACAGTTTTTGTTTATATTTCTTACTTAAGTTACTAACAGGGAATGCTCTGGAAATGGGAGAAAAGCAGAGGAAATAACGGCATAGCTACGTACATCTCCACGGAAATGTACTGTGTGATACAGAAAGGCATCTTTACCTAGCATTTGCTATATTCCAGCCACTAAGCCAGGCTGGTAAGTAATCTGCAAATATATAAAAACCTCTGCTTTCAGAAGAGCATGGAAACACATGCCTATAAACCCAGCATGCACGAAGATGAGGCAAGAGGATCGTGAATTTAAGACCAGCCTGGGCTACATAACGAGACCCTGTAGCAAAACATCCTGATCCTATTCTCCAAACTACTGCATTCAGAACATTTCATCTGTGTCTGCTGGTGTTTGGATAACCTGACCTGCCGTGCTTTCTTTGGCTCAGTGTCGTTGTAAGTCACTTGTTCAGGAAGAGTGGGTCCTCTGGTGGAAATAAAAAAAAAAAATTGTAAGCTCGCAGCCCGTAAATGTTAAAGCTGAGGGGCTGCTTGCAGTCCCTGAGGCTGAAGGAAGGAAGAAAAGAGAGGGTGACTCTCCACCACTTCCTGAACTGTGCCCGAGTGCTCTGTGAACTTTAGGATTCGCCTGGGATATTGTTGGTAGACACAGTGAGGAAGGTTAAGTAGAAGGTCTCATTTCTTCTTCTAACCTCGACTGTTCAGGATTCTGTGTTCAACAGGGAAGAGTGTTGTGGTGGCATTGTCTTCCCTGAGCAGGTGACAAGGTGTGTAGCACATATGAAATGTTGCATCTTGCATCTGTGAAGACTCTGGGGTCCAGTCTTCTAATCTCATGAGCATTTACTCCAGCTGGTCCTGCAGCTCCTCTAGCTCAATAGTGAGTCAGAGGCTCATGTAGCCTCCATCTTAGTCTCCATGTGTTTAGAATATTTCCAGAGTTAAACCAAGTTTATCCCCCTGCCCCACTTTCTCTCCATGAAATGGAAACTGATTCCTCTAGTGTACAAAACTCTGCTGGATTATGTTCCCTTGGATATGTCCAACCCCTCCTTTCCCCACTCCCTATCCACTGCAGAACAGAGCAGAGGATTAAATCAAGTAGGTGTGTAAATGCTGAACTAACCCCCATACCCCCCACACACATCTAACTGTTCTTCTGAATCGCCAAGGGTGTTTATAAAGAATTCAGAGTCTCTGGGTTGAAACATGAGCATCTGTGTTTGTAAGCTCTGGTATAAAGTGGTCTAGTTTCACCACTGTTGATAAAATATCCTGACCAAAAGCAAGATAGAGGATGGGGGAAAAGGAGTTTATTTGGCTTACAGTCCATCACTGAGAGGAAGCCAAGGAAGGAACTCAAGAAACCAGACATATCACATCCACAGTCAAGAGCAGATAAAGAATAAACTCCTGGGTCCTTGCTCAGTTACTGCCCAGCCAGCCTCTTCCACTCTTATACAACCCAGGACCCCCTAAATAGGGAATAGTCCCACTGACAGTGGGCTGGGTCACAATCACGACAATTGCCCCACAGAGATGCCCACAGGCCAATACGATCTAAACAATCTCACAGCTAAGAGTCTCTTCTCAGGCAATTCTAGGTTCTGGTAAGTCAGCAGCTGAAACCAATCAGTACCTGAGCAAAGAATTATCTAGTTTTATAGTCACCAAATTGTTAATAGTGATTGCCACGGCAGAATGAGATTGGCTGGGAATGTAGCTTACCAAATTACTCATTTTTTCATGCTTATTTACTTATGTACAGATACTTATTTTGTAACTAAAAAAACTTTAATTAGGAGTGTCCTAGTGTTTCTATTGCTGTAAAGAGGCAGCATGACCACAGTAACCCTTATAAAGGAAAACATTTAATGGGGTGGTGTAGATGGAAACTTCTGTCCTGCCCAGTCCTGTAGCTTTTCAGTCCCAAATAAACACACAGGGGCTTATATTAATTATAAACGGTTTGGCCTATCACTCAGGCTTTTTACTAGCTCTTAAATTAACTCATAATTTTTATCTATGATTAGCCATGTGTCTTGGTACCTTTTCTCAGTGAGGCATTCTCATCTTCCTTCCTCTGTATCTTGCTTGTGACTGCATCTCTGCCTTTCCTCTTCCCAGAGTTTTCCTAGTCTTATACTTCCTGCCTGGCTACTCGCCAATTAGTGTTTTATTAAACCAATACGAGTGACAAATCTTTACAGTGTACAAGAGCATTATCCCACAACAGGATGGCTTACAGTTTCAGAGGTTTAGCCCATTATCATCATGGTGGGACACAGCAGAATGTGGGCAGACATGTGTTGGAGTAGAAGCTGAAAGTCCTACATCTTACAGGCAACAGGAAGTGAACTGGGTCCCTTGAAGTAGGCCCTACCTACTCCAACAAAACCAGACTTTCTAATAGTGCTTTTCCCTATGAGCTTATGGGGGTCAATTACATTCAAACTACCACAATGAGCTAAATAGCAGTTCTCACCCAGAGCTCATTTCTCAATTTTAAAAAATCTAATTAATAAAAAGTATCTATTTACTCTCTTGGTGCACTGGATACTGGTATAATCTAGATGCCTAAGGTCAATAAGTAATTCATTTGCTTTAAGTTATTTAACATTGTCAACAACCCTATTAGTCAGCTCTTCATGACTCTGATGAAATTATGAAGATAATAACTATTAGTTAATAGTTGTGGAGGTTCCAGTTCAACATCAGGAAGATCTACTGCTGTGGGCCTCTGACGGAGATACTACTATAGCAGAGAGTTTGTTGTAGAGCACACCATCTGTCCCGTGACCAGAAAGAAGAGATGAGCCATGTCTCATAATTCCCTTGGAGGGAAAATGCCCCATTTTCTAAGGACATAAGTGGTGGTTTGAAAGAAAATAGCCCCAAAGGGAATGGGACTGTAGGAGGCTTAGCCTTGTTAGGGTGGGTGTGTAGCCTTTTAGAGGAAGTGTGTCACTGTGGAGGTGGGCTTTGAGGTCTCCTATGCTCAAGTTACTCCAAGTGTCACAGACTTCTTCCTGAAGCCTGACTATCAAGATGTAGGACTCTAAGTTTGAGACTACTCAAATTTGAGACTATTGTAGACTACGGGAACTTTTAAAGTTGTACTGAATGCATTTCTGCATCATGATATAGTTATACGCCTTGGGGGGCCAGGGAGAGGAATGTGGTGGTTTGACAGAAAGTGGCCCCCAAAGGGAGTGACACTATTAGGTGGTGTGACCTTGTTGGAGGAAGTGTGTCCCCGCAGAGACAGACTTTGAGGTCTCTAGACCTCAAACTACTCCCAGTATCACAGACCACTTCCTGTTGCCTGTCTTTCAAGATATAGGACTCTCAGTTCCAGCACCATGTCTGCCTAACCATGATGATTGTAGGCTAAACCTATAAAAATGTAAGCCACTCTAATTAAATGTTTCCCTTTGTAGGAGTTGCCGTGGTCATGGTGTCTCTTCACAGCAATAGAAACCCTAACTAAGACAGTCCCCATCTCCTAATGCTTACCTCCTAGCAGTATCTAGGGAGTGGGTCCTTAATCCATGGGCAATATTCTTATAAATTCTACCAGAATCTAATAACTAGGTGTGTGACTCTCTTATATCACTAAAATATAAGTCACAGTAAGGGACTGTCCTATCTTTTCCATCTACTGATGTAGCTCACACCTCCAAAACCATGCTGACTGCAACATGGGTTATCAGATGAGAGACCTGAGACCCAGGAAGTCAAGGAAACTGCTCGTGGCCACACCCCCACTTAACCGCAGAGCTGAATTACAAACAAAGGTGATCTAACTGCAAAATTCACTTTCTAATGGGATATTTTCTATTGCTGTGCCATCACGTGAAGGAAATGATAGCTAACATTCTCCAGACACGTCCTTAGTAAACCAAAAAAGCAAAAGAGAGGGAAATCGTATTATTAAAGCTATTCCACTTAGCTTACTCCTGTTTTCTCTGTCTTGGTCAAGGGCAAAGTTAGTGCCCACCCGTTCTCTCCAGAGGGCACTGTAGAGGGACTAGACATCAGTTACCATTCTAGACAGTCTCTAGCTTCCGATGGTTGCTATAGGAATTCCTAGAGCCAGTAGGCTTTAAGTTACCCGCCCACTTGGGCGTGGCCTCTTATACTATTTATGCCCACGTAAAGTGCTCATGGGGACTCTTTTCTGGCTGCAGGATTTGGTTGCTGTTCCCCATTCTAGCAGAGGATTCTGATTTGTGAGTCTATCCCTAGATAAATAACCCTCTATTATTCTCAATTCTGAGCTATTGTGGGATTTCTTTTAAGCATCCTTCTTCAAATGGTGAATGAAGCATCCTCTTACTTTACTCAGGTGAGTCATCCCATCCTCTCCAGTTTCTCCTTCTTGAAGACAGTTGTCCAATTGCCCCGTCACTCACCAGAGCTGAGCAATCCCACAGCTCTCAACCAACCTCAAACCTCAGCCAGCTCAACTCAACCCCAAGGGGACGAAGCACATGTACTCAGGCTCCTGTGGTAGTTTTTAAAGCAACATAAGCCAGGGAAACCCTTAGCTTCTGACATCCAGACCACAATGAAAGCTAAGGATTGTGTTAGCATTTTAAAAGACTGTAGAAAGAGCATTGTTTGGCTCTAAGCCCTTACTGTAACATTTCAAGATGGTCCTCACACACTGTGTGCTGACGGTCTCCAAAGATGGTCTGGTTCTCTGTTTTATCATCAGAGCTCATAAGTCTTCATGGAGCCTAGCTAGTTCTCCGTGAGAGGTTCTGACTCTGGGGAAGATCAGTGTATGATTGTATCACGGATTGTATCAGTCCTGAACAGAGAAATACAAATAATGAGAGAGACTTTGTGGAGGATACCCATGGCCTCATGACAACCGGCACACACAGTCTATAAGAAAATGGTATCTGTTATCTGTGGAGTTCCAGGTGGGTGAGAGAAACGGATGGGAGATTTAGGAACAGGATTTTGTGGAATGAGTTGCTGTAACTTAGAAGGGAGGGGGGAGCTCAGGAGTGACCTCTGACCTTTGAGAGGTTGAAAGGTCGGCAGTTAACCTCCGCCCTCTTCCTAGATTGAGATTACTGATGCCTTGTGTGATTGCCTAGGAACCGAGACAAACAGGGAAACTCCGGAGGAAATCCAACTGTTCGTGAAGTGTTTTCTGTCTGGCCTGGACTCGCCCCCTCATAATGATGAAGGAGTGGCCACATTATCCTGACATGTTTGCTGGAAATTGTTGCTTCCTGAGACCATCTTAATAGTTGTTGGGATTTCCCTCAATGAGGTCAGAATGTCATGTAAGGAGCCCGCTGGTCTGGCTTCCAGGCAGGCACAAGAGGAGCTTTCCCAGTCTGGGACATGGGAAGTAGAAATTCGCTGGGGTCCTCCCTCACATTCCAGGCTGGAATCTCGTCCCCTAGTTCCTCACCAAATGAAGCCACAGTGACCACAAAATCACCTCCGGTGACCAACAACCAGTCAGTCCCGTATTTGAAACCCTACCTTACGCAACACTAGAATCTGGGTCTCTCTTTCTTCTGCCCATTAGCTATGCACAGAAGACAGCTCAGCTCCCAGCCCACTGGATGGTCCTTCGTGTACTTGAAAATGTCCACTGTGCTCATTCCGCTTTGCCTTCTGTTTCTTTAGACTCGGTGAGCCTGCTATCTAATCCGTGATCTCCTGCATCCTTGTCTATGGATTAGTTTCCCTGACATCCTTGTGAATCCATCCCTCTTCAACTCTGCCCTTTCCCCATGACTTCAGAACGGTCACTCCCTCACTGCCTGTGGGTGAACTGGGATGAGACGGCTAATGTCTGCTCCGTGGTATTTGACCACATCTTCACACTTCAGCTGGGCTAGCTCTTCCCCCCTCCCAGACTCTTAGGATCTCCCCCAATCCATCCTACTTCGTTTCGTCCCTCGTCTCTTAGCTTTTACCTCCCCTCCAATCCAGCTCATTTAATTCCTGTGGACACTTCCCATCTTCAAAACAAGTCCATCCTTCAGTCCTTCGTTCCCTGGTGGCTGCCCCACCACAGGCACTTTGAAGCCAAACATCTTAAAATGTGTTATCATCAGCCTGTGGTCAAATAAGTTTAGAAACTGCTAGGTTAAACCTTTTCCTTTATACATAACTTTCCAAAGTCTTTAATACACACCGCATCTGGTACATGTAATATCAAGAGCTATCCAGACTTATTTTACTAGGGAAATTTATCTGAGAGCATTTCAAGGGCATTCAGTGTAATGGAATGTGTAAAATGTTTTAAAGACCTAGAGTTTCAGGATTCTGCCAGTTCTAGTTTCTGGAAGGAAAAAAAGAAAAATAATTTTCCATGGGGTGATGACTGATAGTTTCACTAGGCACTAGGCCAAGGGATACCTGCACGTGGTTTTCATGGGGAAAGCAGAGCAGAGTCCCTTGGGAATACGAGTGGTACCTTTTCATCATTGGATTCAGATGCCGGCTAAGCAAGCTCACCTGTTCCTTCTGGCTTCCTCGTATTTATTCAGGCCTGAAAGGGACCAGACTAGGTGTTTTAAAGACTGACAGGCCCCAATCTCTAAAACAGAGATGGTGTGCAGCCTCTGGAACTTTCTGCTCTCGCCAACATCCCACTCTGTACCTCTGGCCAGCCTATGAGGGGAAGAGCCTCAGACGGCCCTACCCAGGAAGGCTTGGCCCCAACCACGCCCAACTCTACTGGCCTTTCTTAGGTCTTGTAACCTGTCTGACGCAGGTCACCATTTACAGTCTGGGGAGAAATCAGACATCTGCCCATCATCCTGTACCTCTAAGAGAGCCCTGGTCCTGTTCAAAGAACGCTTCCCAGATTCACCCCAAAGTGGAGAAGTCTAGGAGTCCCCAATTTGTCGTGGCAGGACCTCTCTCTCCAAGGCAGGATTTTTCTGTAGGAGGAGAGTCAGGTGTTCCTCTGCGGCTACCAGGGCCACAGGGTGAAGAGTTCACAGGGGCTGACGGGGACACATAAGCAGGGGCCTCTCGGGTCACGGTTTCTCTGCCAAGGCAGTAGAAAGGCTGGCGGCGCGAGGGGGCTGCGGGGGAGCCCAGAGTAAGGGGCTCTAAGCAGGACCCAGACTGAAGGAGACTTGGTCGTCCTTTTGAGGTTGCTCCTGAATGATGGCCACATGTTGGTCTGCCCGTGTAAGTACAGAAAGGACCCTAAGACTGACTGTCCTAATTTCTTTGTCATGTGTAACTCCTACTCGGAACTATGTAGGACTCTCGTCTCCTGCCTCCCGCACGCATTTTAAAGAAATGTCTGAGGGAAATGCCCAGATGTCAAATCCAGCCTCAAGCATGAAGTAACCTGTGCCCACTTCTAAATTAGCGTTTGAAGTTTTTAAAGTTGCTTTTATTCAGCTATATATTTTTCTCTACTCCACTCCCTTCCTCTCCCCTTCTATCCTCTCTGGTGGTCCACATGTTCCTAATTTACTCAGGAGATCTTGTCTTTTTTTACTTCCCATGTAGATTAGATCCATGTATGCCTTTCTTAGGGTCCTCTTTGTTGTCTAGGTTCTATGGGATTATGAATTGTAGTCTGGATTTTCTTTGCTTTCTGTCTAAAAGCCACTTATGAGTGAGTACATACGTTATTTGTCTTTCTGGGTCTGGTTACCTCACTCAGTATGATGTTTTCTAGATCCATCCACTTCCCCACAAATTTCAAGTTGTCATTATCCCCCCCCCACTGTGTAGTACTCCATTGTGTAAATGTACCTCGTTTTTCTTATCCATTCTTGATTAGATGGGCATTTAGATTGTTTCCGGGTACTGGCTATGACAAATAATGCTGCTATGAACATAGTTGAGCACATGTCCTTGTGGTATGATTGAGCATCCTTTGGAAATATACCCAAAAGTGGTATTGCTGGATCCTGAGGTAGCTGTTTCCCAATTTTCTGAGAAATCGCCATCCTGATATCCTGTACCAGTTTTCACTCCCACCAGAAATGCAGGAGTGTTCCCTTTACCCCACTTCTTCTCCAGCATAAATTGTCATCAGTATTTTTGACCTTGGCCATTCTTATGAGTGTAAGATGGAATCTAAGAGTTGTTTTGATTTGCATTTCTCTGATGGCTAAGGATGTTGAGCATTTTCTTAAATGTCTTTCAGTCATTTTAGATTCATTTCTGAGAGTTTTCTTTTTAGGTCTGTACCCCATGTTTTTACTGGATTATTTGTTCTTTTGATGACCAATTTCTTGAGTTCTTTGTATATTTTGGAGATCAGTCCTCTGTCTGATGTGGGATTGATGAAGATCTTTTCCCATTCCGTAGGCTGCTGTTTTGTCTTGTTGACTGTGTCCTTTGCTTTACAGAAGCGTCTCAGTTTCAGGAGGCCCCACTGATTAATGTTTCTCTCGGTGCTGAGATTTGTTTGTTTGGTTGGCTGGTTGGTTTGGTTTGGTTTGGTTTAGTTTTGGTTTTTCAAGATAGGGTTTCTCTGTAGCTTTGAAGCCTGTCCTGGAACTAGCTCTTGTAGATCAGGCTGGTCTTGAACTCACAGAGACCACCTGCCTTTGCCTCCTGGGTGCTGGGATTAAAGGTGTGTACTACTGCCGCCCGGCATTACTGGGGTTATATGTAGGAAGTGGTTCCCTGTGACAATGTCTTCAAGTGTACTTCCCAATTTCTCTTCTGTGAGGTTCAGTGTGGTTGGTTCTATGTTGAGGTCTTTGATCAATTTGAACTTAAGTTTTGTGCATGGCAATAAATATGGATCTATTTTCATTCTCCTACGTGTTGATATCCAGTTATGCCAGCACCATTTGATGAATATGCTTTCATTTTTCCATTTTATATTTTTTGCTTCTTTGTCAAAAATCAGGTGTTCGAAGATGTGTGGATTGATATCCAGGTCTTCGATTAGGTTCCATTGATCCTCCTGTCTGTTTTTAAGCCAATACCAGGCTGTTCTCAGTACTGTAGCTCTGTAGTAGAGTTTGAACTCAGGGATTGTGATGCCTCCAGAAGTTCCTTTACGGTACAGGATGGTTTTGGCTATTCTGGGTCTTTTTGCTTTTCCATATGAAGTTGAGTACTATTCTTTCAAGGTCTGTGAAGAATTTTGCTGGGATTTTGATGGGTATTGCATTGAATCTGTAGACTGCCATTTTTACTATTTAACATTTGAATTTATATTTCAGTAAAAGCCTGTGTTTGACTGTACATGAATGAATTGAGAACTTTGTTTTTCACCTCATCTGTTTAGATTTTTATGTTGGATTTTTGGTTTTGTTCTTAACTGAGTAGTAAATAGCTGAACAAGTAAGGAGATAAATTCACAACATCAAAAACCCACCAATTCTTTCATGTAACTACTCTTTTGCAAAAACCTTGATTGATGGTATTGGCTCATCACAGGTTTCACATAATTACGGATAGAGAGAATAATACTGGGTGGATGGATGGATGGATTGATGAATGGATGGACGGACTGATAGATGGGTGGGTGGTTCCTGATTCATACTAGGTTAGTTTGACAGAAGTCATACAGGAGAGGCTAAGGGATTAGGATTCAAGACTCCCAGCTCATGATGGAGAGAAAGAACAGACACAATAGACGAAAAGGAGGGTAAAAGTGGAAGACATCAGAGACTTGAAGGGGTCAGTGTATAATCTGTCTGACAGAGGCTGTTCCTGGTCCAGGGAACATCCTTGGGGATGCATGTCCAAAGAAGGGCATGTTTAAGAAGGTTCAGAAGTGCTAGGAACTGTTCGGTTATTAGGGCCTTGTGTGTGTGTGTTTTTTTTTATTCTATTCCAAGTAGGAATTAGATTAATCTGAATTGTGGAGGTTTTGTTCTATATTCCATGGGACCAAGGGGAATTTCTCTTGTAAAATTAAATGAAACATGAAACAGAAACACACTGAATAAAAAAAGGCATTTATAATTTTTGCCTTATTGTTTCCTTAACAAATGAGTGGCGATATTGCTTCAAGGTCAAGTGTGCCAGAATATATATTTTAGTATGCGATGGAAAAATACATACCCATCACGTGTATGGTGTCTAAGCTTCTCAGAATTTTTGCCCCAGGCTAGTTGTGAAACAACACTGGAAGTCTTATGTATAGCAAAATGTCAAGACATTCTGTTCCCTACTCCCAGCCCAAACACTTGCAATTCATAACCTGAACAAAAAAATTCACAGTAAATTTGGGCTTGACAGGCATGACATTATATTTATGAGTGGGTGGTTTTATTTATTATTTCTACTCATAAGGCAATTGTCCTTCAGTATCCAAGGGAGATTTGTTGTGGAACTCCTCATGGGTACCAAAACTGTGGATGGTCAAGACCCTTATGTAATATAATCTACATACGTTGCCCTGTATAATTATTTGTTGTATATTATTTATCATACCATAGATATTGTAAATTCTGCATGTAAAATGCTTTATGCTCTTTAGTCTAATAACAGAAAAGCATTTTTATATATATTGGATCTTCTTAAACATTTTCAGCAGGGGAGTGGTTGAATCCATGAGTGTAGAATCTACAGATACAAAGGGCTAACATGTTATCAGGCACCTGTGTGTTGGGTAGTGTACAGCGCTGCTTGTTAAAAGAATAGTAAACCATGGACTGCACTGTTGAAAGAAATTATGGAACTACTTTCTAGGAGGTAGAAAAATATGGTGATCTATATGTAATTACACACAGAGATAGCAGCATGAAATGCTGATCATCATACCTCATAACACAAGGGAGCTCGAAAAGAAACATTTTACAGCCCTCTCCCCTGCCGTTCCATTGAGCTACAAACCAGGAAGTCTTCTGAGGGTCCCACTGAAGCTCAAGGCCAATGCTGTGCACTTTCCGTCATCCAGCCCAGTCCCTTACACCTCAGTCTTCTCCCCTCTTCGAGAGCCCCCTGGAGCTAGCGCTGTGGTTGAAAAAGTCTCCTACATCCCACTACTCTGACTGCTTCCTCACCTGACCTGGTTGAAGTTTAGCTTTATCCTCTGAGGCCACTACTTCCCCTACCGCCTTCTGTGTTGCTTCTCACAGCTGGGGATCTGTGACAACTCCATTTTAAACCAGTTGTGACTAGTCCTCTCTCAAAACTCACAGGGAAGGAAAAGAAGTCTGAGAGATGGGTTGAGAGACACAGAGAGGCCCCTAACCATCTCATCAGTGATTGACACTCCATGAGTGTGGATAAGAACTGCAGCCAGTTGGGGCTGGAGAGATGGCTCAGAGGTTAAGAGCATTGCCTGCTCTTCCAAAGGTCCTGAGTTCAATTCCCAGCAACCACATGGTGGCTCACAACCATCTGTAATGGGGTCTGGTGCCCTCTTCTGGCCTGCAGACATACACACAGTACACACAGACATAATATTGTATACATAATAAATAAATATTTAAAAAAAAAAAAAGAACTGCAGCCAGAGGGTCGTGCCGTGGTGGCGCACACCTTCAACCCCAGCACTTGGGAGGCAGAGGCGGGGTGGGGGGACAGGAGGGGGTCTTTATGAGTTCAAGGCTAGCCTGGTCTACAAAGCAAGTTGTAAGATAGCCAGGGCTGTTACACAGAGAAACATTGTCTTAAAAAAAAAAAGAAAAAAAAAGAAAGGAAGAAATGAGAATGAGACTAGTCAGAATGAGACTAGGAGTTAGCACTTTGCAGTCTAAAAGTCACCTGCTGGCTGCACCTGACAGTGCCATATTTGCTAAATAAAAACTTCGATTTGTATAATTGAAATTCGCTGAGACTAAACCTCAAGTGTTTAGACCACATATATGACAGTAAATATGTCAGCTAGCCTCGTCATGGCAATTATTTCACAATTATTTCACAATATACACCAAGTTCAAACCATAAATGTTATGTATTTTAATACGGAGGTTTTTTGTTTTGCATCCACCAAGGCTGGTTTCTTAGTTTTCTAGCCTTCTGTAATCACAGCCATCTAGGGAGCTAGCTAAGAATGTAGATTCCTGAGCCTTGTCCCACAGGCCCTGATTGAAGTCATCTGTGAGACGGGCCTCCTGATCCACACTTTCATTGAGCTTTCCTAACTGTTCTTCTAATCCCGGAAGGTGGGGAACATCTCTACCAGGAGAACAGTGGCTTCATGGTGTGGCTTTTCTCAGCCTTGACTGTGTCTTGTTGGAGAATAACACGTGCATGTAGAGGAGTGGAATGATTCCAAGCCTCGGGATCTGGGGAGGGTGACAGTGGGCCTTGGAAGCTTCCAGACCCCGAGTGATTCTATTCACTACTGTGTTTGGGGTGAGTTTTCTGCTGGGATCTTGGACTCCCACGTTGCATGGAAGGCAGGACCTATCTCAGCCTTGTTGATGCTCCTGCGGTGGGCATGGTGGTTTGCGGGGAGCCCATGAGATGCAGTGAGGTTGAATGGGTAGACCATGACGCCCTTGGCCCTACACTCTCCATTTGCTTACATCATGGAGCAGGCAAAGGTCTACTTCTGGGAGTTGCTGATCCAGTCAGGTGACAAAAAGAATAGGAGGAAGGAGCCACATTACCCTCAGCTCTTGTCCTGAGCCTCCCCTGTATCCAGTTCCAATAGGATCCGCTCCAGGAGGTAATCACACATTTTTTTCCTCTGTCTTTCCCCGCCCTACAGGTTCGGAATCAATTGCCTCATCCAGTTTGAAGACTTTGCCAACGCCAATGCCTTCCGTCTGCTCAACAAATACCGCAACAAGTACTGCATGTTCAACGATGACATCCAAGGTACAGTCACCCACCTAACCAAGTCGCTGGGTAATAACACCTTCTCACAAGGTTCACCCACATGCCAAAAGCCGGGGCGGGAATCTCATCTCATAGCTGGTGTGCCGCCAGAACCTGTTTAAGGAACAATGCTAGTCTTGGAGTCTGCTTCCACTTGGCTGATTCTTAGCTCTGTGACCTTGAACGTGGCTGAGCTTTGGTGTGCGTAGGCACCAAATGGAAATCATTACTACTTCAGAGGTAGATAGGAACCGCATGGTTTCATATTTATAAGAAATTCTTCAGACTACTGTCAGTTATTAGCTACCTGAACTTGGAAAATCATTTTTCTGACTGTGGTTTTATCATCTCTTCTGAGATGGCAATAATTACATCAGGAAAGCATTGTAAAGATTTCAAGAGCCGGGACTGGGAGCCTGGAAGCTTCCGTGGGTACATGGCACTTGCTGCCACGCATGAAGACTAAGTTTGGATTCCACAGTCACATCAAAAGCCTACTGCACATGCGTGCAACTCCAGTGTGGCTGACACAGGAGGGTCACTGAGGGTTTCTGGCCTCCAGACCAGCTCCCATTTCAATGAGAGGCCCTGTTTCCATAAGATAAAGCACAAGTGATGCTCGGTGTCCTCCTCTGCTTCTAGGCACTCTGGCACCATGTACACCCCACACACGCGTGCACATACAACACACATACATGTACATGCTGAGAGAGAAAGATGGAGAGCTTATACACAGAAAATAGTGCTCCATGACTTATCATATCAAAACATCAATGTTCATAAGGATGGCTTTCTCTAGCCATATCTTGCTCGTAGACTTTCCAAACACAAGGTGCATTCATCAGAGAGCCATGACAAGTCCTTCCCTAAGCTTGGCTGGAAGTAATAGGCCTGAAAGGTACTGGCAACCGGAGACACAGAGCATTTCCCGAGTCAGTATAAAGCATCTTGGACACTATGTCCCTTGTCACCTGTTCAAGAGTCTTAGAAACCTTGCAGGAAGTTGCTTCTTGTTTTGGAGGTGCCTGTATCTGAAGCTGGAACAGGACAGAGGCTCCTCAGCAATGTTCTTATCTGACCCAGGAGTTCTCAGTAAGAATGGTTCATAGGTTTTTGTAAGGCCCGAGGGAAACCTTGATGGCTCCACATATCTTGTTACTTAACAGATGAAGTTTGTGAGCCACGCCCGTTAAACCAACAGTCCGCATCAGATGAAAAGAATGAACTGGTATGAACGGTCTCATGATTGAGTAAAAGTTGGCTGGCGTTCACACACCAGAAATGAGAACAACGAAGACAGCTAGGGGTATACTAGAGAGAACATAAGCCCAGCTTAAAGGTCATTGCTGAACATCTGTGGCACACTGATCCTATGAGATACTAGTGTCTGTATCTTCTGGATGAAGCCACAAAGAGAATAAGTAACTTGTCTACCCAGTGTTCAAATGAAAGTTGAGTTCAGGTTTCTGGACTCTAAATTCCACATTCATAACCACTTACCAAACTGCTCCAGGTTTAAAACCACAGAGCCAAGTGCCTCTGTTCTTTTGGTCCACATTAGAGAGTAACGGGAATATGATCAGTTATTTGTATTGATTTGTTGTAAATTGTCAATGAGTGGTAGTTATAGCACACTGTTAGAGAACTGAGGCCAAATATTAATTCAGGGCGTGGGGACAGAATGCCCAGAGAAGGGGAGACCCAGAGGGAAAACTCAGCTTCTCATACTGTCTCTCCAGCTCCCCAATACCTGGGCCTGCAATAGGCATTGGTGGGCTGTGCCAGCCGCACCCCAACAAGCCACGTACTCTCTAGCTTCGCAGTACAGCCCTGCAGTACAGAGAGCTGGCTGGAGGTGAAAAGACTTCTCTCACTACCTGTCGGTCAACTCACAACTCTCAACCAAACCTAACGGGCAAACGTGTCTGTGGCCCTGGAGGAAGCACCTGCTGACGAGTTCCCCCATGATTCCACTCACACGTGAGTCAGCAACAGGACGCCCGTGGTCAGAGTCCTCTGGGCTGCCAAGTGGAAAACAAGTCCATATGGTCAGCACACCTGGTACACAGGCTCCAGATGCTCAGACAGACAGACAGACAGACTTATAAACAGGTTATGATAGTCTCATAAACATGCACAGGAACACAGCAGGGCCCCGCTGTTTATCCACCTCCATCTCCCCCACGCTGATGCCAGAATGGTCCCCTAAGAGGGAAACAATGATTCACTATGCTATCCATCCCTTCGTGAGAAACTACACACCCTTTCCCTGAAACACATGTGCTGGGGAGCAAGACCTCTTCCCTGTCCTCCAATCGTGCCTTCAGTTTGTTTGGTTGGTTTTGGAGACAGAGTTTTAAATGGCCAGGAGTGATCTCAGCCTCCTATCCCTCTTGCCTCTACTTCCCCGGTGCTGGAGGTACAAGGAGTGTGCCACCACGTCCGGCTATTTCCCATCACCTTCACCTGTGGAATTCCTTTATCCTCTAAGACTCAGCTCAGTGGGTGACCTGCCCAGAGGTTGTCTGGTTTGGGTACCCACCCACGTGCTCTCCTCTGTCTGTTCTTACAGCAATCAGTTCTACATCATCATAACAAACAGCTGAGAAACACAGCTTAAAGAAGGCAGGGTTTGTTGTTGCTCACTTGCGGAGAGGTTTCAGCGCATGTGCATTGTGCCAGGGCCTGTGATGAGGCTGAGCATCTTGGCAGATGGGGCAGAGCTAGTTGCCTGATAGCAACAGGAAGTAGTGAGAAAAGAGCCAGAGGGTCTCGGGACCAGCTATATCCTGAAAATGCACGCCCCTGGCAACCATTCCCTCCAACCAGACCCCACTTTCTTATTCGCATCTCTTCCTAACAACACCCTAAAGTTCTGATTCCCTCAATGGACTGACTCATTGGTGAAGTCAGAACCCTCATGATCCAGTCCCCTCTCAATGACGGGATCTACCAGCATAGGCCATGATTTCAGCACGTGCTCCGTTGGAGGGAGCATCGTATCCAAACCATTTCACTCTAGATGACTCCATTGCCTTCTCTGCCTCTCACTAAATGATAAACGTCTGGAGTCAGGAACCATGGCTTACTTATTTTTGATCCCCAGTTCCCAGCACAATGATTGGCACATCGGATGCATGATACTCACACATAGAAACAACATTCCCACCATCACACCTCTTCCTGTAGAAATGACTTGCTGGCCTCTGCCTTGCAGCCCGTCACTCTCCTGATCATCATACATATGTCCATGTATGTATGATGCACATGCAAATATATGAAGTGCACATACAAACGTATGAAGTGCACATACAAATGTATGAGGTGCACATACAAATGCACCTCATAGGTGCTCATACTCAGATGTTAGACATGTATGCAAATATGTATAATTTCATATGCATGAACAATTTTTAAAATTTAATTCATTTGTTTGAGTTCATTGAGTTCTGAGTCCTATCTATAGACTCTCAGACAAAGCCAGCTGGAGAGTTTCTGTTTCTCACCAAAAAAAAAAAAAAAAAAAAAAATTGGGAGATAAATTTCCTATTCTTTTCTCAGAAATTAAGACGGAGGTCATGAATTGCAGATGTGCCCCTAGAACTAATCAAAATGGGAAGAGGTTGTCATGAAGATCCATCCACATCTTCCTTCGAGGGAAGACTTGTTGCCTCAGCTGATGCAGGCAGAGCCTCAGCAGCAGAAAGCGCTTACCCACAGTCCTGCCCTGCCGCAGGCTACCGTCCCCACTCCTGAAGAAATGTGTCTAATCGTTCCATCCCTGATCTGGCCTGAGCGCCTAGTGGTCTTAGTTGAGGCTTCACAGGCCACGCTGAGTCTCTATAGTGTTCTGTGCCTCTGTCCACACAAGCACAAGCTTGGACGGGCACAGTCCACCCCAGAAAGATGTAGTCACAGAATCTGCCTGTGGCCCACATACTGTGAAGACTGACTGGAGCCAGGCGGCCCCCACGAAAATGAGACTAGGTCTATGCTGTCCGCTTAAGCATAAGCCCTGCCTCCTATCCTCAGCGGAGCATGGAGAGATGGCACCACGGTCCTCAGGAGCCCCAGGCTGAGCTTCCTGTGGGCCCCAATGTGTGTGACATCAAGTACCTTATTTGTACTGTCTGAATCATAGACCCCACAGGGCCCACGGGGTTGAACTCCAGAGCCAGAGCACAGAGAGACTTCCTCCTGGTTGTCTCCTCCGTCCTCACCCCAGCTCTGGCCAGTAGAAATCCTCCACCCGGGCCAGGCTGGTTCTTGGCGCACAAAGCTGCCCATGCGCTGACTCATTGCTGGCAGCCTCTTCAGGAATCTTGGACCAGAGGAGGCTCAGGTGACTTTTGTTGTTTCAGCTGGGAACATCTCTGCTGTTGGGGGAGAAGAGAGAGACAGGGAAGGGCAATGGCTGTGGGGGTAGTTGTGCTGGGGAGAGACTAACTTTGACCTTGGGAAGGACAGCTTGAAGGAGAGGAATCAGGCACAGAGTGCTGCTGACCTAGTGACCTTGGGCCCTGATCTCCACTGCAAGCTAGCCACATAATATGACTGGGGGGACAAGAAACAATGGGTTCATCAACTCCAGAACCTACTGAACCCCACCAAACTTACCCGTGCCTCTAGTCCTCCTGCATCTTCAAGGATAGATAGCCAGACAAGATGCCTGTGTGCTATGCCAACCCTTCACAATTATGTTTTTGTTTGAGGTTTTTTTTTTGTCTGTTTGTTTATTTGTTCTTAAGACAGGGTCTTGCTGTGTAGCCCAGGCTAGCCTTGAACTTGAAGTGGTCTTCCTGCCTCCACTGCCTTCCTACTGCTTGGGATCGCAGAAGCGCATGCCCCTAAGCCTCGTACACTTTCTCACTTTCAAGCTTCTGCATCTGTCTCCCTACCCTCACTTGGCTGCTCTGTGGTTCTATCCAAGTAGTATATGGAGCATTCTTTACCTTTCCTCTGAAATGAACTAGCAACCATGACTAGGAATCAGTAAATATCAGAGCAGCCCGTATGCTTTTCTCAAGCCAGCCCCCACTCCAGTGAGTACAGGAACAGCCACTCAGCAGTGCTCAGTTTATTGGACCTATTACTAGTATTTATAGAGCGTAAATCGGGCATGAAGAAGAGATATTAAGACCCAAAGCAGGGTGGTGACAAGGAGGAGAACGTGTGAGCACAATGCTACCGAAGCCTGTTGAAAAAGCCATGGCCACCATACTTCCCTCCGCTTTCCTGTGTGTCCTCTGTTCCTTTCTCAATTTTTTTTTATTTATTGATGCTGTGTGTGTGATGTGTGTGCGTGTGACGGTGTGCACACTATTGTACTCGTGGGAGATCAGAGGACAACCCGCAGGAGTCAATTCTCGCCTTCGACTGTGGGTTTGGGGAATTGAACTCGGGTCGTTAGGACTGCACAGTCTTACAACACTGAACTCGCTGGTCTGTGAATTTTCTACTAGTTCCATGATGTGGCACGTGCTGATTCTTCCAGCTAGAACTTTGCTCCTGACCTTGGCTAATTTTGCTTGATACTTAAAGGCACAGAGTGGCCCCCCTCGGGATGCTACATCCAGGCCATGCCACAGGCACCCAGGTGACCCAGAACTAGACAATGGCATTCCACCCCACACAATGTTCCCCGGAGCTACCAACAGGGCACTTGGCCAAGACACACATAGCTGAAAGATGACCTCCGTGGGTGCAGTTGGCTACAGGTGCCGCCATACGCACAGACAGAAGCACACGAGCGGCTGAGCCCCAAAGTTTTTTTTTTTGCCACTAATTTGTCCCGTTTACAGAACAGCAATGTCACTGAAAGCCACCAAGGACTCACGCCCACCTCCCCACCACACACATCCAAGTCCCAGGCCTTTTCCTGATCTTCCCCACAACAGAGTTCACCACCCCACACCCATCTCATTTCTCCCCAGCACCACAACCTTCCTCCCACCGTGTCCTGTGTTCTGAGGCTGCTCACTCCTGGGACCAATCCCCATGCGACCCCCCCGTCTTCCAGAGCCTGGCAGCTGAGGACCTGGAAAAGCTAAGAAAGGACAATTACTCCCCCCAGGTCCTCGCAGACTATGGCAGGGGAGGCCCGCTCTAGCCTTTGGAACTGATCTGAGAGCAGGCTTCTTACTCTTTTCCCACCCACAACCCCTCAGAGGAGCGTGTAGAGGAAACTCAGATATACCTTTGGCAGGACCCTGGATATGAAAGTATATAGATTGAGTATTCAAATCAAACATTGACTGATATCGAATCAATACAAAATTTATTTTAAAACAATTCTTGGGTGCGCATGTTATTTTTGCCTTTTATTAAAGATGAATGCAAGTTTTTCATGGTAATGAGGCAGGTAGAATTAATTTTAAAATCAAATCACAAGTGAACATTTGACACTGCAGGATATAAGCCAGCTTCAACATTTTTCAGCGTTGAAATATTTTCATTTTAAAGCCATCAGTGCTGAGAATACAGATGTAGCACAAAGCGGCGGAAGTGTGTCTAGGGCTGGGCCACAAATTGTTGGAAGTTCTCTCTTACTCCCAAGTCCAAATTCACTGAACAAAGATTTATAAAGCTCAAGGCAACCACACAAAAAGCAATTTGAAAAACATTCGTTCTAATGTAAAACAACCCAAAGATATACATATTTAGTATTTATAACCTGAGAAATGGCAGAATAAAAATATTATATCCTTTTTCCATAATTAAACCGTATTTTTCTATAAGAGCAGAAAACTTTGTGGATACAGCAGAGACATTATGATTTGCAACAGACACCAGGCTCAAGCCTGAGCCAGGGCAGCTCAGGCAGGCTTGCTTGGTGTTGCACGCTAGCCAGCCCTTGACCCAGCCCACCCCTCCCCATCCTTCTGGCTGCCAGTTCCTGACACTGTCACCCCTTCCTTCTGAAATCTGTTCAACAGAGAATCTGATCCAACTCAGCCAAACGGGACTGTTTAAAGGAATATTCTCAGCTTGTCCTTTTTTGCCATTTGCTAAACCTACAGCCTCAAGTATTCTGTTTGCAGGAAGTGTAATTATGGAACATTCCCACCAAAAAAGAAGAAAGTTTGTCCTTCATCACGAATGGGAACAAGCAGCTCACATCACTTGTGGGCACGGGACATAGGGCTCTCAGACTTCTTAGGGTGACTGCCTCCAAAAATCTAAGCAGTTTTCCTCCCCTCCATTTTAAAATTCCGGCACATCGCCCAAGAACTAACCCTCGCCTCACCCAACAACGGAAGTCAGCGGTGGAGACGATAACTTGATTTGCCAAGATCCCTTTTTTATAATTAAGACCTGCTGCTTTCTGCCTTGAGTTCTGATCTGGAATTTAAGATACCTTGTCCTCCTAGAGCGAGGCCTCCAGAGTGGGTCCCAGAAGGGTGACCGTGGAGAGGTGGCTGAAGTAGACGGCCCGTAGATGTCTAGTTCTGGGAGCCATATTCAGGAAGAGTTCTCCCGAACAGCAGCAGGCCGCAGTGCCAAGTACCACTGAGAGGCTAAAGGACAGGAAACTGACCTCTGGGATTCACAAGGTGGAGCTGCTCAGTGACCTCGACAAGAAGTGGGTTGGTCCCTTGGGTCGACTGGATTCCCCCAAGACAGAGAAGAAAACAATTGGAGGCAGTGGTCACATTGGGCTCTTTGAAGGGTTTGACTATAGAAGGCAGTAAGGAATAGGGTGGGGCCTATAAGGGCAAGACTTTTTTCATATAAAAGTTTTACAGTGTGTTTATTCACTGATGGGGATGACCCAGCAGAGAGAGGGAAACTGAGGACAAAGAACGGAGGAAAGGATGGGAGAGCAAACTTCGCGGGTCCATGAGAAAGAGATTCCAGAGCACACGGAAATGGCTTAGACTAGGAGCTGAAAGGACCTCTGTGGCTTCTGCAGGGGTGGCAAAGGGTGCACATGAGACAGAGGGTTTGGAGACCTGCTGGGAAGATGCACAACATCTTGGAACATTTCATCCTTCTTCACCCGCTGAAGTGAAGTCCTACGTACGTAATCCATTCAACTTCTCCTGGCTACATCTGTTTCCTCTGAGCCTCCCTGTACCAAGAGGAAGTTTAAAACTAAAAACCTCCATAGAGGGAACACAAGAATACCTCCTCCATGGCGTTTTAATGAAGATTAAGTGGGCAAAGGCACACAGCCAATTTTACCATAAGACTAGTTGACAGAGCTTGGAGGAGGCTCATTTGCTGTGCCAATCTGAAGAGCTGGGTTCGAATCTCCAAGGCCCATATAAAAAGCCAGGTGTGACTGCTTTTTTCTTTAACCCCAACATTGGGGGTGGGGGTCAGAGACCCGCAGACTCTGGGGGTTTGCGGTTGAGTCAGCCTGGCTTCAACAGTGCGCTTCCAGTGTCCTGTCCCAAAGAGGAAAGGTTGACAGCAACAGAGGAAACACCTGAAACCCTCCGCTGGCCTTACATGCATGTACCACACACAAACATACATCACAACACACAACAAAGATGTAGTAAATAAACGTCAGTTAGCGGCCTTTGCGCTGTTTCATTGCGGTGCGCAGGGAAATCTATGAGACTCGCCGCCGGTTTTCGTCCTGACCCCGTTCATCTGACCCCTGCCAAAGTTCTCATCCAGCAGCCTCCGCTTCACCATCCACCCCACAATTCTCTCCCACAAAGCCCGCGTGGCCTTTTCTGCTGCCTCCGGCTACCCAGGAAAAGCTTTAGGCTGCGGACCACATCAAGCCTTCTTGGCTTTTCTGCTGGACCCCAGACCAATCCACCCTCCCTTCAATACCATGCAGAGGTCGGGATCTTCCTCCATGCAATTATGGGAAGCCAGATTCAGCAGCCACCATCCAGCTCTACACGATGAAGATAAATTCAGTTATTCAGCCCTCAGGTTCTAACTTCAAAAGATACTTGATACCATAAAATATCTTTGGCGCCATCTACTGGTGAATGATTTTCAGGGGGCCTCCCTGAGGGCAGAAAGCATTCTAAGGAGCAGAAACTGATTTCAATAACAGAGCTGAGGCCTCAGTGGGAGAAGCCGTCCTGCTATCCATGTCAGCACTGAATGAACACACATAAAATCCAGAGGGCTTTAGATATGCATACCTATGTTAGCTACTTACTGAGAGCATGCCCTGGGTTGCTATGACACCGTCATAAAATTTTTAATTTAAAAAAAAAAAACATGTGCATGAGGTCTTTGCAGACATGTGCTCCCAGTCACACAAGTATATGACCAGAGGTCGGGTCTGTTTCTCTGAGATGCCCACCTTATTCTTTGAGACACAGTGTCATGCTTACCGTGGCTGAAGAGTGGGCCTCTGGGATCCTGCTGACTCCAGTCTGTGTTTACACCTATCACCATGCCCAGCCTGCTCATGGGTGCTGTGGACCCAAATTCAGGTTCTCATGCCTGAGCCGCAAACACTGTCCAGTCTGAGCCGTCTCCCCTGTTGGGAGCAGTGAGACCCCAGGTCCTGAATTTCTTGTAATCCCCTGATCTGAGTGCCTACAGCTGCTCTGAGCACGAGCCCTTCAGGAGTTCCTGACCTCAGCAGTGCCTCCTGCTGTGGTGCCTGTTCCACCTGGAACCACGACCAGCAAGAGTCTGAAAAACAAAACAAAACACAGAAGGAGCTAACAGACCTTTTAACACCGCTACCAAAACCCCAAGAATGCCCTCTTTATTGTGTTCAGGGACAGATTATATAGAGATAGCCACGCCCCAGCCAAACCCACCAGAAACCACTCTCCTGCCATCAGGAACTCCTGAAGGTCTCGTGCTCAGAGCAGCTGTAGGCACTCAGATCAGGGGATTACAAGAAATTCAGGATCTGGGGTCTCACTGCTCCCAACACTCCCCAGTCCCCATAGTGGCCATTTTCAGTGGTTGAAATAGTCTCCTGCATGACTATCCTAGCTCATTTACTCGGCCTTTTCCCCATCACTTTGTACAACAAACAACACTGTCCTAAATGCTCTGCTATACATGTTTCAGAGTTTCCCATCCATCGATTTCCAAAAACAGAACAGTAAGGTCGAAGGACAAAAATATCTTATACTCTAGATTTATATATCTAGAGGAAACCGGTTTTTTTTAATTGTTTTTATTCAGCTATATATTTTTCTCCACTCCCCTCCTTTTCTTCCCTCCCCTTCTGCCCTTTCCCATGGTCCCCATGCTCCCAATTTACTCAGGAGAGCTTGTCTTCATCTACTTCCCATGTAGATTAGATCCATGTGTGTCTCTCTTAGAGTCCTCATTGTTGTCAGTGCAGTCAGTGCTCTTAACCACTGAACCAGATATAATTTTAGTTTTTTATTGTTTTTATTTTGTTTTGGTTTTTGTTTTGGGGGTTATTTGTTTGTCAGGTTGTTTGGTTGGTTTAGTTTAGCTTTTGTTTTTAACACAGGGTTTCTCTGTGTAGCCCTGGCTGTCCTGGGACTTGCTCTAATCCACGCTGAACTCAAACTCAGAAATCTGCCTGCCTCTGCCTCCTGAGTGCTGGGGGAAAGGTGCACACCACCACCACCTGGCAGAGATATGATTTCTTTAAGAGTTAAGAAAAGCTGCTTTTCTCGAACTGTGCCAAGTCTTTACTTGCGGGTTGAGGGCTCGAGGCCACAAGCTGATTGGGTCCACTCTGTTGCAGGCACAGCCTCTGTAGCCGTGGCGGGGATCCTGGCTGCTCTGAGAATCACCAAGAACAGGCTTTCCAACCACGTGTTTGTTTTCCAGGGTGCAGGGGAGGTAAGTACCGCCAGGAGGACTCCAGTGGCTGTCCTGAGAAGAGGAATGGGTGCGGGAGTGTTCCTGGCGGGAGGTGGTCTGGGTTCCAGCCAGAGGAAGCAGCAGGAGTGTGTTCTGATCGTTGCAGAGTTTTGAGTCTCAATATTTGAGTTTCTCAAAGGAAACATTCACCTGGGCTTCCTAGGATTTGTGGGGCTGAGGAAAAGAAGGGCTCATTTGGGTGAAACATCTGGTATATGCTGAATAACTATGTGCTTTGAGTTTAAATATCGTCCTCATGGTATTCCCTAGGCAGCCATGGGCATCGCCCACCTCCTGGTTATGGCCCTGGAAAAGGAAGGCGTGCCCAAGGCAGAAGCCATAAGGAAGATCTGGATGGTGGACTCCAGGGGTCTGATTGTCAAGGTACTGTTCAAGTCTGAAAACCTAGAGGTTTTGCTGGGTGGTGGTGGCGTTCGCCTTGAATCCCAGCACTCAGGAGGCAGAGGTAGGCGGATCTCTGTGAGTTCAAGGCCAGCCTGGTCTACGAGAGTGAGTTCCAAAGCTACAGAGAAATCCTGTCTCAAAGAAACAAAACAAAACAAAACAAAAAAACCTAGAGATTTCCTGGTACGTGGAACTGCCAAGAACTAAACCTAAAGAGTCCTCTAGCCAGGAACTGCAGTGCACGCTTTTAATCCCAGCACTGGGGAAGCAGAAATAGGTGAATATGTGAGTTTGTGTCATCCTGGTCTACCAAGTTTCAGGACAGTTGGAGCTACACAGAGAAACCCTGTCTCAGAAAAAGAAGAGGAGGAGGAGGAAGGGAGGGAGGAAAAGAGGGAGGGTAGGACAGAAAGAAAAAAAGGAAGGGAGGAAGGGAGGAAGGAAGGAAGGAAGGAAGGAAGGAAGGAAGGAAGGAAGGAAGGAAGGAAGGAAGGAAGAGGAGGGAGGGAGGGAGGGAGGGAGGGAGGGAGGGAGGGAGGGAGGGAGGGAGGGAGGGAGGGCTCTCCAAGGGGCAGAATTCTAAGACAGGATGGAAAAGCAAAAAGGAAATTCTAAAGCAAAAGCTCAGATTGCTGTTATCCAAAAAGTTATGATGGTGTGTGTCTGTGTGTCTGTGTGTCTGTGTGTCTGTGTGTGTGTGTGTGTATGTGGGGGGGAGATTGTTACGAATAGTGCGCGCATGTATGTGTGCCTGAATACCCTTCCAGCCTTCTCTCCTACCACCTCCTACCCTCAGTTTACCTCAGTCATATTGAATCATAGTCCTCCAGAAGACACGGCTCACTCTCTTCCACAACCTTTCACAGCCGTTGACCGGGCTGTGGACCTGGTGTGCATCTTCCCATCCCCCCATCAATCCAGGGAACAGTCGCTGAGCAGGTTACCAGACACTGGCCACTCTTCTGTTTACTTGTGCTTTGGTCCACGCTATTGACCTGACTTCTAGTCGAGGAACTGTAGGCTTGGCATCTTCCCTCTGGCACTCCTGAGGCCAGCTGGAGCCGTCAAAATGATTGCACCCATTTACCAACACTGTGCCAGCCTGTCATTCCGGACTGTTCGAAGAGATGGAAAGAAATCTGGAGCTTCTCAGGCACAGTTGGCAACACCAGCCGATCCTAGACTCAGCTCAGGGATGCTCCCAGGAAGACTAATGGATCCTGTTAAATCCATTCACATTAGCTCTCTGGTACTGAAAGTCTTCAGGCCTTTCTGCAAACCTGTAGGCTGCACTTCATATGACCAGCAGGTTCAGTGAGGCTAAGGAATCTCCTGAGAGTCTTTCTATCCTGTCTCTGTAACCCATGACCCCCCAATAGCTAAAAACAAAATAAAAAATAAAGATTTTTGATCATTTTTTATTCTAAATATTTAAATATTTTATTTTTAACAATTTATTATAAATAAATAAATACTTATGTATTCTTCCGTGTGGCTCGGAAGATGGGTCAGAGTTTAAGAAGACTTGTTTGCTTTTTTGGGGGACCTAGATTTGATTTGATTCCCAGCACACACATGGTGGCTAACAACTGTTTGTACCTTCAGTTACAAGGGACCTGGTGCCCTCCTTAGCCTCCAGAGACCCTGCATGCATGTGAAGCACAAATACCCACACAATTAAAATAAAAATACATTTTTAAGAAAAAAAGGAAGGAAGAAGGAAGGAAGGAAGAAACACATGTATACATTCCCTTAGATTCTACTAAGAAATCTGATAAAGGGTCTGGGCCTCACTATTCTGAAGGCTCAGATCAAAACACAAGGCTCAGTCAGAAACACTGTCAGAATTCTAACACATCAAGGCTCTGCTCGGAAGGCCCTCAACGCCACTACTACTCCATCTTCCTTCTTTTCCTACAGGGTAGGAGCCACCTGAACCATGAGAAGGAGATGTTTGCCCAAGACCATCCTGAAGTCAACTCCCTGGAGGAGGTAGTGAGGCTGGTGAAGCCCACAGCAATTATAGGTAGGAAGAAGAAGAGGTCCTGCCGCCCAACCCAGCTAACCCTCTCAACTTGCAGATAGTCTGAGACCCAGTGAAGAGTCACCAACCACCTACAGAAGCACAGCTGTCTCCCCATCCCATGCCTGGTTCAATGCCATGAACTTATTGGGTAACTTCTGTATAGAAACCATAGAAATGAGGGCCCGGAGTTGGGACCTGGTGACATAGGTGTTGATGTAAGACAGTGAAAATGCGCAGTACCACTCTCTAGCGTGGAGATGAGCAATCCTTCCACACCCAGACTGGGGCCCTGGTACCTGTCCCTGTGGCACCTGTCCCTGTGTCTGCGCTCGACAACAACATCCGGGAATGGCTTCCAGGTGCACCTTCAAGATCGGAGGCCAGAAATGGACCAGTGGTCTCCCAGAAATGAACAAGAGGCCTTAGCTAGCTCAAGCCACAAGTCCCTCATCCCCAACAGCAGATTCTATCCCCAGGATTCCCAAGTCTGCCATGGGGTACCTAGTTCCCTCACCTCAGGGGAAATGGGGTGTTCATACAGAGTAGGCATTCCCCGCTGCCCCCCTTTTCCCTGTAGGTGTTGCTGCTGTCGCAGGAGCCTTCACGGAGCAGATTCTGAGGGACATGGCCTCCTTCCATGAGCGCCCTATCATCTTTGCCCTGAGCAACCCCACCAGCAAGGCTGAGTGCACAGCTGAGAAGTGCTACCGGGTCACTGAGGTCAGCAGGGAGTCCTTCCTCCCACCAGCTGAGAGAGTAGCAGCGGCCCTGAGGGTGACAGAGGGTGCCCCGTCATCTGAGGTTTAGAAAGATGAGCTTTCCCAAGATCATCGAGCTAATAAATAGAGCTAGCCTTCAAGTCCCCATCCATCTAGCTCCAAAGCCGGAGCTCTTCCATGCTACTGGACTGCTCAGAGCCCCAAACAGAGCTTTGTCCGGCAGAGTTTCTTTATTCCTGAGGCACCTGTCTCGTGCTGGCTCTCCCAGATGCTGGGGGAAGAGGCACCATGGCCTCCTTTGTCAGTAACTTGGAGGGAGGCAAGGCTTAGCCTTCTGTTCAAATAAATGAACCATTCTTAGAGTATTTATCAGGTTCTCACTATTCTGGACACAGAGGGGAAGGTGTGGGTCCAACATTTAAGAGATAAGAATAGACTGCCACAGCTGCCCCAAACCTGTCTCCAAGTTCCACTTCTGCTTTTTTCCTATGTCCAGGGCCGAGGGATCTTTGCCAGTGGAAGTCCCTTTAAGAATGTGACTCTGGAAGATGGCAGGACCTTCATTCCCGGTCAGGGAAACAATGCCTATGTGTTTCCTGGGGTCGCCCTGGGCGTCATTGCCGGTGGGATCCGACACATCCCAGATGAAATCTTCCTCCTGACGGCAGAGGTACCGCTGCTTTTCTCCCTAGGATGCTTCTAGTAGGGTTGGTGGCTCAACACCGGGTCCTCAGGCCCAGTGACCCCTGGATTCGTCCTCTCGTATCTACTACCCACTCATCCCAGACCAGAAGCAAGGCTGGAAAGGAAAGATCATGGAACCTTGAAGCAAGAATTTTTTTTATTTTTTTGCTAAGATGGCCACCCAGAATGGTACTAAGGATGTGGAAGGAGGGTGGGACCCAAGAAGTAAGTAAGGGGGCCCAGAGACTCCTATATAACAGGCTGTGATCAGTCAGAAGACAGAGTCTTTGTTTGCTGGTCATAAGCTTATCCATGTTGGTCTTAGTGGTTTCCTTCTAGAATTCATGGAACCTCGTGCTATTTTAAACTTCAGTCAGACTTAGGACAGAAAGAATGAGTCTTTGTTTAAACCTAAGCATTAAGCTTCCTTAGGGCCATGGCATAGGTCGCAGTACCTGGGCAAGCTTTGGGATAATGGAATGGGATTTGTTCTATAAAGAAAATCTCTCTCTCTCGCTCTCTCTCTCTCTCTCTCTCTCTCTCTCTCTCTCTCTCTCTCTCTCTCCTCTCTAGCATATTGCCCAAGAAGTCTCTGAGCAGCACCTGTCCCAGGGAAGACTGTACCCACCACTCAGCACCATCCGAGATGTGTCTCTGAGAATTGCAGTCAAAGTAAGGGGCATTCTCCCTCATACCCCTCTAACATGGGTGGTGTGGCTCCACCTACTCTATGACGTCAGGAGGGCTAGGCAGCTGTGGAAACCTGTGCTCCTTGAGCCTCACTGCATGTAACCCACAGACTAGGTGGCAAACTCTTGCCTGCTCAACAGACTGAGTCCCACTCCAAACACCCACCCAGGCATTCTAGAAAAGCTCCCGCATTTCTCCCACAGACATAGGAAGGAAGGTCGTCAGAGGCCACGGTCTTGGGAACCAGAATGTGGGTGGAATTTTTTTTAATGAATCATAACCCCTCATTTATGGGAAAGGCCAGCTTGCACAGCATCATAGAAAGGATTCAAGTTTGGAGTTCCCACTCTGGCAATCAGCAGAGGCGTCACTTCCCTCAACCTTAGCTGCTTCTCTGTAGAGCCCAGTAGTTCCTCCCTTCCAAAACTCCTGTTGGCCAGAGTGGGTAGTTAGTTTCCCCACTCTGGGGATAATTTAAGGGATAATGAGGTGACTGGATTCACAGAACATTCCAGACTATGCAAGGATAATGGGTTTTCAGAGAAAACATAATACAGTAAAGACCAATTTTAAGCAATAATTATCCAAGCTGGATAATACGTACATGATATCCTTTCCATTAGTGTGTGTTTTTCTGTAAGAATAACCAACAGTCTCAGAAAGTACAGCGCACAGCAATATGTTAGTGCCCACGAGTTGTCCAGTGCAGGCGCCCTTACAAAACAATTATGAAGTCCAACAATCCAGATCCCGGTTCAGCTCACCCGTTCCTCTTCCTTCACGGGGGACTATTGGCTCACAAGATGATCATCCAATTCAACCCCATCAGTCTCCATGGGAACAGGTTGCAGGCAGACTGTTACTAACTATATTCTCATCATCATTCTAGAAGAAGGTGATCATTATTTTGCTTCCCAAGCAGTAAGCTGAAGTACTAATCAAGTTTACCATTGGCTGGAAACCCGCAGAGAATTAGAAACAGGGATAATCATGGGCTGGGCCTCTTTGACCTTGGCCTAGGCACTGGGTAGGAATCCATCTCCAGAGCTCTGGGAGAGAGGGACCACCAGCCCCTTAGGAAGAGAAGCAAATGCTCTCTAGGAAAAAGTTTTAATCCTCCCCTTCTGGTGGTGTCATGGGTGGCAGCTGAAGAGGAACATGACCGGTCCTTTAGGGAATATTCTTTGCCCCTCTCTGCCAAGGAAGGGGCTTTTAAGGCCGATTTCCCATAGATCTAGTTTCTCATTCAAACCTGTTTCTCCTAGGTCCTCGACTATGCGTATAAACACAACCTGGCCTCCTGCTATCCAGAGCCCAAGGACAAGGAGGCTTTTGTAAGATCTCTGATCTACACTCCAGACTATGACTCCTTCACACTAGACACCTACACTTGGCCTAAGGAAGCTATGAATGTCCAGAAGGTGTGATGCACTCTCTGGGACTTATTTGGGCTGGACGAAGAAATACAATATAAACGTTCCAAAATGGCCAGCCTTGTCACCATGGTTATTTTTTGTTTGTCATTTGTTTTACTTTGTGTGTTCTGCGGAGGTGCTGAGGCATGCAGCGGATGTCAGCTTTGCTCCTGAAGGCCCTGGGAGCTCTCTTTCCTATAAAACTTCTCTGAATCCTCTCCAAATGGTTCTTTTACTGTTAATTGCTATTATCAAAGCCTTGTGGGAAATTCTGCTTAGAAACGCACCTTTGTAGAGCTCAAGGTCTAGATTGAACTCAAGTCCTTTTCCATACGCGAGGAAGTGCTGTGTCCGTGGAAGAGGTCCATAGGGAAGTCACGGAGCTCCAGGAAGAAAGGATGCTTCCCATGAGACACCAAAGGAGAGCAGTGTCTGTGCTCTGCCCATGACTAAAGGGCGGATTCGTCATAGGCACTCAGGGAATGTAAGCAAAGCCACCTGCCAGAAAATGTGGTCCACCTGTCAGGGAGTGAATTCATTTCAGAAGAATACATTGCCCTCAAGGCTCAGTAGAATGTGGGTGGGGGCTGAGTAGCAGCGAGAGGCTCATCAAGAAGGGTCCCTGCCCTTTGGGTTGTTGCGTACTGTACATTTTATGTTGTCATTACTAAAGGGAAAGATAGACAAATATGGATGAGAAGAATCTGCATGCCAAAGAACGAGGAGAAAGAGAAGCAAAGAGCGTGAGCACCACGGGGAAGGCATTGATTTGATTTGTAAGAAAGACTTGATTTAACTAATGTTCCAGGCCTGGGATATACTCTCCCTTCCATCCTCCACCCTCAAGTAATGGAGCAATTCAAATTTCTGGTGGAGGTGACATTTAGTGAAAACCTTTACCTCCCCTGTTTTCATGATGGCACACATGCATAGCAAACAGTAAAGAAAGACTTGGAGCCCCTGCTTGGCCTGTTTGGGATATCCAGTCTCCTTTCCCTGTATAAATCACGCTTTGAGAAACTTACCCCTGGTGCCACCTCAGCCAGGATTCCCGCTGCAGATAATGCTCTATTTGACTGTCCCTTGGTGCAATCCAGGTAAACACTTAAGTTCCACGAAGAGTATCTGGCAGAGTCATAAATCAGTCATCTCTTGTTCAGGTCTTATTCTTCCAGCATCGGCTTCCTTGGTGCTAGAACTTAGTCAACAACGTCCCCAGAGTATAGACCTAAATATAAAAACTAACACTCTATGTTTCTAGAACAGACCAGTGAGTCCTTGTGAAGACTCACCAGTAAATCTCTAATGGCAATCTCATATCTAATGCCTGTGTCCTGGGGGATACAGTTGCAAACGACAGAAGAAACTGGCTAAGATTTCCAAAGTTCTGATCTATTGCACCAGCCCCACACGGCCACCAATGGCCTGGTTAGACGTCTCATTTCCACAGGAGAAACCATCTGCCTGGACCCAAACTCCTCCTTTCTATTCCATGCCCAGAATCAGTAAGGGCACCCATAGAAGAAAATGGCTTCTTCCATCTGAAAGGCTCGCTCCATGGAACACCTCTACAGTGGGTTCATATTCCTCTCCTAGCTCTCATAGCTCTCCTAATGTACGACTTTTGGAATGTCTTCATATGCCCTTAATTGTTGCAGGTCATGTCTTGGGGTTCCATCATCTACCACATCCCATTTAGAGAAGTAGAAGACTCTAAACATAGATTTTCAAAATTCCAAATGTGTTCCTAATAGCACTGAATTACGGTCAGAGAACCTGCTATGACTTGCTGAAATAGATTTCAGTTTGCTGGGAAATCTATTTTTTTCAAATGCTATTGCCAAATTTTAAAAACAAAAAAAGTTCACATCTTCTTAAAAAGAATATGTGCACCAACATGGTAGGATGCAATATCCTTTGTTTGGGGATTTTTATTTTATTTTACTCAATTCTACGTATTATTATTTTTTTCTCTACTCAGCCTGTATCTGAAAGATAATTTTTTCCTTGCAGTTTTGACCGTATTTATTTTACATATTTTGATCCAGTGTTATCAGGTACATGAAGTTTAGAATTGTGATCATTTACAGTGAACTCAAATCTGTGAAACTTTGTAATTTTCTTAATAATGTATTTGTTCTGTGATAACACCTTGGAAGTCTCCCTTGCCCTTTTTTATTTATTTAGATGTTGAAACTAGTATCGTACCTGGTGATGACAAGTGCTCTCTAGTTATTTCTGCCACACAACTTAAAGCACTCTTACCTAGAGCAAAAATGTGGTTAGTTTAACATTAAAACATAGGATCATTTTATCAATTTTATAATAAAATAATTATCAGGAACCCTAATTTTAACTCACATAATTTTAAAAGCAAAAAGATGTGCCAGGTGGTGGTACAATGCACCTTTAATCCCAACCAGGGAGGCAGAAGCAGGCAGATATCTGTGAGTTCGAGGCCAGCCTGGTCTACAAATCAAGTTTACAGTCAAGGATACAGAGAAACAATGTCTCGAAGAAAAAACATAAACTATTAAATGTCCCATTGATTAGTAGAAACTAATCCCATTTTGGTTGGGAAAACAGAGGGAAAATATACTTTAACCAAAGTAATAGGTAGTAAGCAACTGCTAATGTTTGGCAAAAAAAAAAAAAAAAATAGGAGTTTCAGAAATTCGATAATAGCACTGTTTTAGCCACAAAGGCAACACATCTCTGCTTTTTATAAAATACCAGGGGTTAGAGATGGCTCAGTAGGTAATGTGTCTCCATGCAAGCTTGAGGACCTGAGTTCAATCCCTAGAGCCTATTAACAAAAAACAAAACAAAACAAAACAAAAAAGCTGAGTGGTGGGATGTACTTGTAATCCCAGGTGTGGGGAAACAGAGATGCGATCCCCAGCCCAGCTCAGTTGGCAAGCACCAGGTAAAGGTTGAGAGACCCTATTTCAAAACACTGATGAGGAGAGCGACTCAGGAAGCCACTTGCCATCTGAGGTTAACCTCTGGCACGCACACACACACACTCACATGCACACTTATAAAACGCTTACTAAATTACAAGCCCTGTGTCCTACACAATATTCTACTTCATAGTCTCTCCCATCCTGACTTCACTCCTCCTCCGACTGGTATGCCAAACACAAACATATATGACAAGGCATTAAACACACGCTGCTTCTGTACAAACGGCTCTTGTCTGAGCCTCTACCGAAGCCGGCTTTCCCAAGCAGAGGTTTCAAAACAGCATAAAATGAGATTTACGGAAATGCATTCATCACTGTGAAACTTAAAATCTCACAGAAGCAACTGCCGCAGACTTGATGTCTACCAGCGCAGATGCGGGGAGGTGAACACTGAAGAGCAAGCAAAGAGCAGCTCTATCCTGACAAGGTCTGAAATGGCTGGATAAACAACATAAGCTCTGGAATTGTTGAATTAGGAGCGGCAAGGCTGCGTCCCAGGCACCCGGCCGCCCGCATGGCTAGCTTATGCTCCGAAATAATTACACGGAAACTGTATTCTTTCAAACACTGCCTGGCCCGGCTAGTTCCAGCTTCTTATTGGCTAGCTCTTACATATTGTTCTAACCCATTTCTAATATTCTATGTAGCCCATGAGCTGGCTTACCAGGGAGGATCTTAACCTGCGTCTGTCTGGAGCGGGAGAATCATGGCGACTCTCTCACTAAGCTTCTTTTTCCCAGCATTCTCTTCTGTCTACTCCGCCTACCTAATTTTCTGTCCTATGAGGGCCGAGGCAGTTTCTTTATTATTACAAGACCCACCTCCATCATGGAATGATGTTTAGAGTGCTTTAGAATTTTAATTCTGTATTACTAAACATAGACAAGACCTGGGTTGTGTCTTGGCAGCCCCATGCTGGCCTTGAACTCACTCTGTAGCCAAGGATAGCTTTGAAACCTTCATTCAATAGTGATAGATGCATCTAATCAAAAAACATTATATAAACGCATAAAATTTTCAAAGAATAAATTAAAACGTATTTTAAAAGTTTAGACTTGGGGAGGGGATATATGTACCATTATAAATTGTCATTCATACTCAGCACTTTGAAATATTTGTTAAAATGTATTTATTACAGGTGGGAAAATAGAACGTTTCGAAAGGAAGTCACAGAGCTGGGTCAGCACCCCTCAGCATCCAGCAAGAATTTGGGTCCCTCCCAGTCCCAGTCCCTAGAGCAAAAGGACTCTAGGTTAAGAATTATTTAGACACCAGCACCGCTATTGGAGCCAAGTTCAGGGAATACGCAGGGATGAGAGGAAGGCGGAACACTAAGGAAATAATAGACATGAATTCAAGAAAGGGTTTGAAAACACTCAAGTTTTTTCCTCCGAGGTACAAATATACACACTCTAAATATTCATCCACTCCAAACAAACGTTCCTGAGTACGTAGGTTCAAACTTTGAGCTCTACACGAGCAATCGTGACCCCTGCAGAAACTTATTCTGGGGCCACACGTTGCTCTCGCCCACGTTGGAGGTGCGCCTCTGGCACTGCCTGCAGCGCCGGTACTTCTCACACTGGTCCAAGAGGAACAGCTTGTCAGAAGCCCTGGGGACAAGAAAGCAAAAGCTGATGTCATCAAGTGTCCCGCAAATCCCCAGAAGCAAAGCGAAGTGATGCCCGATCTCTTCTTTCAAGACTCCTACCGTTACCTGCTGCCTAGCCCACATCCTGGCATCTGCGGCCTTCTCCTTTTCACTAAAGCAAAGGCTTTGTGCAAATTCCCAACCTTTCTTCATGCCTAGCCACGCGTGCCTAACAGCAAACACATAAAGCCCAAGGCCACGCCCACCCTCCAAGGTGGCCCTGAAGCTTTGGTGTTTGGTGCTATCTACATGTCTCTCACTCTCTGGAAACCTTGTTTGAGAAGGGGAGGAAGCTGCTGGCTGACAGGTAATTCCTAACACCTGCTGAGAGCTAAGGGTTTACTTGCTTAGAAAAGTCCCAAGAGGACAGAGCTTTTGGAGAGTTCAGCACCAAGGAAGAAAGAAGAGACAAAGAAGGGGAAAAAACAAACAGGAAGAAGAAATAAAGGACTACGATGACTGATTCTCCATTTTGAAAGTTCTTGGTTCTGCAAGTCAGTCCCAAGTGTGCTCTTGTGACCCATCAACATTTCTGTAGGAACACAGAATTCTGTAAAAGTCATAAGACTGGGTCAGTGCTGCCCCCCTCTTCCCCCACCCCCATCCCAGCAGCCAGTGAGAAGTTGAGTTCGGAGAAGTTGAGTCCGGATTATGAAGGGCGGGAGGGAGAGCTATCAAAAGGTATTTGCTGTGCAAGCAGGAAGCCCTAAAACCCACATACCAGCCAGCCTAGCTTAGCTGACAAGCTTCAGGCCAAGGAGAGAACCTGTCTTAAAAAGTAAGGCTGATGGTCCCATTTAAGGTTGGCTTGTGTCCTCACAGGTTGACACAAGACACATGCAGAGAGAGAGAGAGAGAGAGAGAGAGAGAGAGAGAGAGAGAGAGAGAGAGAGAGAGAGAGAGAGCGCTAGGAAAACCTTAGAAGGAAAAGAATAATGAATAATCTTGGAAAGGATGAGAAGACCTACCTGGGCAATCCAGAAACGGGGCAGCACAGGCATATGCTAACTGCATAAACATGAAGATTGCATTTGTGTTTGCTCGTCTTTTTGTTTTGTTTTGTTTTTCACATCAACCACTTCCTTCTTCCCACCTGCCGCCCACCACAGCCTGCCCCCGATCACCCATTTGCTAACTTCAGTTCACAATTATTTCCTGTGACTCCCCTATCCGCTATCGTCATGTTGGCCAAGCCGTCTCTCTGAATCCAGACAAAATCTTGCTGGTGTAAGCCTCACTGCTTCTCACTGGTTTTCCACAAGACTGAAAGAAATAGTTTGAACTCTCCAACTTCTACCCTCTTCCTCTTCTCTGAATGGAATAGACCCACTTCGCCTGTGGCTCGGACCACCATGCTATCCCTCATACTTTCTTTCTTACAAATGAGCTCCGCCAATAGAAAATCAGATGAGACGTGCCTTTCAAGAAATTCTTAAAAGAAAGGGTGAAGATGAAGAGCCATGCTTAAAGGACAATAATGCTGGAGCTGGAGAGATGGCTCAGTGGTTAAGAGCACTGGCTGCTCTTCCACAGGACCCAGGTTTGATTCCCAGCACCCACGTGGTGGCTCACAACTGTCTGTAACTCCAGGTCCAGGAGATCCCACACCCTTCTTCTGGCCTCCTTAGGAACCAGGCACGCAAGCGGTGCAGACACATATGGAGGGGGAAAAAAACTTATACATAAAATAAATAAATATTTTTGTTGTTGTTGTCTTAAAGTCAAGGCTGGGGAGATCAGTTAAGAGTGTTTGCTGTTCTTGCATCTGAGTTCGGGTCTCAGAACCAAAAGGGGCCACGGTTGCCTGGAACTCCAACTCGAGGGACTCTGACCCTCTCTTCTGGCCTCCTAGGGTACACATGTATACACACACACACACACGAATAAAAAATAAAATCTTAAACAGTAGTGGAACAGTAGCCACGTAAACTGTTTTTTGCTATGTTTAGTCCTGATAATCTGACTGTATAGGTTGGCCTGGTTTCATTGGAATCTTAATGTTTTAGGAAATCTTTTTTCATTTTATAAAATCACACCTTAAATTTCTAAATGATTTCCATTGTTTTCAAAGTATAATAGTTTTCCATATTTTTATATTTTTTTACCCCTAAAATCCCGGTGCTAGCTGGGTCAGGCAATTATTTACATTCACAGTTTACAAGTCAAAAGGTATGACTGGCATTAGCAGCCCTTCCACAGTTCATGCCAACTCTAAACAGCAGGCTCAGATAGTAACACAGATGGAGAGGGGTCCAGCTCCACTGTATGTAGCTCATTCTTCCCATGGTCAAGCTTTCCTATCCATCCATGAAGGTCAAGCATGGTGGTGTACAGGAGGCAGAGAGAGATGAATCTGTGAGTTTAAGGCCAGTCAGGTCTACAGAGCAAGTTCCAGTCCAGCTAGACTAAATAGCAATACCCTGTCTCAAAAAAAAAAAAAAAAAAAAGAAAAGAAAAGAAAAGTCCTTTAAGCTTGGATCAGAGCAGAATTCATCCTGCTTCAAAGTAGCCCTATTCAGAGAGAGTTGCAACCCTCAGCAAAGTGGAACCACCAGAGCAGAAGCAAAGATCAGGGCAGGGTTGGTGAAAACTTAACATCCAGCACAGTGTTTTCCAGCCCCTTGCTCATAAAAGACATTGCTAATCAATCGCAGCAGCGTTTCCCACTAACCAGATTTGTTCTCCCCAGAGAATGTTGTAGAAGGCCACACTAATCAACTGATGGTACTCAAAGCCTCGGCCATCCTAGGGTTAGACTAACAGTGGTTCTCAACCTGGAAATGGCACAGCAGATCTCCTGCATACCAGGTACTTATATTACAATTCATAACGGTTAACAAAATTACAGTTATGAAGTAGCAATGAAAGAATTTTATGATCACGTGAGGAACGGCATTAAAGGGCCGCAGCATTAGAAAGGTTGAGAACTACTGAGTTAGAGGACAGAAACCTCAGAGCTGATTGACAAGGATGTTTCTTGCAAGCAGAGAGTGCCTGGTTCCCACGAGGTCTTACCACTCAAAGGCCTTCTCCTCCAGGTCCCGCTGCTTCTTCATGTACAGGCTCCTGTCCCAGTCCTCCTGCAAACACTGGTTGATCCTGTTCACCCGATCCAGCTCCGCAGCTCTGTCTGCCAAGTGCCTGGAGAGAAAGGAACAGCCTGACTCCATTTGCAGTGCTGGAAAGGGCCAGGACCACCTTAGAAGCCCTACTTCTTTTATGTTAAATTAGACAGAAAGCGTTCTGGTCCTGTTCAGGAGCCTTTAGAATGTGAAGAAACGGGGATGCTGGAAAAAGCACAGTGAAACTGCAAGCTGTCAGATAATGGATGGCTCTAAGATCTTTCATCCTGCACCCTGGTTTAAATTAGCAGGACTTAAGTCCTATTCCAATTAACAAATTCAAAGGCCACTAATGCCCTTTGAAGCTAATTTGGCTCATCTGACAAACCATCCCAAATGGATTCCCTGCCCTGTGTTTCTCCCCAGCCTCTCAGCTGTCAGCAATCAGCCTATGCATCTGGTTCTTTGGGGGTTTCTCCCCTTTGGAGGGAAGGTCTCTATGTGTAGTTCAGGGTAGCCTTGAATTCTGGGTCCTCCTGCCTCAGCCTCCAGCGTGCTGGGAGCACAGAAGTGCACTATCATACTTGGGGGCGACAGGTATTTCATGCTGCAAAGTGGAGTGCAGAAAGGAGAAGAGGAAGAGAAATGAGAAGAGGTAGGGAATGACTTGTAAGCAAGAAAAATGGAAGCAGAACTACCCAGCACTGGCGGGAATGCTTGGCGAAGGGTGTGTCGCCCGGGAAGAGAACAAAGCTAGCACTAGGCTAAGCTATTTGCAGGAGTCATTTAAGTCTGGACCATCAGCAGGGAGATACTTGTATTAGCCCTTGTACAGAAAGAAAACCAGTGCCCTCCAAAGTATGTAACCTGCGCTATCTCAGTTAATACTGTGACACAAACATGCCCACCAATCAGAACGCATCTGAGACATGGTCTGGAGCCCCAAGTGAAAAGCTGAAGTTCAAGTTCAACGAAGGGATCACGAGGGGCTGGAAAGATGGCTCATGGGGCTTGAGAGATAGCCCAGTGGTTAGGAGCACTGGCTGCTCTTCCAGAGGGCCCTAGTCCAATTCCCAGCACCCACAAGGCAGCTCACGACTATCTGTAACTCCGGTTTCAGAGGATCCAACAGCCTCACACAGACATGCATGCAAACAAAACACCAATGCACACAAAAGAAAAACAAATCATTTTAAAAATTAAAAAGGAGACGAGGGAGGGGGACTTGATTGGGGGACAGGGAGGGAAAGGGGAGGCGGCGGTGGGGAAGAGACAGAAATCTTTAATAAATAAATAAATTTTAAAAAATAATAACAAAACAAAATAAAGTTAAAAAAAATTAAAAAGGAGGCCGGGCAGTGGTGGCGCACGCCTTTAATCCCAGCACTCGGGAGGCAGAGGCAGGTGGATCTTTGTGAGTTCGAGGCCAGCCTGGTCTGTAAGAGCTAGTTCCAGGACAGGCTCCAAAGCTACAGAGAAACCCTACCTCGAAAAAAAAAAAATTAAAAAGGAGGCCGGGCAGTGGTGGCGCACGCCTTTAATCCCAGCACTCGGGAGGCAGAGGCAGGTGGATCTTTGTGAGTTCGAGGCCAGCCTGGTCTGTAAGAGCTAGTTCCAGGACAGGCTCCAAAGCTACAGAGAAACCCTACCTCGAAAAAAAAAAAATTAAAAAGGAGGGGGAGGTTCATGGCAACCTAGGTAGAGTGTACTTGTCGGGCTTGGGGCAACAGTGCCTATCGCTGGGTATGGAAATAAGTCACAGTTTTAGAAATTTGATCTACAGCAAGGCAAGGCTCTTATCCTTGTACAGATTAGATGTGACTTTTTTTTATCAAAATAGGGAAATGTGTAATGAAGATCATGATTCTAACAGAATAAACATCACAATTTAACTACTCCCACACCCTCTACCAACAGTCACACCCACTACCATTGTGTCCTTCAGGAGAAGGAGGGGAAATTATATTGTGATGTAAGGGAAAATGTGGAGTTGGGGCTTAAAAGAGAAGTGGAGATCAAGAGAGAGCACATCTTTTATTTAATAACATTTTCTTCATTGAATGAATTATAGTATAAAACTGAGTGAAATATGTAACAAATTTAGAATAATGGCTTGCATAAGTCCTCAATACGTTAGCTACATTTTTTCTCCACTATTGTTACAAAGAAAGAAAGAGTTGGGGGAGAGGAACGGAGAGGGAAGGCAGACCCGGGCTCTCCTTACTCTCGCTGCGTCCTCTGAAGCATCTGCAGGTCTCGCCTCTGGTCCACCAGCTGGTTCAGAATGGCGTTCCTCTTGAGGCTGGCAGCCGCCTCCATCTGGTGCTTCATGCAACTCTGCTCTCGCTTTCGCTTTTCAGCCTTCATCTCGCCCTCGTTCTTACCAAAGATGGGCTCAGCAGAATCCGGCTCAAACATGGGCAGCTGGGAGGGTTTGTTCTTCACCTGGAATGGGCAGCAGATAATGGGCAATTAGTAAGATACCAACACCAAGGCTTACGCGGATGAACAAAGCCTCGAAACCTACCAAAGGAATAGCGTGTGTGCGTGTTCACAGCGCTACGTGCTTATTTACAGAACTGTGTTGATGCGGTGCATGGTTTTAAAGTGATGATCACCGTCTTCCTACCTGTGCATCCAACGCTCTCTTGTAGTACAGCGTTTCTTCCATCTTTTCTTTTAGGTATTGAGCTCTCTGTGCAGCCAGTCTGGTATTTAAGATGCAGAGAAGGTGAGAGCCATGTCACAGTTTGAATACAGCAACACAAGTCAACATCATATCAAAGCGTATTCCATATTAATAGGAATGGGTACAGGATGCATAAAAGCTCATCGTTCATTCTGGGAACTCTCGTTATAAGAAAAAGGAATTCAGGTCTACAGGTTGCTGGAGACTGTGTTGAACACAGAGCAGACAGGACAGGTATAAGAAGAGGGGGGGCCACATCACTCATATGGGATGAATATGGCAGGCCCCCTCCCCACCCCACGCACACACACGCACACACACACACACAAGTACTTTTTAAGTCTAGATAAGGCCATGCCTATAAGTAGATTCAATATGTAATTCTTCCTTAGAAAAGTAATCGACCCTCTCATTGTACAGTCATCATATGAAACCTGCCAAGAACCTTAGTGATTAATGAAATTCAGATAGTAGAGCAGATAAATCTTGGGGCGGTATATTCTTAGGGGCGCAGAAACTAGCTTATTGTCTGTGGTAGCACTCTCTGCTCATCCCACACAATGATTGTCCTGGCTTCAGCAGCAAAAGTAGGAGCCCCTAAGGCAGATAGGAATTTCAGGGCCTTGGCCCTATCCAGGGCCTCAGACAGCCCAACCTGAACAATAACTTTCTGCTTCCTGAAAATTCAGACTTGAGACTCCGAGTCTCCAAGCTCAAAGCGGACTAGAGGTGAAGCCAAGTAAAAAGCTGTGGGGCAAGCAGGGGGGAAAGGAAGCCGCACTGCTTCTCAGCTCCTGGTTCTAGTGTCCCCTGTGTCTACGCCCTCAGGTTTGCTGGGACAAGCTACGTGCTTAGGACAAGAACTCAGCTTTGCCAGGAGGTCACTTGAGCATCTCACAGTTGGCAATGATGCCTGCTCAAGTTCCTTCGTGAACTAGCGGGAAGTACTGGTGATCATAAACAGTACAGAAATGCTGCCCTATCATTCCCGTGTTCTTAGAGTTCCAGTTATTGCTGAAACCAAAGAAATGGTGGCTTTCTCTTTGTGATGCTACTCCTGTGAAACTGGCTGCTTTTAGGATTAGTTTGTTCCCTTGGCTATGGAGGTATTCATGGAATTCTGAACGCTTCTTCAATCCCACAAAGAAATGAGCTTCACACAAGACGTCCGTCTTCCTGGGGGCACATGGTGAACTCACTCCTCCGTGAGCTGCACTTGTTCCAAGCGATCCATCAGCTCCCTGTTTTGTCTTTGCTTTATTTCCTTCTCCCGCTTGCTCTCTATTTGTTTCAGAAGACTCTGGGAATATTCCCCTTGCTTGAAAGCATTGATCTCAGAACTAAGGGGTCGTTTATCAAACAGGAAGGATTTCTGAAATGAAACACAAGAGATTCTCTTACTCTCACATACCAAGAAGTAAAGTAGATGACGCAAACGAAAATCAAAGTATGACTTAGTTTCTAACATTTGCCCGGCCCCCAATACTGTTACATAGGAAAAAAAAAAAACCTATCTTGAAAACACACACACACACACACACACACACACACACACAAAACAGGTGGTAGTGGTGCACGCCTTTAATCCCTGCACTTGAGAGGCAGAGGAGGGTGGATCTCTGTGAGTTCAAGGCCAGCTTGGTTTACCAAGTGAGTTCCAGGACAGCCTTGACTACACAGAGGAAACCCTGTCAAAAAGAAACAAGAAAAAAAGACTACAAAAAAAAAAATTAGAGATTGAGAACCAATTGTCCAAGAAAAGGCATTGCTTAAGTTACGTGATTAAAAAGTTTGATAGGGATCTCTATGAGTTCGAGGCCAGCCTGGTCTACAGAGCTAGTTCCAGGACAGGCTCCAAAGCTACAGAGAAACCCTGTCTCAAAAAGAAAAAAAAAGAAAAAAAAAAGTTTGATAGGGAACAATTTGGCATAAAACTCACACAATCTCGTTAAGTGTCAGTTACACACTATCAGTTAGCCTTGCTTATACGCTATCAGTACTCACGTAAAACTTGGGTTTCTCGTTCTTGTGACTCCTTATGGCTTCAGCGACCCCGAGGTTATAGGCAGCGTTTTTCTGATTCTGCTCCCTGGCAGCCATACTTTTCACCTACAAACAGGTATTTTTTTCAATTTTTAATTTAATAATAAAATACAATCTTTAAAACCCTTTATTCTGCCAGGCTGTGGTGGTGCACACCTTTAATCCCAGCAGAGTCAGGCAGATCTCTGTGACTTCAAGGGTAGCCTGACCTACAAATTGAGTTCTAGGACAGCCAGCGCTGTTACACAAAGAAACCCTGTCTCAAAATAAC